>NC_079394.1:20521910-20839410 GCF_029220125.1 Pseudoliparis swirei | reverse complement strand
GTCTCTCTGTGATTCTTAACTGGCTCATTTATAACTCTGTTGACGTTGTTCGTAACAATGTCTTTACGCCTCTCTTCCTGTCTGTCTTTTTAGCTCCGTCTCTGAGCCACTCTCACAGGACGTAATTCAACGGGAGCCGTTTACAGCAGTTTGACAGGCGACGGAGTGTGTGAGGCTTTCTAGAGTCAACAGTGTGGTCTGTAGGTCACAGAGGACAAAAGGCCTGGATAATGTAATTGTGTCGACTCGGCTGTTTTATATTAATAGTCATATCTAGACATACTCCTAAAGCCTGCTATGCATGAACATCATGCCCATAGGTAGATCGTTTGAATAAAATGCTCCTCGATCCATTAAGAAATTGGTCGCTTTGCATCTGTAGTACACGCATGTGGGAAGCAGTGTGTGTTTGTGTGTTTTAATATCAATCAGGCCTGATCATCCCCCTCCCCGAGCAGCCGGCTACATCAAAAACATTAACGTAAATGATCTCCATCATGCAAGGATCCACTGACTCACGCCAGGTGCTGTCCTACATCCAGTCCATGTAACGCATGTCCTCTATTCCATAATTGTGATTGGACAAGGACCAAACAAAGAACAACAAAACACAGGAAATATTCCACGTTAAGAAATTGGGAAAATAATAAATACCTTAAATTATCGGCTCGATATGTTAATTTAGAACGAAAGAAAAGAAAGAAATGTACACTATAATTCATCCCAGTGGGGAAGTTCTTCTGTGCATTGGACCCATCCTTAGTAATTAAGGAGCAGTGGGCTGCAGTGAAGCGCCCGGGGAGCGCCTGGGGGTTCAGTGTCTTGGTCAAGGACACTTCAACGTGAGAGCGGGGGATTGAACCGACTACCTTGTGGTAACGGGACGACCGCTCCCCCCATGAGCTGCAGCCGACCCAAATTTAGAATCTGGTGGAGGTAAAACATGTTGATTCGATAAAAGAGTGACAACGATGCATCCACGGTAATAGTTTAGAAACTTTGAAATTAGATTATCGTTGGTTCACAATGCTGGGAGAAAAATGTGAATGTTTCTGCAGTAACGTTGGGATGTCAACATCGTGGTTGACCACGCTAAATGCTTTATTGTGAGGATATATCTTTGGCGATGGAATAAATAAGCACAGTTTGTTGAGTTCTGTGTGGGTGTATTGCTGAAACAAAACTGACTTTGTTTTGAAATGTGGTTGGAACCCGACTAACGAGCGAGCTGAGACGGAGTCACATCTCGGCTCGTTGGCACAGAGATGAGCGTGCGGCCTCACCGAGCGTGCGCACGGGGCTGTTGATGTGGCTGGGTGGGCTGGCTCCGTGCACGTTGGCTGCCCTGACAACAAACTGGTACTCGGTTTCCGGTAACAATCCCTTCAAAACCATGGAGTTCGTCCCGATGGGCTCACGGATGTGCGTCCACTCCGTGTCCATTTCTGGCCTGTGAAAAAAGAAAAAAAGATTAAATATTCCTTTATTAATCCCACAGTGGGGAAATTGCAGGATCACAGCAGCGGGTGCACATTAGAGCATTAATAAAAATAAAAAAATAAAACACAACAATAACAATACACAATACTAAATACTAAAATGCTAAATATACAGAGGAAACAAAATCAATACACAAGGCAGTGTATTATCTGTTTTCATTTGTTTTTGATATTACATGGCATAAAACATGATTGTCTTTTGCAGATTTTTTAAAAATATATATTTAAATATCATTATCCTCAAAACATCTTCAAAGTAAATATTTCGAGGACGGTGATGTGTTCTATGTCCCTGCAAATGTCTAAAAGCAATTACTAGAGAGCTCTGAATAATTAAAAGTCACAAAAATGCAGAATAACTTACCAACAAACCAAAACAACCGATTGAGATGTGTGTGTGTTTTTCATTGTTTCTATGTTTCTATTTTTGAGGCCCTTCAAGTCTTAAAAGTATTATGTTCTGCTTTTCATCAGAGTGTTATTTTGAAAACTAAATGATGAACTCCTGAACTTCCTTTTCATTCTGCCCATCATCTCCAGCTGCCACGTTAATGTGCTGATTCTGGACGCCTGGAGCCACAACTGTGAATAGAGTCATCTTCCCAACCGATCAATGTCTCTTTCAGAAAAGCCGCTTTTGATGTAAGGGTATAAATATTTTCCTCTGAGATGCCCCTTTTGTGTGCTAAATGCCCCTGCATGCAAAAACAGACTCCGATTCATGTCGACTCTGTCACAGTTCGTGACAGTTTCTCTGCCTCCGTCTCTTTCTCTTTGTCTCTCTCTGCTCAGTCCCAGGATGTTAACTCCGCACCACAAAGCGTGTTTCCTCTCTCTCTCTTTCCTCCGTTTTCTTCCTTTTTACCAATTCTAATGTCATTATGTCTTAGGTCATTTTTTAAATTCCATCTGCCTTTTTGAATTCATGTCAGACACGATCAGCGGACTCAAATTAAATCAGACTTCCTTGACATTGTAGCTGAAGACTCGTCGAGACAATAGAGGTCCTTTGTGTGTGTGTGTGTGTGTGTGTGTGTGTGTGTGAGAGAGAGAGGCCGGACAGAGAATGAAATTCCTTCTTTCCTCGTGTCTCCAGTGATCCTCGTGTCACAACACAAATGGTTAGATTAAGCAGACCGGCGTTGTGATGAGGGAGGCTGATTGTGCAGCGATGCGTACCCATTGACGCACATGTGTACATGTGTGTCAATAAGTGTAGCCACCATGTGGGTGATTGCTTCTGCTTGTAAATGTAAATGCTAAAATCAAAAGAATTAGTTCAACATTTTGGGAAATAGACTTTATTGGCTTACTTGCTAAATGTTAGATGGCACTGTCATATTTGTTTATCACGTTTGGAGCTGAAGCCAGGAGTCATGGGGCTTAGCTTCACATAAATACTGGAAGCAAGGAGAAACACCCTGGCTCACTCCAGATGTCCAAAAGCATACTGACTAGCACCCCTAAGGTTCCAGTACACAACTCCATGCTTCAGTTTGTATACAGTCATCAAACAAGGTATAAGCTGTTTGTCGGTGAGCTTTCAGGCAATGCTTGGCATATTTCATTTTTGCATGTTTTATGCTTAGCAAGGGTGTAAGTGTATTTCCCATGTTCCCAAACGTTTTCTTTGTCACCCTTATTTACTTAAGTCTGAAACTCTGCTCGTCTTGTGCATCATGTTTGCAACAAACCTTTCTTTCTAAATCTCGGCATGTTGACGGTGACTTGGGCTCGGTCAATGCTCGGCCCCTCAACACACATGTGTAATCATTGACCCATCAAGCCACCTGGGTGGCCCTAGAAGACGAGGGAGTAGTGTGCCAGGTAAAAGCTGTCTGAATTGTCCACCTCTTCCAGTTCTTCCAAAGACAGACGGCTTGTAAATTAGGAGATTGAGCAGGAAGATAAAAGCAGTGAGCCTTTCTGCCTTGCTCTCAAAGCCTCTGATGAAACTCCACTTTTCATTTATTTCCCTGTGATGAGGCCCCTTCAGACGGCTCTTCGCCTGCTAAGTGTCCCTATGGGCGGGGTTGATGGCATTCAGTATCTGAGTGACCCGGGTGTATTTTACTACAAATATATAGACCTATAAATATGAGCCTGAGTGGTAGCAGTAACATTAACCATGGTGAGGTCACAAAAGGCCAGTTTTATAAACCTTAAACTTCATTAACTGCTGACTTGGGGTTGATCACTGACCTGATGTAAGCCACCAGGAAGTGAAGGACAGGTGCACTTCCTTCGGTCTCTCCTTGCTGCCATGACAACGCCAGTTCTGTGTCAGATACCGCCATGACAACAGGCTGAGTGGGGGGCGATGGGGGCATGCACATGTCTAATGGCACAGGAAAAAAACTTAAAGATAATAGCAATACCTCGTTAGAGACAATAGCATCCGCCATCAGATGGATTCCTACGACTCACATATTCTTACCATGTGATGCAGTGCCGATGTCTCGGGGCATGCTGGGTCTCCCCTCCCCGGCCCGACCGTACGCCCCGACAGTGACTCTGTACTTAGTGTTCACTCGACGGTTAACAATGTCCACTTCCTAGAAGACAGCATGTGTGGATGGGGGGCAATGGTAAAGAATTGTTAGAGGGAGAAAAAAAGACAAGAAGCAACCTGAGAAGCAGAAAAGATGGTGGGAGAAGAAGAGTCACTTGTAGATGTCAACATTATAAGAAAGCAACGACATGGTTTAAATTCAGTAAAAACAAGGATAGATGATACTCACAAAGCTTGCTCGTCCATCAAATTGCCCCTTTTGAGAAAATAGCCATGAATGTTAAATCAACATAATGTTAGTGACGTAGTTTGACATTTCTATTGAAAGTAAAAAGGGATTTTGATCTAATAGATTGGATGATACATTTAATGACCATTGTAACCATATGGTAAAGGCTCTAGGTATTCTGTATCATCTTATTTTCCAATGAAAATATCAAAAGCATCAACAGTCCCCTGTGTCGATTTGTTTAAAAAAATAGATCTTTTAATTTAAAAAATGTAAAAGGTTACAAATTTGTAAATATTTCCCTAAAAAAGCTGGGCTCTGTAGTTTTAAAGTACATTATCAAAACAGGTGTTGTATATTTTCATAGGACTATTTTCAGCCACGGAGTAATACACATTTGGTGCGATGGGATAGAGGCAGCAAGACGGTGCATGTGGGATCAACTTTAAATACTACAAGGCCCAGAAACAACATCATAATCATCATATTTTATCTTTAAAAAACAATGGAATAAAATATATCTGGCTTTGACGACTCAGACAAAAGTTATTAGTACGATGAATAAAGTTTTCGTCATCTCATGGGATTTGTTTACTATAACCAATGTGGAGATTGTCAGCCTCATCTTCTAAATGTGATTTTTTCTTTTCTTTTTTTCAGGGTAATGGCTGCTTCTCTGTGCAACAAAGAATCCGCACTGAGAAGATTGGGTTTCCTGTCACAGCGGAAATTTCCCTCAATCTCAAAATTGCAGGTACAATTTTAAGTGGTCATCATAATATAACCTCGGATTTCAAACATAAAGGAGCGCAGTTTGAAGCCCGTCGACTCACAGTGGTCAGCATGTCCAAGCTGAGAGGCACCTCCATTAAAGACTCTGTCCCCATTGAATGGCCATTCCTCATCTCGGTGTAGAAGACCTAAAAAATGTACACACAGAAAGACTCATACATGTTGAAATGAAAAAGCCTTCGATGAATTTATTCAAAATCTAAGCTTAATTTGGCAGGAAAAATAAAACAATCCCTTTAGCTTTTACCTTCCATGATCAAGTCGAGGCTGTGGCAATGTAAACACGGCATAATTAGGAGTAAATACGATGAGGAAACAAGATTATTCATGAACTTCTAAAGTGATAGGCCAAATGAACACACATGCTTATCAACGAGTCGCGGGGAAGCTAAAATAGCCGACTAATCCTCTTACTGCAGACATATGGCCATAAGCAGGGTACGCTCATACTGATCCTCACTTTGTTCATGTTTGACTCAAAACAAACAAAAGAGAGGAAGGTGGGAAGGAAGGAAGGAAGGAAGTAAAGGAGGAAACTGGGTTATGGTAAGGCTTCACATCTCATTCGAGAAACATTAAATGAATAAATAAGTGGACAATCAAAAAGCATGGGCGGCTGTAGCTCAGTGGGGTAAGGGGGTCGTCCTGCAACCCCAAGGTCGTCGGTTCGATCCCCGCTCCCCTCATTAGTTGCAAGTCAAAGTGTCCTTGAGCAAGTCACTGAACCCCCAGTTGCTCCCCAGGCGCATCACTGCAGCCCACTGCTCCTGAATAACTAAGGATGGGTTAAATGCAGAGAATACATTTCGTTGCATGTGTACCTGTACTCCAATCCTTAGACATTATGATTCATATAAAGTGAGTTGGACTCATTTCTTTATTCAGCAGCAACAATACACAATATCTAGAGTAAAAATCAGCCTTTGCATATCAATAAATGTACGTTTACTATATTTCTCTCAAGAATAGCACATCCAAAGCACAGCTGAGAGCAAGACTCAACATCAAAACACTAAAATAAAGATGTGTGACCTTCAGAGCTGTATTGCCCCTCATCGCATGCGGCATGTGGCATGTGGCAGTGAAAGGTTTTTCCGTCAAAACACCACAAATGTTGTTGCGTCAATCGAGCCCTCAAGGACATCTTGCTGCACAGTGCATTTGAATGGCACTTTAAAAGCTGGGGGGGGGGGTGGGGGGGGGAGGATGGGGGGCTTAACCAGCGCATCGGCTTGCTGAGGGCATCCGAAATACGGCTTCGGACATACCAGAGAATTATTTCTTCTGTTTACCAGGTTGAAAGGCTTTCTATTGGTTTTTGATAAAGAGCCGTATTTTAAGCCCGCTGTTTTTTTTTTTTTGTGATTTTCAACGTTTCTGGTGCTGACTTAGATTTCTTTAAATACGCATGTGATGGCAGAAAGCCACCACACAGGCACGGCTGCTGGCAAACCTGGATGCAAACTGTATGGAGCATCTCCCCGTAAGTCTATCGTACACAATGTGTTACATAATGGAGGAAATGGAACATATATGTGAAACCCATTACATGTGTGAGAGAAAGATCATGGTGCTAAACATCTAAACATCTTTTTACCACACATATTTTCTCAAAATAATACATACATTATTGCTATTTCTGTGTAAAAGTCCCAGTGTGTGCTACCTTGTATCCAGTGATGGTGCTAACATGTCTCCGGGGCATCTTCCATCGTACACTAAAGGCGGTGCAGTTGACGGTCTCCAGCTGGATGTCTAGCGGAGGACTCAGGCGATCTGGTTTGTACGAGCACACACACAGAGATGATCAGTGAGGGCAACAGAAGATATGAAAGGAAAAAAGAGTCACTGTAACTACTCTTCATTTTAATTAATAGCTCTGATGAATTACAGAACCAGAGATGATTAATGTTACATTTACATGGCGGCTTAGGAACAATATGAACAATGGTATAAGATTCTTTAGCATAGTAACATTTTACATTTAGATCGGCACACGATGTAATGCTAATTCAACCGAATACAACTTATATGACACACACATGTTGAAGTTACAGCTCAAATGTAAAGGTGTGGCTTTTTAGCATTTTAGCACCGTTTAGCTCGGTTTGGTTTGTCTTGGCCATAATTTTAGTTCCCTCTCATCAGCCTGGTTTCTTAACAGCAGTAGGGGACTCTCAAAACCCAGTAATAGCACCAAAGAGCACTTTAAAGCCAAATAGAGGTGTTTTTTAATAAAGATGGAAGACTCTTTCATTGTGAAGATGATTTTTAAATAAAGTATATAAATTCTAGTTGTTCAGAATAAGAAAGGAAGATAATTGCCTCCCTAATTTATGTAAATAAGGTTTCAACAAATATCCCAAACATCCAATGATAATATGATAATCTACTCTGTATTTCACCTCATAGTCTATTTGAAGAGGGACAAGGGGGGCATTTAAAATGGCATACACGGCTGGTCGAACATCAACTGACTGACTTCAAAGCTCATTATTTTCATTGTTAAATCCTGGGTGCTTCTGTGACACTTCAAGAAATTGTGATTGCACCTCCAGTGTCCAACTGTGGCTCAAAAAGGCTCTTATAGACGAAACCGAAAGAGCTCTGGAGATGTAGCTCATCAACGCGGCCTGCTGTATATTCATCACCTGGCTTTAATGAAGGAACATGAGCAGACAAGGACCCTTAGAGAGTAATAGACGTGCATCGTCTGTCATAACATTTACACAAAGTAGAGACGAGTGTCACATCAAGACCATAAAGAAGCTCTTTAAAGAATTGCTGAATAACAAACTAAGGCAAATAAAGATGATGTATTATAGATTCATATTATTCAAGACTTTATATGTGACTACACTTAAGAGTATATTCTTATATAGCCTGATCTGGTCTAGGTGGACATAGTTCGCTTGTATACACTGACATGGGGATTAAACAAAAGATTAAAGTAGCAAGGCAGATCTCTGTAAATGGAAATCTCATGTAGCTACAATGCTTTTCTTTTCCACTTTCTTTTTTCTCTCTTGACTCCCATCTTCAGCTTCCCATGCCGACCTCGAGAATGCTTTTAGCATCTATGCTGCTTCTTCTTTTTTTACCCTTCTCCCAGCCCTCTTCCATTCGAGCGGGTAATTCAATATGTCAGCTGACTTCACCGATCATCCATATCTCCCCAGGGGTGCGGGTACAGCTGAGCTGAACTCACAGAATTAGAGCAGAAAGAGGGAAACTTTGCCCAATCAATACAGGTGAGGCCAGAGTTCCCAGGTGAGCGGTGGAAACTTCTGGAATACACTGAAGACCACTGTTAAGAACAAGGCCACAAGAGGCCCAGTCTCAGGAAACCATGCCATCATGCCATCATGAAATATAAACGAAGCAACACAGCTCACTCAGAACTTAAACAGCACATATCGACCTTGCCAGATTAGCAAAATGCCATAATTACCTACTTCAACCATTCTGTGATGTTTCCTTTGAAACTACTCATTACTCTCTAAAGGTCTCGGAGAGGATGACAGGCAGCACGCAAAGAACCCAAACACATGAGGATCAGCGGCCTGGTGCAGTTTTTATTATTTATTAGAAATCGCACTTTACAGGCAATGAAGTAAGGCAGGTAACAATCTAGAGACCGTGAAAGACACCCAAACAGCATGCCACCACAGACAACCTGACAAGAAGCTGGGCTGCTATAAATAGTGACTGACTAATGGGGAAGTGGGAACAGGTGAGCAGGAGGCCTGGTGAGTGCAGGGCTAACGAGGGACAGGTGGTCCCAATCAGCACAGGGGCGACAATCACAACTGGCCCAGGAAAAAAAACACTCAACGAGTAAAACAAGATAAAAATACAAAGGGACATAATATAAGTTTAAAGTATCGTCCAAGTAGAAGCTGGACTTACAATATATTTGCAGGCAAATACCAATGTTTTAAATGTTGACATTTTAACAGAAATCCCATAACAACAAAACGGGCGGATTTTGCAATCAACATCCTTCTTCTCCAATAACTCAAACACATTTGTTGCCATTTTTCTACAGTAATTTCTGATTACTTATTTGATGACATATAGACTGATACCAATGCATCTGCAAGAAGCTAATATCGGTCTAGTTTTACGGCACCGACACAATTCAGTTCGTCAGTTTAAAACATGCAAGTATCGGGCCTTGTTTCAACTGTCATTGGGGTGTCAAAGGGATGTTGGGATTTCAATACTTTGGAGAATGTTATACCAATCTGCCCAAAAATTAAAGGAATAATACTTGCTTGCACTTGATCAACACTAGCCCAAAAGGTAGTCTTCTATCAGACACACACCTGCTCTATTGCTTTGATTCTATACCTCCACTTTGAGAGTCAGTCACCGTGTTTACATGCATTCGAATAACTGGCTTAGTCGGACTGAAATCGAATTATCCGTTTCATGTAAACACCTTTGTTCGACTATGTGCAGTCCGACTATGATCCGATTAACACCCCTGGATAACTCGATCCGATCCATTTGATAATTCGACTATCGCGGCATGTAACGGTGAAATGGATTAGGAACTGGACTTTGTGTCTTTGCGCATGCTTGAGATCCCGCCGCCCTCCCTCCCTCCCTCCCATGTTGTGACCCGGAAGTCGAAAGAGACGATAAATTGTCACTGCCGGGAGCCCGGCCGGCAGAAGACAAACAAACAACGCCAATAGCACCATTTGCATTCGCTGTACTCCTATTAACATCATGCAAGAATAGTAGAGGGATGTAGCTTCGCCTTGCTCTCTGTTCGCCATCTTTCTCGAAATGTTGATGTTGTTGGTTGTTGTTGGTAGTGGTGAAGCGGTCAAGCGGAAATGGCTGTATCACCACGAGTTGTAATGAAAACAGCGCCACCTATCGTATCGGATATGACATGCTTTTGGCCAATGATTCGAATTACTCACTGCCATGTATATTGGGATAATAGCAGATCCCCCAAAAGATAGCATAGTCCGACTAAAGCAAGATTCGAATTATACCATCATGTAAACGCACTGAGTCAAAGAGAGCGCTGCTCTTTCCAGGTCTGAGTCATCCACGAGTGGCTGACACCGAAGACACATGCTGTTGTGCCGCTCTCCAGGATGTCTTCGGGAATGATATATAAACACTGACACTGAAGGGATAAACTGTGAAATGTCATCTCCTGAAAAAATCAAAACTGTATCTCATATTGGTTAAATTGTCCATGACTTTCACCAAACATGTGACAGAAAGGGCTTAATTTAAAAGGCATGATTTTCATGACAAGGTAATACGTCTAGATCGACATTACAGTAAGTGTAGTTACTGAAGGATTCTATAAATAATTCAACAGTGTAATCTGACTGGGGAGAAAGCTTTCAAAATCCTGAAAAAGTAAGACCACCTTGGGGAAAGATGTCAATCAAACGTAATTCCTTTTTAGTATAACAATTTGTGCTGTATAAAAGGCTGATGTGAATTATCTGGACGTCATCGAGCCCTGTTGACATCTCCCCCTCCCTCTGAATGAAGCCTGAAAGTCCTCAAAACTAAAAGAAAAGTCATAAAGACAGAACTACATGTGTCCTCTGTGTGGCTCCCAACTGTTGGGAGTTATCTGTGCTGACAGACAAAGTAAAGGTCATCCTGATATAGCCTGTGGGTCCGAAAGAGTTTGGGAGAAATACGACAGAGAGCCAGAGAGACTGACAGCGAGAGAAAATAGAAATGAATGAAAGGTGGAAAGAGGAGGTAGAAGGAGAAAAGTTGGATGGGGAAAGTGTTCTGAGTGATAGGATATCAAAGATGAGAGAGAGAGAGAAGGAGAGAGAGAGAGAGAGGACACAGGACACTGACTTGTTGACACAATCCACATCCAGGTTTTTTCTGCCCAAAAGAGCACATTGTCATAGTTGTTGATGATCAGCAGTTTAAAATATACATGTATTGCTTCCTTCCTTTGACATATATTTAGAATAATATATACATTATATATTTTGAATACTTATCATTAATGTGCAGCTGTGTGTACAGGGACTCAAAAGCACCTTGCAGAGACAGGGATGGGGACCTTATGAACAGTCTCAGTAACATGCTGCTCGGAGCTTTTGCTGTAGTGTAGAATAATCACTTCTATTTGAAAAGGGGTGTGGAGATCACATGATGAGTGCTTTCTAATAACCAAAGTTTATATTTTCCAGCACTTATCGCCATAATCTAAAAGGACTTTTAAAGTTACTTTGATTGTTGTTAATGCATGCTCAAATATGACACATTTTAAAGCTGTCTTTATGATACTGTAATCAAATAGAAAGATAAGGACAGGCTATATGCCCCCACCCACAATGTTTCAACATAAAGGATTCTCATTGTTTCTAGTATTACACATTTTTACAATCTAGTAAAAAATAAATAAACTCACCAGATCTCCGAGCATTTGATCTTCTTGAACAAAAGCAAACGCTGGCTGTGCATATTGCAAAGAGAAGTAAGTATAAAATACTCCTTTCTTGATATGTAGATGCCATGTCTTCCTCTGGTCCAAAGTTGAAAACGGTCAAATTATCATTTTATTACACATCCAATCGCCCCTCTGACTTTAAATGTAGCAAACCCCTTTGTTGATAAAAGTTTTCACTGATAAAAAAAAATCCCTTATCCAGATTTGAGCGCAAATGCCATCCGAAGACAAGCGGACACTGGCCGAGAGAAGAGGGCAGCGACGGGTTGACGCTGATAAGATTACAGTCCGCAAAAGATCAGTGGGTTGGACACATGGACCCGTTGAGGGACAGACAGGCAGCTACTGTGTCCCGACAGGCGCGCTGACAGACGATGGAGAGGGATTCGCGCGTAATGCGACTAAAACAACGGAATGGTGGACACGATCATTTTTACGCATGAATCTAACCTCCGCGTCACGGCGCGGTCCGCGTCTTACACGGCACATGAGATGGACTGCGGGGCCATTTAGAGCTAAGAGGATAACGAGCCTCTAATCCGCACACTGGACACAGATGGAGAGCATTTCTTCACGAGGAAGCAAGGGGGAGCCGAGCCGACAGATACTACTGTGTGCGTGCGAGCGCGCGCGCGTGTTCAACAGTGACCAGCAAACAAAACAATGAATCCATTAATGTGTGTGACTACAACTGCCCGACTGATTAAGGGCTCTGTGTTGTCTCAACCTGACACAAAGACGCGAAGTGTGAAGGAGAGGAGGTGTGTGAGCGCGTGGCAACAATCTGCAGGTCACAGTGTGCACGTTCGTGCATGCGTGCGTGTGCGTGTGTGTGTACAGAGAGAGCAGTGATTGCAGAAGAGCTCAGACAAATCATCAGACGCATTCTTCTTGTCAACGAGGCCGAAGAAAGAGAAGACGTTTAGCATTGATCACGTTAATGTTAAAAACGACCAGCAGCCATGGTAACAGGCTGATAAACTCATTTCTAGGACGTTTCAGTCGGGCATTTTCTACTTTCATTTGAAAAGGATATGTGCAATCCAGTAATTACTCTGGCCTTCATTTTGCACAGAATATTGTCGAAAATACTTTAATATAATTCTGATTTAAGATGTTTACCCCGGCTGACACCTCATGTTTGCACATGTTCATTATTGTCATTTTTTAGAATGACCTGTTTGGAAACCCAGTAGTATCATCGAGCCTCTCAACCCACATGTCTAGTCGGTCCACTTCCTGAAAAGGATCAATCAACCAGTGCGAAGAGATGGATACTTCACCAGGGCAGGAACGCCTAACCCCGTCTTGAAATCAAGTCGGTAGCCTGGTAAACTCAACAAAAGAATGTTGAGTTTATAATGATATCGCAGTGCCAGACTTCTCTTCTGAAAAGACACGACCCGCTAAAATCTCTCCTCCAAGACCCGTTTGAGAGAAGAACTTTGGCGGAGAAACTACAGGTGAAACAGCTGTGGCCAGAACAACCAGACTTATTAAGACAATCAACTGGCTGAAAGGGAAGTGGAACAGGAAGTGGAAATGCGTGTTTGATACTTGTTTTGCATTGAATCATACTGAGATGTTTGTTGAAATTGATTGGATGGCCCTACCAAAAATAAATTCCACCAGCTGCCACTGCATAGGACCAATAGTAGCACTCCTTGATCAAAACCCCTCTGGTAGTGTGTATGGTAGAGGTCTTAACAGGTCATCAACAACAATCCAATGATAGTATAATATTCAGGCAGATATTATTAAACGTCTTCAGAGGAAAAGCTTGTTGACAAATTATGTAACAAGTCAGTTAACTGCCTTATAGACAAACAATGAAATGCTAATGTCATACGTCATATGTTCAAAGTATTTATAATAATAATAATAAACATTTTATTTATATTTGGCTGTCTGATTCATGGTGTTGGTCCTCCTTTATGATATATGTAAATGTGGACCGCATTTTATGATTTGCAGGACAAAATGCAGCTATCAGTAAAGAAAAGTAAATAGAAAAGAAAATCACACCACCAATCAAAGTACACATACAGTGCACCTTGATTTCTATTCAAAGGATGTCAGATACAATGAGTGAGATGTATCATCACTGTTTCAGGACAAAAGGAAGCACGCTTTGTGCAAAGATAACCCCACATCTTTTACATTTTCTTTCTACATAGCGGGATACCATATGGATCTCAATTATGTGACAGGAAATAAGGTCAACAGACTCATAAAACACCCTCTTTTCTTTTTCAGGCAGGTCCAGGGTCAGATGGTGGAGCTCGAGACATACATTTCGACAAAAAGATGGTTTAAATTGAGTATAGGATCCCGTTATAATATCTTACATCTAAGTGTAGTTTCTCACACATCTTAACTGATCCTATGAACTGAAGCACCACATTTTAAAAAGTGGATTTCCTCTTTGGATCTGACTTTCAGAAACTCCGTCACACCAGCAGCGTGGCTCTGGGGATCTCCATAATGTAACGACCGAGGCTGATCGTGGCCAGTGGCGAAGGTTCAGTGAGATAATAAGCAGCGGTCCGTGATGATGGTCACGATGCTGCATGGGGGGCTCACTGGTTCCATCTTCTGGACAAACACAAACTCACTCGGGACATTGCAGAGTGACTGAGGAGAAACAATTACAGAAAGAGAAACCGATGACCCGGCCAAGGTCCAAGCCAAGCTACAAGTATTTACATAACGTTGTTACAGAAACAACCAGTCCGTCTGTGTCTCTTTATTGGAATCAAGCTGACTCAAACCAAGAGGGAACACAACAGCTTTCATATTCATCTCTTCCTCAATCAAGTGTTACTTATTAATTCAATAAAAAACAAGCAAATCAACCAGACTGCTGGTTTAGAAAACAGCAGCTTGTATTTCAAAGGCATGAGAAGTGGTGTGTCGGGTGTTTCGTAAACTCATTTGTTCTTTCTCACCACACTTCAAAGATCATTACAAATATGAAGAAAAATGGATTTTAGTCTTTATTTACATCAGCGGTTTTGTCCTTTCACACACTTTTGTTATGCTGTCACACTACAAAACTCAGTTTTAGGTTACCATATCACGACATTGCACAAGTATAATAATCATAGTCATGAATACAAAAATAAGTATGTAAGTCTCTGTATTCAAAAACTTTTCTTTTTCAGGTAAAGAAAGGAGAAGCCGAAAAGATTACTGTTTTGTGTGAGCGCCACTGAAGAGCGGTTTCATGTAGTAAATGTGTAACACATTGATAGTAGCGGTGGTAAACAGTGTCCACGTGTGGCAGCATTTAAGTCCTACAGGCCCGTGTGTTTGAGCAGTCAGTGTTTATAACGTGGCGTTGGGAATCACTGATTGTGATGTTCTCCTCCTGAAGTCAGACGGTGAGGTTCCACACAGCCAGCCAGCGGGCAATAATGTCTCTCTCGTTGCCAAACCGGAGACCAACAAGAAGTAAATGGTATTTGACCTCATCTTAACATTTCAGAAACAACTCCCAGTGGGTCAGCTCACCGCTCTCACAGCTCCCGTAGCCTGATGGCCTGAGGCCCGAGGCCCCAGAGTACACACGGTGTGGATTACTCTCTAAGCACCGCTGTGGCTCCCCACAATGATCCAACCAGCATCCAGTGCATGACGAGTGATACAATCATCAGCAAGGGAACTTCTTACTTTCTCTTTACTTCATCTATAAAAAAAAACCTTGTTTGTCCTACAAGTAACATGTCTAGGAAAATCAAGGTTGTAGATCAGTTGACTTACTGGACAATCGTTTTATTTTTGGCAACTTCCCATTCTAAATGTGTATGTGATGCACGTCCTCGTCCTTCAGTGAATCCAAAGGGTCCACCATGGGGTTAAAGGTGATCAGTTTCTCCTTCCCCAGAGCGATGAACCATAAGCATTGGCAGGTGAAATGAACGAGCCGGCTGATATTGTACACCTACCTGGCATAAACCAGACTAAAGGTCTGCAGCCATGCTCGTGTCATGTCAGCATGCCAACGTGCTCATAATCACTCGTAATGCTAACATGCTGGGATTATCTTCACATTTTAACATGCATAACATTTGCTATTTGACGCTAAAAACAAAAAGCTGTGGCTGACGGGAATGTCATTTTACAGTTATTTTCACATACATTAAAGTGTTGGAGAAATGAGCACGTCAACCCGATAATGGCACCAGAAGAAAAGGTACGAAATCACCAACGTCATTTCCATTCATCCTGAGAGGGACATAAGTGTGTGTTCCACATTTCGTGTCAATCCTTCTCACATCTCTTGAGAAATTTCATTCAAAAGCACAAACGGTGGCACAAGATGAAAACTAAGAGCATCACTAAAGTCTTTAGGATTCACCACCTGGGAACCATCATTAATGATGATGTTGAGATATTTCTCTGGATAAGTGAAAAACCCAAACTTTGATAAAAGTCAAGTTGTCACCAAAGTCACTCGGGGTTCATCATTTGGGGACCATGAACGTCTTGTACTGCATTTCAAAGCAACAACAACACGTATAATAGTCTGGGCCGACCCTCCGACGTCGCCATCCCTAGACACAAGCGCAGATTCTCATCTGAGACGTGTGAATGTAGAAAACAGCACACACGAGGACCAATCTCCCCTCCCTTCCTGCCAGTGTGGAGAGTCAGAGTATTAATTTTGTTCTCCCGCTAATCACACCGGCAGCAGTGTCCCCATTCATTCCAGCTGTCAGCTCCTCGCTCCCATAAGCCACGCCACAGCTGCAGTTTCAAGTTGGCCGATAATGGCGGGTGAAATGACCTGCGTAATTAGCCCTGTTGCACGCGAGTCAAACTGAGCCCAAGGCATGGCTGACAAATCACAAATTCAATTGCAGATCGGCCCCTGATAAGCCCTCGAGAAGGAGAAATGACATCTGTTTGGTGTATTTGCCGCCGCCTGCGAGGGTGTAATTGCTTGAGGAGGTATTCCCATACAGTTAGGCGAGCGGGTCAGGGGAAAGAGAAGAGCCTCCTCTGAGTGATTAGTAGTCAGACTTCTAAAAACACAAGCGGCCACAGACAACATGCTATTCCGGATGACTTTACAGTTGCAGCATCTTTGGATGCTCAGATGTTTTTTTGCATGTTCAGTGCAGGCAAGTGATTACAATACAGTGTGGCTGACAGACGTGATTCATCACCATGAAACACTGCGCTTCAAGGGCGCATGGCGCTGCGTGTGTGTGTCCACATTCACACAAGGCCCTACTGTATCCACGCGGATGTGTACGGTACGTTTTTCACATTGACCTTGTAAAGTTAAAGTAGCTCAGAGGAAACCGTTTTATTCAGTTCTGCTGGGGAGCAAAAGGTAACAGAAGAGAGGAAGTGAAGCATTTGGCTGCTTACAAGTGTTTAAAGTGTCTTAGCACTTGAACCAGAGTCATCTTGGTCATCTTCATACAACTGAACTGGACCGTGGTCCATCTGGACTTGGAATCAGATATGATCATGTGGAATAATTATCAGAGATAATGTACCCGGAAAAAAAAGACTTAACACATTGCAGCTGTGTGAGCGTAATTAGTTTTACTGTTGCGATGACTAAAGTGAAATAAACAACTTCTAACTCTTGTTATCCTTGTTTATAGAGATAGATACCGCATGTGAAAGAAGCTCAATCTGTTTCTGTTTCTCTCTTTTCTGTTTAGTTTCTCTCCATCTGTACTCACTCTGGCTTTCTTTCTCTCCCCGTTTACTCCTTCTTTACTCTGCAGCCATATCCCCTTTCCTCTCCTTGACCTGCTGGCCCTGAGGGGTCAAGTCATCTTTTTGACTATTATATTATATTCTAATTGATAATTCGCTCCTCGTTTTGCTCAAAAATATTGTAATGTAAATATTGTTATGTATTTATCTGCTATTAAAACTTGAATTGTGGTTGTTTGAAAGTTGATGTGACACTAAATAACCCGTTATTGCTTTAAGCCGCGACGAAGTCGTACTAAACAGGCACAATGTTGATTAATGAAATGCTCAGGTGTTTTCAAATGATTGATTTGCTATTGATGACCAACAAAGATAACTTCATTTTTATTTATTCATTTTTAAGAGGAGATTATTTTTGCTTTATAGATTCAGATCAGCAGCATGTACCCGGACTGACTCCCCATGACCCCAGAACAACCTGAGACCGCTTGAGAAAAAAAATGTTCAATAACAAAAATGTAGATTTCCATACGATGGATCTTACTCCTTGATGTTAGAGTTGAGAAGCAGTTAGTTGACTCAACTATCACACTATGACACGATGTTCTGCTCATTATGACAGTGAAATGTGAAGCCTTATCTGTAGAAATTTGAATAATTATGTATTTGTAGTTTTAGCTTGGTTTGGTATCAATAGCTTGTATTAGACAAAGGTATGTGGACACCTAAACAAAGTTATTTCAATGGCTATTACTGTATATATGAAGAATATTATATACATAACTCAGGTGCTCGCTTATAAAAATCTTAAGATTTTAAATGATAAATAAATACATTAAATGACAGTTTACTTCAGATTATGTTGAACCAAACCATTATAGGAAATTCTACTTTCCAGCTAATTCCCAGTTAAACACCCAGTTGCCATAAGGGATATCAGTTCACACTCCCTCCATGTTAAATGTCATCTGCTCATAAACTGCAAAACAGCTTGATTATACGAGCACTGTGTCTATAAGCAGCCAATCTGTTTTGACTGGCTGATTAGAAACATATTCCCTGTCCAATCTCAACCAAACACACGAGGCCGGATGTGGAATTGGGATTATTGTTATTGGGAAGTGTGAAACTCCTCTCTCCTCCTCAGACATCTGAGTACACAGACTGAGCCTCTTCCATAACAGAACTCAACTCCTCTAACCTCACCAACTCTGGCCTTGAGGTTCACTCGTGCAGGTTGTGGCCTCCATGATCCATCCTCTGCCTCTGCCTGTCTCCACCCATGCAGAGGGAGAGGATGGACCATCAGACGTCACCACCACCTCCCATCGCTCCCGTTAGACCTCTCCTTCTCCTCCTCGCGGCTCAGTCAGGACTGATGGGTGACTTTTGGGATGCGCAGGAGTGTCTGCATTGAGCAATAGCAAACCGAATGTGAACTGGGAGTTATTGTTGTCTTTCAAGCGGCGTTGGACTGGCAAACTTCAGGGGAGGAAGTCTTTGCTTTGCCTTTTGCGCCTCTGCCTTTGGTTTCGAGCCTCCCTGGATGTTGCGCCACGCTGCACAGCGTTTGCCAGTTGGCATGCGAGTGATCGCGTGCAGTTCACAGCAGGCTGCGCGAGCAGCAACACGTTGATCCTCGTCTTGTTTTCAGTGGCAGGAACCCCGAGCCGATGAGCGCGCGCCACCCTTTTCCTCTACAACTATCGCTCGTCTTCAATATGCTGTTAAACGCGTTTGCCCGATGATACCTGCTTGATTTTTCATTGCGCCATGTTCTTCTGTCGGACTGAGCTGGACAATGAAGTTATGGGATAGCCTGACCACTTGTTTGATACTGCTGAGCGCCGTTCACGCCAGCCGGCTGTTCCGGAGCCGACCGCAGCCCACGTCCACCGAGAGTAACGGGCGCGCCCCCGAGATTCCCCTGGAGCTCCCGCCGGTTCAGATCCGCCTGTCTGTCACTTCCCCGGGCATCGGCCGCGCTGAGGCGGGTGCGGCGGACTGGGAAGAGACGCTGGCTGGAGGAGAACAACGTAAGAGCCCGTGTTTGTGTATGGAGTGTCCAAAGTGCCCAAACAAACATGCATTTAATTTACACACAGCAGCAGGCTTTCATTTATTCCTAGAACAAATAGTTATATAGTTTTCTGAGTCAAATACCAAAAAAATGACTGCTACATTAAAAACAGTGTTTGGTCTAAATGTGATACTAAACTATGTATGTATGCATTGTAGAGTGCATGATCCAGTAACTGAAATATGTGCAAATGTGGCCTCTAACCTTTTTAGTGGATTCAGATGGTATTATTCACACATTTCCCACTGTGTAGAACACATGCTTATAAGCTTTGGACATAATTAAGTAATGATATGGAGGGTAGCAAATAACAATTATTTGTATTATCAATAACTTAATGGTGAGTGACATCTTTAAATGACTCGTTTCTGACAAACGAGAAACCTCATTGTACTCAACTTATTCCTTACAAAGGACAAAGAAATATAGTAAATCTTCACACCTGATAGAAAAAATGAATATTTAGATGTAATACTATTAAGAAAATGGTAATAGTTGTCAAATAATTTCCTGTTAAACCACTATTAGCTCTGTAGTGGTATTCGCCATGAGGCTCGATAACGACACCTTTAATGCAACTATTCCACTCATACACAACAGCGTGTTGCATACATAAGAATGGGATGTGTGTGTAAGTTCAAAAACAAAACAATGTGTTCCATTTCCACGCGTGTAGTTTCTGACAGAGCACTGTTCCAGAGACAGAGTGAGTGATGAGAAAGAGAGAAACAACATGTGCTGCCTAATATGATACGCCTTTGTTAGAGTGCCATTTCTTGATGCGTTTCAGACACCATGGAGGAACCGTCCCCGTACGAGTTTGAAGACATGGTGGACTTCCTCAAAGTGACCATCAGGAGAATGCGTCGCTCCTCCTCATCCACCGTGTCCTCATCTACCTCCTCCACCACCTCCTCGTCCCCCCCGAAAGAAGAACCGAGGAGCAGGACTCGACACAGAAGGGGGAGGAAGAAGGGGGCGAGCCAGTCGAGAGGAGGGCTTAGAGGAAGAGCCAGAGGATGGGGGGCAGGGAGAAAGGCCAAGGGAGGAGGCCAAGGCTGTGTGCTCAAACAGATCCACCTCAATGTGACGGACCTCGGCCTGGGCTACCGCTCCAGCGAGGAAATGATATTCAGGTACTGCTCCGGACCCTGCAGGAAGTCAGAGACCAACTACGACAAAATCCTTTACAACCTCGTCCACAACAAGAGGCTTCCCCCTAAAGACACACCCCCTGAGACTTGCTGTCGACCAACAGCGTTTGACGATGACCTCTCGTTTCTGGACGACAACCTCGTCTACCACACCGTGAGGAAGCATTCTGCCAGGAAGTGTGGTTGTGTGTAGGGAGCGTGAGCTCCTGTCAGGCTGTAGTTTCACATTCACCGCTACGTTGTTGCGTGTTTTTCGACTGACTCATCTCACTGTGGGGAAACATTCAGGCAACGTGGGGCCATATGGGACTTGACGAGGCCACAGATTTTACTCCGAAGCAATCAACCTCTTATTTCTCCAATATAGCTACAACAGTTTACACCTATGTCATCATATGTTTAGAGAGATTTTAAATCTTTCCATGGAGACTCAACCTAAACGCCTGAAATCTATCAGACCTAATGGATGCTTCGGCAGACGTAGTCCCGTCTACTGTATGGAAAACGTTATACACATATGAAATGTATTTATGAAATCTTGAATTTATTAACTTATTGATATTTATTTAGTTTTTTTATAAAAGGAATACATGTTATTTATTACTGTAGCATGATATCTCAGAGTGTGCCAAAGGTTTATATATATTAAAGCAGTAAAATAGCGGGTGGTTTACATTCCAAAAGTATGTTTGAGGTGCCATGTGGAGTTGTCTTGTAAACAATCAAAGTGCATTCAGTCCTTCATCAAAATACATGTTGTATTCTTGATGAATAACAAAAGAGTTTAATATCTTTTACTTCTCATAAAACATTTAAAAAAGGATTTCTTTTAAAAATATTTTGTAATTAAGAATTGTTCACATCCATGTTCAAACGCTTGCGGTTTACTTCTTCCTGGTCTTCTTCTTGGTCTTCTTTGTTCTTTTCTTGGTCTTCTTTGTCTTTTTCTTTTTCTTGGTCTTCTTCTTAGTCTTCTTCTTTGTCTTTTTCTTGGTCTTCTTCTTGGTCTTCTTCTTGATCATCTTCTTTGTCTTCTTGATCTTTTTCTTGGTCATTTTTTTGGTCTTCTTCTTTGTCTTCTTCTTGGTCATCTTCTTTGACTTCTTCTTGGTCTTCTTCTTTGTCTTCTTTGTCTTCTTCTTGGTCTTCTTTGTCCTCTTCTTTGTCTTCTTCTTTGTCTTCTTCTTGGTCTTCTTTGTCTTCTTCTTGGTCTTCTTTGTCCTCTTCTTTGTCTTCTTCTTTGTCTTCTTCTTGGTCATATTCTTTGACTTCTTCTTTGTCTTCTTCTTGGTCATCTTCTTTGACTTCTTCTTGGTCTTCTTCTTTGTCTTCTTCTTTGTTTTCTTCTTTGTTGTTACAGTTGCATTGCTACTTGGCTTGTTACCGGCACCTGTTGTCGATCAGTGGAATACCTGAACCCGGTAGCAGGACGGTGAACTGCATGCATCGCCCGCCTGCTTATTCAATACAAACAAACTCAAACATAACTCATTAGCACTACTAGTGGTCAAACACATCACTGGTAAACCTTCCTCAGTATCTTAGTGTTTCCAATGTTCCAATAGTTTAATTTGACTACATTGTTTTCTGTTTTGTTTTTTTAATTATGTGGACAGAGAATCTATTTTTAAAACATTTCGTCCTCATGATATCAACAATTGTAATTGTTTCTCGACTGCTTATTTCATGTCCTCCCCTCAGATTAAGTGATGTTTAAGTGAAACAAGATTTCCTTTACTTTATTAACATAACTACAGCTTTATTTTTATACAGTATTTACTTTTAAATTGTCTCTTTTAATTATTAATAAATGTATTCTACACAGTGTAGTGTATTCTGTCTGCATTTCTTACATGTGAGATTTTGTGGTGTGGCCTTATGTGGATGAGTGTAGCAGACAACAAGACAGGTTTTGCTAAAAAAAAGTCCAACATTACACGAAACAGTTTTACATACCAGAAATTAATTGTTGTATTTGTGTCACTTTTTGTGTAAAGACGGAGAGGAACAAGAGCGATGGGGCATCGGGGATGTACCTTTGTAATATATAGAGGAATAACATACTCTGATGTGATTAAATGACAAGAACAGGAATTACACCCAGGGGAGGATGGAGTATCGGTACCCACAGTATAATATAGTATTGTACCTGTAGCATAAGGAAGGTGAGACAAACAGTGAGGGATGGGAGATAGATGGATGAAAGGTGAGTGTTACAACTCAAAGAACACAACATGTAAGGATGAGCCATGGGGTTGGGAGCTAAATTATATGTTGGCTGAGGGAGGATAATGAAAATGAAGACAATGATGAAGTAGTTAGAGAACATGAGAAGAGATGATGTGTCTTGCTTAATGTGTGTGGTCGATATGGGATCCAGCCCTGCTCTCTCACGTTTCACAGCCCTTCCTCCTCTGTGAGTCAATCTGGTTCATCAACTTCAGGTAAAAGTCTCTTGTGTTTGTGATGCAACTCGTTGTCTCTATTAACGACGCTGTGGTTCTCTGTGAGACATTTTGCAACCAGAGCTGATGCACCAGTGAAGCTCCTGAGCCGGTGATTAATACTGTTTGACAGCTGAGGTTTTACTGTTGGACGTGTTTAGTTCTCCAGCTCTGCTCTGCAGGCACTAAGAAACGTCTTCTTGAAGATGTTTACGTCCCTGTGCTTTGCATTTTGATTTATTGGATGTTGAACATATCACCAGGATGACATGACTCTTAAAATCTGCAGGTCACTCGCAATACCAATATTTTCATAAAATGAACCTAGAAATGAAGTT
This sequence comes from Pseudoliparis swirei, assembly GCF_029220125.1. Lineage (NCBI taxonomy): Eukaryota > Metazoa > Chordata > Actinopteri > Perciformes > Liparidae > Pseudoliparis > Pseudoliparis swirei. Next base: position 20,816,226 of record NC_079394.1, on the reverse strand, counting down.
CATATAGAACCAGTAAACACTTCCTTTCATTTCACCCACTTATTAATTTAGTTCACAAGTCACCGATGGTCCAGTACTGACGGAAGTATAAAACCTAAAAAAAATTCTGACCATAACACAGCTCGTCTTGGCCAATTAGCTTATAGGACCAATTTAAAGATATTCCTGAGTTAACCATGGCAGTGCCAACCCTCTCGAAGCGTCATCAGTTTTAGCTGTGGACAACAAAGGAAACCATCAGAGCTCTCTGGCCGTCAGAGGATAGTGTCGTTAGTCAGATGAGTCCAATGCTCTTTTGTCCATGTGTCAGAGGAGCCTGTAATGAAGGATACTGTTCCACCAGAGTGTAACACAACACAAGTGTTAGCGGTTAAGAGGATGGTGTTGCAAACAGGTGCTAAATACTGGCAGGGCTGTACGTGTTGACACACTCATGTTACATTAGAACGGGGTTGGTTCACCTAAATTACAATATGGTTTCTCTCCTCCCTGCATGTGATTGGTCTGTGGGTTATCCAGAATAACCAGAGCGCTGCTTTGAGAAAAACTCAATTGTAGTTGAATTTAACTAATCCCATTTTTCATAGGATATTTTTATTCTGCACCTGCAAGAGCAGCTAAGCAGCCAAAGGCCTTTTGTAGTTGCTAAATAGGGAACGTGAAGTTCCCATGATTTCCAGACCAGTCTGTTAAAAGTCGACCTTTCTAAATTTAAGGAGAAAAAACAGCTTCCTTGGCGTCTCACCATGATGGTTTCAAGATTTACTTTAGAAGATCAACGCCGCTCAAATCATCAAAACATAGCATTTAAATCAGAGACCAGCTGGTTTTCAAGAGGAAGACATTGTGAGTGCAGCCTTGTTCCCAAGCCGCTGTGCCAGCTGGCGTGGGAAAAGATACTAATGATAACCAGTGTAACCACGGTGATATCAGACATGTCTCGGGGCTTCATGAGAGATGTCAAACCACAAGAAGCTCTTTGTGCCACTGCACTGGAATCTGTCAGTGTGACTGAAGCTTTATGACGAGTCAATTATGAAGACAACCACAGAAGGAGGCATCACAGATGGAAACAATACAGTTAAGTCAAGACCTATGACGACAGCACAATACTGATGCTGTCTCACCCTGAAGATCAAAAGAGACTCCAAGGTCTGTTATCTTCTCATACTCACAGTCAAATTAAGTAGGTTGTCTTTTGTGAGTCTTTTAATCTGAAATTTAAACAGAAAGATAAAAAGATAAATGATAAAAAGCGAAGGGAGGTCTAAGGGTTTTGGCACCAAGGTTTGGCTAAATTATATTAGATTGTAAAAACAATCTGGTATTTAAGTGATTCATACAAGAAACAGGCTCTGAGCCACAGGTTACACTGCTGTCTTTAGACTGCCTGCAACACAAAGCAGAGGCAGAGGGGATTACCACGGAGCCCTAACAGCCCTGCACTGATCATCGTCAACTGGCCTATCGCCAAGCCCCCAGTCTGGACCACCAGCCAAAGGCTCCCCACTCATCACTAGTACCACACACACACACACACACACACACACAGTCATTGCTATAGTAAACTGCCGACCGAATATAGACTCATTCACCCAATGGCCAGCAAAAAAGAAGAAGAAAAAACTATCGACGCCATCGTAAAACACCATGAGGACTGTGGCTTGATATTTACCTTCTATTTTTAAAATGTCCGCTTCTCTGGAATATCTATTGCATTTTATGTTGAAATATGTTGTGTGCTTGAAGGAGGGTGATTGTGCTGAGATGTAAGAAGTACTTATACGTATGATGCAAGTACTTGATATTGTTTAATTTAAGTGACATGAAACATTTGAACGTCAGTAAACTCCCGACGTGCTAAGACACAGATGCGCCTTTGGTGGATGCACTTTTTTGACATTTTACTTTGAAAAGTCAGGCGGTGTGAATGAAAAACTTACTTATGTGTTGATGTGTGAGAGGAGTTCGGTTAAATTTTCAGGTGAATTCCTGAGGATTACGGGGCTCTGTCTCAACCTCACACCTGTGTGTGTGTGTGTGTGTGTGTGTGTGTGTGTGTGTGTGTGTGTGTTTATTCATGCAGGAAGTTTGAATCTCTCTTCGAGTGTTGTGGCAGAGGGCCAGTTTGAAGAGATATTAATTGTAAAATGTTGCCATTTCAATGTATTTTAAAGGCCAGAAGTTGCAATGAAACAGTCTGTGACTGTGTTGCCTTCCACCCCAACAGTAGGCTAACGTAAAAATAGAAGTTGCTTCAAATGCTCTTGGGACTGCCTGAGTGTTAAAACCTTGTTTGAATGGATGCCCTCGCAGCGCAGAGACAAAGCCAAAGGTTTTGACAGGAAGCTTTCTGACGTCCACTTCTCTCTGTGTTGTTCAAGTTTAATGATAAGAAACAGCTCACAGGCCGACTGGACAGGAGCGGAGTGGAAGCTGTCCGCTCCAATGTGACACACCGCATCAAGCGAAGAGGAAACTGCTGAGAGGATGTGACGGCCTACTTGAAAAGGGTGTGATCCTGAATGGCAACCCGAAAGACACGCAGAGTTGAAGTTGTCTTTGGATTGAGCCAACATTGGACTGCTTTCAGCTCAGCGGCTTCGATAATGCACTTGCTTTTGACTCCAGATTGACAAACGCATGAACAGTTTAGTGCCATTGTTATTATGTTTTGTCTGAGACCGCCTACCACTTGTTTCTCAGATCTAACCTGAACAAACGTTTAAGTACTGAACTGAAATACTGCAGGAGGACCCAAAAGCAGATATAAAAGAAAAAAGGGAAAAGAAACAGAAACAGAAAAAGAAAAAGAAGAAGAGTATGAATAGTCGCTGCCTAACATGGCCTGGTGAGTGCAGGGCTAACGAGGGACAGGTGAAACTAATTAGAGGGGTGCAGACATTCAAAACTGGCAGGAAAACACTGAAAGGTAAGCGCTCTGAATCGAGAGGGAAGATGAGTAGCAAAATAAAACAGGAAGCACTGGACATGAATTAAATGAATGAAACAAAGAGGAGGCATGAAGCAGGACATTATGATACGGTGTTAGGAGGGGGGTAGAAATATACATTATCTGTACAAATTGAGGAAGGTTTCTAGGTTCGTTGATCTGCTGCTGTGGTCGGTAAATCCCTAAAAATGGCAATTATGATAAACATCAACCAAACAACTTTAAACAGCCACGATTTGGGAGTTGCATGACAACATGTATAGGCCCCTACAGCTGTTCCCTCAGGGGGAGAAGGGTTTGAAATATTACAAAATGTTTATAGCATGCATTGTCAATACATCTGGCTATGAAGCACCTCAGGGTACAGGGTGGAACTGTCTAATCCACTTTGTAAACACAGTGTGTGTGTGTGTGTGTCTAAAACCACAGGAGGTAAACCAGACCATTAACTCACTATCATTCTCCTCTCATGGGGAAACAGCAGACCTCCATTTCTCAGTCTTGGTCTATCCCTCCATCCTTCTATCTTTCACTAAACCCTCCCACCTTCCTCTTCCTCCAACCCCCTGCGTTTTGATGTCCCTTAGCTTCATCTATTAATGTCCCCTGCACTCTCCCCTCCTGTTTTCTTGTTCTCTTTTGTGAATGAACTCAGGACTTTTCTCCTTGTGTGTGTGTGTGTAGTTTCTCATGGGGCCTCTAATAGAAGGGAGATGTAAGGAGGCGGGATGTGACGGTGTGGATGCGTGGAGTCCACATGAGACAGAGATGTAGACGTTTAAAAAAAGGTAAAATTCAAAGGTTATCTTGCTCCGTGACCCGGAGAAGGTTTGTGTTGTTGCTCCACTGTGCACCACGAGGCTTTCAGCAGCTCATCTGTCATACCGGAGACAGCCAGACATGCTCGCGGTGAGGTGTTAATGTGGAGTCTTATTAGGGGTTAATCTCACCCGTCCACAGATGATCTGTTCCATAGATGTGGGAAATGAGAGCAGAGACAAAGGGAGCTTCGTATTATACCTCCATGCTCTAGTTTTTTCGGTCTACCTGTCAAATTCCCACTGTGTGGCTGAAGTCTGTCTTCCTTACACCGACATCATGACTGTCTTTGGCATTTTCATTTCTGCTCCAGCAGCTAATGGCCTCCAGATTTAGAAGACACATCAACGTCTGCTCTGAGCTGTGGCTCAGACACACGAGACATGACACAACTGTAGTAACAAGATTCAGATTTGAGAAATGTTACCGTCAGACAATTGTTGACGTCTCGACTCAGCCGTCAATAACGATAACTCAAATTAAATAATGATGCATCCTTTTGTGGCGGTTAAATACCATGTGCAGTGTTTGCTTGTTTTAGCCGATGTGAAATAAAACATGTGTGCAGGTTTCTAGCGGCAGAGTCTTGGTTAGTTTATTATCTGTGTGCTGGAGACTCGGCAACGCGTGCTTAGCCTCATGAATTATAGAGGATCACTCACAGACCCAGAGAGGAAGCGTTACATCTGTTACATGAGAGCGTATGCTTCTTTGACACTGAGATCGACTTGTTTTATTTTGTCTCTCCGTCATGTTTTCTTTTCTCTGGTCCGGATGTTAAGTCCAATATTATTTAGTTAGTGTCAGGTTCTTGTGACGGGGTGAGGCTCAGGCACAGAGAGACAGGCTGGACGCAATACGAATAACAAAAAAAGCACTCTTTAATGAGGCAAAACAGTTTACAAAACAAAAAACAAGGTCCAAAAGGGGCAGGCAGAGAATCCAGGTTCGGGGCAGGCAGGGTCAACAGGCAGAACCAGGAACACGGACAGGACGACAGGGAAAGGACACAGAACTTTAGACGACAATCCGACAGAAGACAAGGGAAAGACTGACACAATATATAGGGGGGGAAACAGGTGTACGGCATGAGACAGTAACGAGACAAGAGTGGCTGAGGGCAGGTGAGGGGAATTAAACAATTAAGAGAGAGAAGACACAGAGGAGACAGCGACATGGAACACAGGAGAAACAGAACAGGGTGTTACAGTTAGTTTCATGTGCATCAAGACATATTATTTGTATTTTACAGGTTATTTGTGTGGAGATGCTTTTAAGTGTTCAATCCTGGCGGAATAAAGTATGAATAAACAGTCTTGACTAAGTCTGAAAGGTGTTTTTGGGAGTTTTCCCCGGACTTTGGAGCAACAAAGAGATTCGATGCTTCCCGTCTCTCACCTCCGTGTGCCCGCTTGTTGGACACTTGTTGGACCGTATAGCTCTGCCTCCGACACCATCCGGCCCCCTGAGCCGGTCCTAAAACCAGCTGATATCAGTCTGCCCACATCCACTGGCTACTGGATTCTGGACTTCCTCACCACAATCACAACGGCCCATTCAGCCATCGAAGGACCAGTGTGGTCTTCATGGGGAGTATTACTCAGCCAGCTGCCTGCTGCTATTTTGCTTTGTGAAACGAAGAAAATGACCCTGATGATGTCATCAGGGCTTAGAGGCCATACATGTCGTGTAGACAATCTAAATTGCAAACGGGTTGCGTGCGATCTGATTGCATTATGGGAATTGTCGCAATCAATTATCGGGTATGAAGGTCAGGACATCTGGGCCTCAGCTGCTTTTGAGTTGGATTATTCTTTTTCCCAAGCTGTCTCTTGTGAGACCCCCGACTTTATGGAAATGCAATACTAACTCGCTGGAGTATCCCGATATTAGTATTCAGGAAGTCTGCTCTACACAGCAATGATGAAGCGTCATATGTGCAGCTGGTTATTGATATGAGACGAGAATGAGACTGACAAAAGGTCACAATAGAGCTGGAAAGAGTAGACAAGCTCAGGGGTTACTTCTGTCGTGTGTGTGTGTGTGTGTGTGTGTGTGTGTGTGTGTGTGTGTGTGTGTGTGTGTGTGTGTGTGTGTGTGTGTGTGTGTGTGTGTGTGTGTGTGTGTGTGTGTGTGTGTGTGTGTGTGTGTGTGTGTGTGTGTGTGTGTGTGTGTGTGAAGCCAGCTAGCTTCTGGTTTTGAGTCCCTCCATCACAGCGGGCTGCGTTGACATTAAAGCCGCGTCCTGTTTGACGTGTGTGTTCAGCCTCAGCTGTAATCAGGCTATCTTTTGTTGAATAATAGATTCAGTGAGCGACCGGTACACAGCAGGTTTGTTTCCGTTTCAGCTCGCTCATAACTCAGCGCAGGCATGAAACATAACAGTTTCTTCAATGTTATTCTTTTGTGTCAGGACAATTTATTCACCAAATCTACAGATTTAGCCATAAAACAAGACAGGAAGTCCCACGGTGATGCCACAGTCACTTAAAGATCCACAAAAAAATAAGAAAAAGCAGCTGGAAACCTACTCGGACTTTACAGGTGGGGCTTTTCTTTCACTTGGGATTGGAGCATCTTTTTTGTTTACTTGCATAAAGCTAATTTTAATATAGAGATAATATACTACTTGACCCCAGTCCTCCCTATTTGTACCCAAATATAAATTGATGTTTCAGTCAAGTGAAATATTCACAGGCTTGGAAATACAATATACTAAACATAATAAAATGCTAAACCATATTGTATAAAACAAGTTGAACTCTCCTTGATATTGAAAGTCGGTTTTCTGGTTTCTATTAAAAATAAGTATTTAGAAGAATTCCAAGGGCTTCAGTCTTTTTCATGGTGAGCTCCAGTTGTTTTAGTGTTACACTTTGGTTTAATTAATGGACATGTGAGCGACAGACTAGAAACCGACATGATGCAACTCAACGTCATCTTCTCACTGGCTTCCAGTCTCGTCTTTATGCTAAGCTAAGCTAACGAGCTTACGTACAGGACAAAAAGGTGGTATCCATCTTCTCACCAAAATCTCAGTAAACACCTAAAATAAGCAAAACGTAAAGTGTCTTTTGGAGAGTGCAAGAAAAACGGGTTGGAAAAGGCTGAAAGAAGTAGTTATTACCTCGACTCGTACCCAAAGTAGCCTGTAGTCGGGATTTTGTGTTTCCATCCAGAGTGGATCGGAGCTGTTGTTCTGTGTAGCTCCGAGGTAACAGCATGGCAGAAACACCAGAGGTCAACGTTGTGTTTCCTCTTGTGGTAATCTATGTGAAAAATGTGTCTTTGTGAACTTTCCCCCATGTGGCATAACTTAAATAAATTAAAAGGGCAAATAAGCCTGCCGTGCTATTATCTGACTTCTGCTTGCCACCTTTTTGCAAGGTCACGGTAACGAGTAGCCTTAAACCCGTTAGATGTCGGTCACTGTGTGTGTGAGAGATGTGTGTGTGTGTGTGTGTGTGTGTGTGTGTGTGTGTGTGTGTGTGTGTGATGTGTTGACTGTTGTAAACGCTTGCAGTCGGACTCTGGAGTTCTGTCGGAGCGAGATGATGTGTGTTCCAGGCCAACTGAGCACGAGGTATCACATTTCCTTCAGTTCTGTCTCTGCTCACTCGGACGAGGGGTCATAAGAAGGTCAGTCTAGACTATGAGAGGTTATAGAGGGGTTATAAAGGGGCTGAGAGTCAGAGGTTTGAACTGTTTGCTCCCTGCTGTTGCTCTGTGAGTCATTCTCTGGCTTAGCAGGATCCATTTCAGGGTCCGTTCACCTCAGGGGGGAAACAGATGTCTGTGAGGGGATCACAGGCTTGTAAATACTCGTGTAGGTATTTTTGGGATCTTACACACGTCTGTTTGGCGTTTGATCAGGAGCTAATAACTGCAACACGAAATGTTCTTTCACAGAATTCACATTCCATTGGACGACTACCGCTTGTTGCTCATGAGTGTCTGATGTTGTTTTGACGCATTTCTTCACTTGCCTTATCAGTTCCCCCGCTCCCTCCTGGACCACTGGGCCGATCTGGATGTGCGGTCACAGCGCTGTCCGTCTGAAGCTGAACTTTAAAGACTATGATCATGCTCTTAAGAGTAAAATTCAAATATTTTGATTTCATTGAGGTGTAAATATTTTTTCGACGGCTTAAAACGGTATGTAACTAGATGTGTGTTTCCGTGCTGTTAGGAAGGACGAAGAAGAGGAAGCAGTGCTGCAGTGATCACAGAGGAAGGCTCGCTTGAGAAGCACATACTGAACTAGAACGGGCACTCGGTAGAGCGCATACCTTCGCATATCACAAGATTGGGCATTGAATTATGAACATGTTGGCATTAGTTGCATGCCAATTGGATAGAAACTGACCGTGCTATGGTAAAAAGAAGATTTTGACCTTTTCATGACCTTGACCTTTGACCCGATCAATCCCAAAATCTAATCAAATGGTCCCCGGATAATAACCAATCATCCCACCAAATTTCATAGAAGATTTTTGACCTTTTCATGACCTTGACCTTTGACCCGATCGATCCCAAAATATAATCAAATGGTCCCCGGATAATAACCAATCATCCCACCAATTTTCATGCGATTCGGTTTAATACTTTTTGAGTTATGCGAGTAACACGCATACAAATAAATAAATAAATAAATACACGGCGATCAAAACATAACCTTCCGCATTTTTCAATGCAAAGGTAATCAGAGCCTGACGGGCTGTACGTCCATGTAAACACACATGCGTTGGTGCTCTGTCAGTTTTTGGCAGGCTGCAGTGTTTTCTCATTCGGAACGAGTTTAGACTACAGATGTGTGTGAGATAAGGAACGAGTACTTACTGTCAGTTACATTTTAACACCAGCCTGCGTAATGTTTTCATCAGATTTATGATCCTCACCCGAGCTCGCTGCTGCATCTCCTTCTCGGAGCAAGAGCAGTTTGTTGAGGAGGAAGTTCATAAAACTTTGATTTAGTTGCCGATGAATTACAATGATGAATGAAATGCAGGATCGAAAGCATAAATAAGGCCACAATTAAATACATGTTGCGAGTGAGGAAAGACAGGGATTTACAAGTAGACCTCACTGTCACCCCAGGAAACTAAATATAAAACATCCAGAATAACTACACATGGTGAATGGACAACAGAACACAAGATGCTTTACGTGAACATATGTGGCATCCCTAATTATGGATCCAGTTCAAAGGATTCGTTATCATATATTTCTATTATGAAGCTCTATTAGATCACAGAATAATGATCCATGAACGACTAGGTCCATGCAGGCAACACGGGACAACACACACGCATAAAGAAGTATGACACACACAATTATGACGTTCATTTTCTCACACGCACTCTCAGTCTTGTAAAATGGCATTTATGGATACCACCTGTCCATATGGGATCCGATAAACACACCACTGTCCGTCCTGTTTGGTTGAATTAAGTCTCCGTAGTATCACATGCACCAGCCTTTCTTCTTTGCTTTGACTTCCTGCATACGCCATCCAACACACACACACACACACACACACACACACACACACACACACACACACACACACACACACACACACACACACACACACACACACACACACACACACACACACACACACACACACACACACACACACACACACACACACACACACACACACGGGGGTTGTCTCCGCTAGTGGTGGAAGTTATCCATCACGTGTTTCATTCCCTGGCTCCATGGAGCCGCTCACAATCACCTCATCTTTCCTCATCACGTCTGCCAAAACATTTCTCTCACGCTCGCAGCCCCGACGGTTTTCAAGCGTTGTAAAAAAACTTCCTCCACTTTACTGTAATGACACAATGTGGACTTATAGGGTCAGCCCCCCCCCCCCCCCCACAAATCCATCTGCCCTGTTTTTCTACACACAACAACCCATCATGACAAAGTGAAAACTGTGTTTTGCAAATTTGTGCAAATCTGTTAAAAATAAAGAACGAAAACATAACATGTACATAAGTATTCACAGCCTTTGCCATGACACTCAAAGTAGCTCAGGTGCATCCTGTTTCCACTGATCATCCTTGAGATGTTTGATTGGAGTCCACCTGTGCTAAATTCAGTTGATTGGACATGATTGAGAAAGGCACACACAGTTGACAGTGCATATCAGAGCATAAACCAAGCCATGAAGTTCAAGGAATTATCTATAGACCTCCGAGACAGAATTGTATCGAGGCACAGATCTGGCGAAGGGTACAGAAAGATTTCTGCAGCATTTAAAGTCCCAATGAGCACAGTGGCCTCCATCATCCGGACATGGAAGAAGTTTGGAACCACCAGGACTCTTCCTAGAGTTGGCCGCCCAGCCAGACTGAGCGATGGGGGGAGAAGGGCCTTAGTCAGGGAGGTGACCAGGAACCCGATGGTCACTCTGACAGAGCTCCAGCGTTGTTCTCTGAAGAGAGGAGAACCTTCCAGAAGGACAACCATCTCTGCAGCACTCCACAAATCAGGCCTGTTTGGTAGAGTGGCCAGACGGAAGCCACTCCTCAGTAACAAGCACATGACAGCCCGCCTAGAGTTTGCAAAAAAGCACCTGAAGGACTCTCAGACCATGAGAAACCAAATTCTCTGGTCTGATGAAACAAAGATTGAACTCTGGCCTGAATGCCAAGCGTCATGTCTGGAGGAAACCAGGCACTGCTCATCACCTGGCCAATACCATCCCTACAGTGAAGCACGGTGGGGGCAGCTTCATGCTGTGGGGATGTTTTTCATCGGGAGGAACTGGGAGACGAGTCAGGATTGAGGGAAAGATGAATGCAGCAATGTACAGAGACATCCTGGATGAAAACATGCTCCAAAGCGCTCTGGACCTCAGACTGGGGCGACGGTTCATCTTCCAACAGGACAACGCCCCGAAGCACACAGCCAAGATAACAAAGGAGTGGCTTCAGGACGACTCTGTGAAGGTCCTGGAGCGGCCCAGCCAGAGCCCCGACTTGAACCCGATTGAACATCTCTGGAGAAATCTGAAAATGGCTGTGCACCGACGCTCCCCATCCAACCTGATGGAACTTGAGAGGTTCTGCAAAGCACAACGGGAGAAACTGCCCAGAAATAGGTGTGCCACGCTTGTGGAATCAGACCCAAGAAGACTTGAGGCTGTAATTGCTGCCAAAGGTGCTTCAACAAAGTATTGAGCAAAGGCTGTGAATACTTATGTACATGTTGTGTTTTCGTTCTTTATTTTTAATAAATGTGCAAAAAACAGTTTTCACTTTGTCATTATGGGTTTTTGTGTGTAGAATGTTGAGGAAAATAATGAATTTAATCCATTTTGGAATAAGGCTGTAACATAACAAAATGTGGAAAAAATGAAGCGCTGTGAATACTTTCCGGATGCACTGTATAGGTCAAGCATGTTGGGTTATATTTTGCAATTCAGTATTTCAGAATCGATATATCTGATGATTTGACGTATTTTGTGTCAACAAGAAATACAGAAACGGTCTGTTTCAAGTTTTAAAACAGCCAGTTTTTCCCATCTAGAAAACTGAGACAAGTGAATGCTTAAAAATAACTCAAACTATTGATGGATTCTCATAAGAGTTAAACGCTGTTGTATTTTACTGCTCTTTGGAAACCTAATTATTCTACTTCATTTGATATCAACTTGAACAGTAATCTCCTCCTAGTTCCCACCATGCTTATACATACACTTCCTCTCGTCGGTTGAATTACCTCCAGTGTTTGCATTGAACCTTTAACACGAGGCGGCATCAGCAGCTGTCGACTTCCACTGCAATCCAGAAGGTAAGCAGAAGATTCAACGTTCAAAAAACACCGTACTCGTAAACATAGCAGGTGCTTACTTGGGTCAAGAGATGTTAAAAGGCTTTTGTTCATGTCTGAATACGTTAATAAACCAAGTAGATATGGAAGGAACTGCAACATTAAGATTAACCAAGAAGAAAATGTGTAAATATATGGCAACCAGAACACTTGTTCTGGCAGCCAGAGGCGTGTGCCGCCTCCTAGTGGCGTCAGTCCAACACCGCTACTTGACAAAGTGCAGTATGAACACACACAGGGACGGACTTTACAAACAACATAAGCTCAACCGTTAAACTATATTTTTCTTTGCAATATATATATATATATTTTTGGTATGAAAAACAATAATTGATGACATTTTATTTCAGTGTATACAGTGAAAAACATTGAATGATTTTTCCTCCGGGGTCTTGTGAAGAGTAGACACATGAATGTTCATAAATAGCAAAAAACGAAAAGTGTCGACAAATTACACAAAACAAGTTACACGACACCTAAAAGGCGTTAAGACTTCAAAACCTCCATCTTGATGCAACCGCCGTGTCTTGAAATGTATCCGTGTTGGCAAAAAAACACACCGCTGAATAATTTATACAGAGAAAACTGACATTTTTGTTAATCCATGGTTCATAGTAAGTCATACGATACATTTCCACAACTTCTTCAGAACAAATAAAGTAAGTTTCTTTTTTTCAAGATGGAAACTAATTAAAAATGACTGGATAACAGGGGAACTCCCCCACACTTCCCGTCTCTGAAAGGCCTCCACCCTCCCCCTCCCACCTGACTACAGGCAGTTGGCCTTGGACTTGAAGCTCTTAAAAGTTTCCCTCAGCTTCAGGACAGCAGCTTCATCCTCTTCCACATCCTTAGAGCAGATCCGTTGGACTCGGCTGTGCAGATCGTCGAGGCTCTTCTGTTGTCCAAGAACGGGTTACATTACACATTAATGCGTTACAATGAAACCAATATGCATGGACGGGTAAACCAGTTACCGACTCACAAATTAGTCCAGGCAATCGAGCCAACTTAACCATTAAAAATGGAAAAAATCTTTATATTATGCAATTTCATTCAATGAAATGTCGTATATCAGTAAAAATATATGTAAGAAATGGATTTTTGGTGGCCACATTGGATTTTCTTCCATGACCACTGCATCTAATCAAGTCGTTACATATTCGAAATGATTCTGTATGTCCAAAAAGCATATTATAGCATTTTTAATTATTCAAATATCTCTCTTGATAGTGGAGATATAAGACATTATAGATTTACGGTGGCCATCTTGCATTTTTGCATATTTTACCCATTCCAGCAGCAGTAATTTCTTACAAAAATGACGAAGTATGTTATTCAGGACACTTCATAGAAAACCTCTGTGCCCAAATACATTGTGTTGCATTTTTTTTCCATTTCAAAAATTAGTTAGCTTGGACTCAATGTTCTTATGGATTTGTTTGGACACATTACTCCTTCGCTTGGTAAAACTAAACTGAAGAATGCTGGAGATACAGATTATTGGTGCAGTGCATATATGGCTCTTCCGGTGACGACATACGGTTCCCAGACAATTTTGAGTTGGGAAAAAAAAAACTCCGCCCGCCCCCCTGTAATTTTCTCTATCGCGCCAGATTACAGAAGAAGTAATTTAAGGTCCTTTTCTTAAAGACGTCTTTGTTCTTTTATGAAACTAAACGTCTGTTATTGATCGTCTCCACACAGCAGCATGTCATTCTGTCTCTACGTGTCGCGTTAACACTTCTCGGCTCGCCGTCTCGCGCGCCGCAGAGTTCCGATGCCGGCGTGTGCGCGCATCGGGGCGGAGCAAAGAAAAAGATGGTGTAGAGTAAGAAAGTTACCTCTGTGATCGACATGTGGTTAGTAGCTGTGGCGAAGATTGACGCGAGGTTGTTGGCGACTGTCCGTCTCTCCTCATTCGTCTCCTGCAGCACCAGGTGGTACCTGAGGAGGAGACGACCACCAAGGTTTCACTCGGAGACAAAAGACGGGAACAAAAAGCTCACGCATCAAGCCCTCTCATGAAGAGTGGAATAACTGGTGGCCATTGGACAATGCTGTGTTCTGTAGGGTTCAGAGACTCCAGCAGGATGAAGGAATCCGGAAGACATGAATCTTGATGATGAATAAATAAATCACTCACTGTTGTTGCGCTGCCTTCAGTTCTTGCACGGACTCGTCGTAACCGCAATTAACCTTCTTCTCAAGAATGTTAAGATGGTTATCCACTGACTCCACCTCCACTGCCCAGTCCTGTTCCTCTTGGTTGAGTTCCTTCACAGGCACAAACACACAGGAAACGTATCGTTACTACACGAAGGATGCACCTGTGCACGCTGCGTGTTCCCAACAGGTTACAAATGTTTCCGTATACCCGTTTCTCAGCTGAGCAGACGAACAGTTCAGTGCTCAACTGGCACAAACTGAAGACTTTTTTGTTTTTTTGTCGCCACACCACATCCACGTTGTTTGATGACACCTCAAAGCTTTTATAACTACGGTTTTTTTATTGTTCTGACCGCAGATCTAAATAATTATAAGAAACATTTTGAGTCATTCCGTGAGTCTGTTCCGTGATTCTGTTCCTTCCTCTATCTGGTTGTCACAATCCTAAAATTATTCCTTCTATACGATACCTGCCATAAATATCATGATACCCGATACCAGAATTCAATACAATAAATACGATACTGGTATATTTATCTACAGTAGTAATAAAATAAAATAAACATTATTTAAAGCCGAAGACGGTCTCAAAAGCTCCACAACTTAACGTCAGTCGCTGTGAGCGCAGCGCATTGCGTGCAGACAGCATTAAACGGAGCGGAGCAGTGCGCTCTGATCGCTCTCTTAATGAAGTATCGATACTTAAAATATGCTCAATCACATCGTGTTTAAGGTACGGGTACTTTGTTAGCATCGATACACCGTGCAGCGTGACAGCAGTAGATGTAGCGGCTGACATTCAAGCTAACCTAAACCCCGTAAACGCTGTCGACATCTGAACGCCGATTGGCCGAGACGCGACACGTCCCATCAAAGATGTTTTATTGCGAAGAGCACCACTTCACATTTTCTCCGTGTCTCACTCCAATCTCATAAACGCCGGCCGGTCAGTTGACCCCCCACCCCACCCCAAAACAAAAACTCTTCGGATCTCCACGATTCACGTGGATGACCTATTTTGATTTCACACCAGCGAATTTCGCCGAAAGGTGACAAGTTTGCAGGTATGAAAGTGATCTCGTCGCCATGTGGTGGAGGCCGTACGGTGTTTCTACCAACATGAAGCAGGATGAACTTTACCTGCACGTCAAAACCCAATCGTTCATCCAGCTTGCGAATATGCTCTCTCAGCTGCTTTAGGTCGTTGGACTTGTCCAAGATGTTAGAATTCACCTTAAAGACACACACATTTAAATATAACAAACGTGATACAAATATATATATTTGAAGAGCACTTTGGTTTATTGCCTCAGTACGGTAAAATGTTCCGTTACCTGATCGTTAGACCCCTCCAAATTGAATTTCATGTTGGCAAATCGACTGCTCTCTTCATCCATATCACTGGCCAGCTTCCTCAGGAGCATCTTCAACACACGGCATCCATTTTCAAAAGCAACATCACAATATATTTTGTATTATTTCCAAGGACTACAGGGCACATTTACATTTATTATGTCCAAAGCAACAAATAACTGGAACTAACCTAAGCATTGGGAAAGCAACCTAGACTTGTTCATACTGACTTGAATTAAAATCCATCACAATCCAAAAGTCTGGTTCTGGTACGGCTTCAACTCCCCGGTGCTCAGCTGGCGGTACCTTTATCTGCGTCTCGTGCTGCACCACGTTGCCGGATCCACATCCAAATGGCTTGATGTCAAAATCATGACCAAAGGCATTCTCTGCCGACAGCGGGATCAGCTTCAGTTTGCGTGCCACCTTGTGGTACTCGGCTTCCTTCAACTCCATCTGGGTGACCAGGATACGACGGGCAAGCAAGCAAGGGAAAAAAAAATGTAACGGTCAAAATGTGTGCGACTGGATGAAAAACATTGGCCGTTATCAATCTATATACAGACTACAAATGAGTAGCAAAACACAGACAAGTTTAATCTCAAACATTCAGAAGACTGAGTCATATTTCACATCTTTAAAACAGTGTATTATTCCACACACACACACGGGTTTTTCCTGGGTCAAAATGGGTCTTCGGTGCTCCCAAAAAAAAAATGTCAGCGTCTGTTCGTGCACGTCGGGCTGTTGAGTGAGTGATCAGCAGCTGTCCGCTCGGTCCATTCGGTCCAGCTCAGGGCACCAACATGGCTAGCGGCACTAGTCCCGCCCCCCTGAAGCTGTAAACCTAGGGGAAACACTGAACTCGATTACTATTGATCCAAACAGAACGAGGGTTCGGCTGTAGCCTCCTTGAAACATACTATTGAGAACATATATTGATGAACAGTTTTTTTTTTTTTTTTTCCATCGCAGACTTTTTTTTGCCTTAGGCGCTCGGGATTTGTCATAGGCGCTCGGGAAAACGGCTTAGGTGCGCGCCCAAATGTTTTCTATGCAGGAAAAACCCTGCACACACACACACACACACACACAACAGGAGAGCTCCACGCAGCACCTTCTCTTTCACTTTGGCCAGAGCAATCTCCTCGTTCCACTTGTGCTGTTCAGCCTCTTCCAGAGACTTCCGGAGGCCGTTGCTGGTCTGTTGGAGTTCACTCTTCTCTCGGTTGATCCTCTCCACGTCCGCTGGAGTGAACTTCTGCTTCTGCAGGAGGAGCTGCAGCTCGTTTTGCTCGTGTTTCAGAGACTCCATGTGACTGCCTGCAAAGATTTAAAAGACATTCAAGCAAAATCATACCCAAACCTGAGTTCTGATTGGAGAGACAGTCAGAACTTTTGTAGAAGACCGGTCACGCCCACATGTAACAGGACACATGCAACAGGACACATGCAACAGGACACATGTAACAGCCCACATGTAAGAGAACACGTGTAACAGGACACATGTAACAGCCCACATGTAAGAGAACACATGTTACAGCCACATGTAAGAGAACACATGTAACAGCTCACATGTGACAGCTCACATGCGACAGAACACATGCGACAGCCCACATGCAACAGCCCACATGCGACAGCCCACATGCGACAGCCCACATGCGACAGAACACATGTAACAGCCCACATGACACCGTTTAAAACACATCGGTAACCATGTGCTAATTTGACCCTGAATACTGTCGTTACGACTTGGTGGGAGCTTTCTTTGCACTGAATGATGAGACCGTTGCACGCTTTACTGAATGCAGTTTTGATAACACTGTAAAGTATGATCTCTGATGCTTATTCATTAAAAACAGGAATGTTTTATACAGAGGACTAAAACTGAGAACTAAAATGTTACCACAGTAGTAATTCCGCGTTTCTCTTGTGACTTAATACTAGAGATGCACCGATCAGGTTTTTGGTGCCGATCACCGATCACTGAAATCAGTATCTGCCGATCCGATAATACCGATCACCGATCAGTGTCGATTGAAGCATTCTATTTATTGTGTAGCATTATTGCCTCGGACTATGAGGAAATACATATATAAAGCAATTCAAACATTAAAGAAATTACAGATTTCTTTAAACATTTATGACTTTTACTTTGTAAAATGGCCTAATTGATACATTAAAATTGTTTGATTGCTATTGTAGGGGATTTCAGATATGTATGGAACACATCTGCATCATTCATTTCCTGGAACTCTTGGGGAAATCTATTTACAGGACTTTTCTTAACATACAAAAGTCTGACTTATTTTTATAAACTCTTCCTTGGTACAGTAAAAATGTTTTAATGTTAGCATAATTTAAGCTAAATCTCAGAAACGATCTATAAAGATACAAAATCAGTTCATTGTTTACTTTTATATGTTAGTATATGATTTGTCGACATCTTATTTTGAAAAACGGATGTTGTTTCACGTGGTTCTTTCCGCTAACTTAGCAAAACCGGATGTTGTCACTTAAATCCTTCCGCTAACTTTATCAAAACCCTCGTGCACTCCCGATCAAATGCTTTTACCGTGAGCATCAGTCTATCGGGGCTCAGAGCCTCAGACATGTGAGTGTCGGCTGAGTTGACCCAGAGATTCAACTCGGGGGACGGGGACGCCGCTCGGTGGTGAGGATCCCCTCGTGGTCCTCTCACTCTGCGGCCCTCGCCGGTCGCATCGTCTCCGTTGCGCGCGATTAAAACGTCTGATAGTTCTCGCAGATGTTACGTCATCTGATCGGCGTTTGAGAACGCCGATCAAAACCGATAATGGGAATATCGGCCGATATGGATCGGCGCCGATCAGATCGGTGCATCCCTACTTAATACCAACATCCAGACATATCGGATGCAAAGAAGACCCAATGAATCCTAGGAAAGCACTGGCTAAGTGGCTAAGTGGCTATATTTGTTTACCAGCGGTCTCCAGCTCGTCGCTCAGTTCTGAAGCTCTGGTCTCCTGGTTGGCTTTAAAGGACTCCAGGCTGCTTCGGTAACTCTGGAGCTTCTTGATGTCCGCCTGCAGCGTCACCCTTTCCATTCTCTTGGTCATCAGGTGGTCCTGTCCAGGGAGAGAGAAAAATGATACGTCTGATTTATTGTTACTCACACTCAAGATGTTTCATATTACCGACTGCACAACCAAAAACAACCCACAGTATCCTGGCTACAACTTAATATTCCCTTTTCTTTTCGGCATTATTATTTTGATGCTGATGTTCACCTTTACCACTTAGAACTATTATAGTCCAATGTATTTCACTGGTAAATATCAACATTTTAAAAAGGTCTCCTCACCGCCTGGCTCTCCTTCTCCAGTCGTTCGACCTCTTCACTGAGTATTCTGTACTTCTCCTCCATGGAGGCCAGCAGTGCCTAAATCAACGTTGTACAGTTTCTCTGTGAAGACACAGTTTTGGGAATTTTTCAGAAACGTTTTCGCCAAGGTGAGGGATTCTCATGCCTGATATCACAAAACAGGCAGAACAAGAGATATATTTAATCGCTCAGCACCCCCCCCCCCCCGTTAACACTTCTCGGGTCGCATCGCTCTGTCTGCCGTGATGCGCACCGACACATCCGCGCACACAGCAGGGTTTTTCCTGGGTCAAAATGGGTCTTCGGTGCTCCCAAAAAAAATGTGTGCGCGCACCATCTATTCATGCACGTCGGGCTGTTGGGTGAGTGATCAGCAGCTGGCCGCTCAGACAAGTCGCGCACCTCACAGTTGCTAAATCATATCGTGTTTAACGTACGGGTACTTTGTTAGTATCGATACACCGTGCAGCGTGACAGCAGCAGATGTAGCGGCTGACATTCAAGCTAACCTAAACCCCCCAGACGCTCTCGACATCTTAACGCCGATTGGCCAAAACGCGACGTGTCCCATCAAAGATGTTTTATTGCGAAGAGCACCACATCACATTTTCTCCGTGTCTCACTGCAATCTCATAAACGCCGGCCGGTCAGTTGACCCCCCCCCCCCCCACCTCAAAACAAAAACTCTTCGGATCTACACGATTCACGTGGATGACCTAGCTTGATTTGAAAACAGCGAATTTCGCCGAAAGGTGACAAGTTTGCAGGTATGAAAGTGATCTCGTCGCCATGTGGTGGAGGCCGTACGGTGTTTCTACCAACATGAAGCAGGATGAACTTTACCTGCACGTCAAAACCCAATCGTTCATCCAGCTTGCGAATATGCTCTCTCAGCTGCTTTAGGTCGTTGGACTTGTCCAAGATGTTAGAATTCACCTTAAAGACACACACATTTAAATATAACAAACGTGATACAAATATATATATTTGAAGAGCACTTTGGTTTATTGCCTCAGTACGGTAAAATGTTCCGTTACCTGATCGTTAGACCCCTCCAAATTGAATTTCATGTTGGCAAATCGACTGCTCTCTTCATCCATATCACTGGCCAGCTTCCTCAGGAGCATCTTCAACACACGGCATCCATTTTCAAAAGCAACATCACAATATATTTTGTATTATTTCCAAGGACTACAACGGGGCACATTTACATTTATTATGTCCAAAGCAACAAATAACTGGAACTAACCTAAGCATTGGGAAAGCAACCTAGACTTGTTCATACTGACTTGAATTAAAATCCATCACAATCCAAAAGTCTGGTTCTGGTACGGCTTCAACTCCCCGGTGCTCAGCTGGCGGTACCTTTATCTGCGTCTCGTGCTGCACCACGTTGCCGGATCCACATCCAAATGGCTTGATGTCAAAATCATGACCAAAGGCATTCTCTGCCGACAGCGGGATCAGCTTCAGTTTGCGTGCCACCTTGTGGTACTCGGCTTCCTTCAACTCCATCTGGGTGACCAGGATACGACGGGCAAGGAAGCAAGGGAAAAAAAAATGTAACGGTCAAAATGTGTGCGACTGGATGAAAAACATTGGCCGTTATCAATCTATATACAGACTACAAATGAGTAGCAAAACACAGACAAGTTTAATCTCAAACATTCAGAAGTCTGAGTCATATTTCACATCTTTAAAACAGTGTATTATTCCACACACACACACAAGGGTTTTTCCTGGGTCAAAATGGGTCTTCGGTGCTCCCAAAAAAAAAATGTCAGCGTCTGTTCGTGCACGTCGGGCTGTTGAGTGAGTGATCAGCACCTGTCCGCTCGGTCCATTCGGTCCAGCTCAGGGCACCAACAGTCCCGCCCCCCTGAAGCTGTAAACCTAGGGGAAACACTGAACTCGATTACTATTGATCAAAACAGAACGAGGGTTCGGCTGTAGCCTCCTTGAAACATACTATTGAGAACATATATTGATGAACAGTTTTTTTTTTTTTTTTTTCCATAGCAGACTTTTTTTTGCCTTAGGCGCTCGGGATTTGTCATAGGCGCTCGGGAAAACGGCTTAGGCGCGCGCCCAAATGTTTTCTATGCAGGAAAAACCCTGCACACACACACACACAACAGGAGAGCTCCACGCAGCACCTTCTCTTTCACTTTGGCCAGAGCAATCTCCTCGTTCCACTTGTGCTGTTCAGCCTCTTCCAGAGACTTCCGGAGGCCGTTGCTGGTCTGTTGGAGTTCACTCTTCTCTCGGTTGATCCTCTCCACGTCCGCTGGAGTGAACTTCTGCTTCTGCAGGAGGAGCTGCAGCTCGTTTTGCTCGTGTTTCAGAGACTCCATGTGACTGCCTGCAAAGATTTAAAAGACATTCAAGCAAAATCATACCCAAACCTGAGTTCTGATTGGAGAGACAGTCAGAACTTTTGTAGAAGACCGGTCACGCCCACATGTAACAGAACACATGCAACAGGACACATGCAACAGGACACATGTAACAGCCCACATGTAAGAGAACACGTGTAACAGGACACATGTAACAGCCCACATGTAAGAGAACACATGTTACAGCCACATGTGACAGCCCACATGCGATAGCCCACATGCGATAGCCCACATGCGACAGCCCACATGCGACAGCCCACATGCGACAGCCCACATGCGACAGCCCACATGCGACAGCCCACATGTGACAGAACACATGTAACAGCCCACATGACACCGTTTAAAACACATCGGTAACCATGTGCTAATTTGACCCTGAATACTGTCGTTACGACTTGGTGGGAGCTTTCTTTGCACTGAATGATGAGACCGTTGCACGCTTTACTGAATGCAGTTTTGATAACACTGTAAAGTATGATCTCTGATGCTTATTCATTAAAAACAGGAATGTTTTATACAGAGGACTAAAACTGAGAACTAAAATGTTACCACAGTAGTAATTCCGACGTTTCTCTTGTGACTTAATACTAGAGATGCACCGATCAGGTTTTTGGTGCCGATCACCGATCACTGAAATCAGTATCTGCCGATCCGATAATACCGATCACCGATCAGTGTCGATTGAAGCATTCTATTTATTGTGTAGCATTATTGCCTCGGACTATGAGGAAATACATATATAAAGCAATTCAAACATTAAAGAAATTACAGATTTCTTTAAACATTTATGACTTTTACTTTGTAAAATGGCCTAATTGATACATTAAAATTGTTTGATTGCTATTGTAGGGGATTTCAGATATGTATGGAACACATCTGCATCATTCATTTCCTGGAACTCTTGGGGAAATCTATTTACAGGACTTTTTTTAACATACAAAAGTCTGACTTATTTTTATAAACTCTTCCTTGGTACAGTAAAAATGTTTTAATGTTAGCATAATTTAAGCTAAATCTCAGAAACGATCTATAAAGATACAAAATCAGTTCATTGTTTACTTTTATATGTTAGTATATGATTTGTCGACATCTTATTTTGAAAAACGGATGTTGTTTCACGTGGTTCTTTCCGCTAACTTAGCAAAACCGGATGTTGTCACTTAAATCCTTCCGCTAACTTTATCAAAACCCTCGTGCGCTCCCGATCAAATGCTTTTACCGTGAGCATCAGTCTATCGGGGCTCAGAGCCTCAGACATGTGAGAGTCGGCTGAGTTGACCCAGAGATTCAACTCGGGGGACGGGGACGCCGCTCGGTGGTGAGGATCCTCTCGTGGACCTCTCACTCTGCGGCCCTTGCCGGGCGCATCGTCTCCGTTGCGGTGCGCGGCGATTAAAACGTCTGATAGTTCTCGCAGATGTTACGTCATCTGATCGGCCGTTTTGAGAACGCCGATCAAAACCGATAATGGGAATATCGGCCGATATGGATCGGCGCCGATCAGATCGGTGCATCCCTACTTAATACCAACATCCAGACATATCGGATGCAAAGAAGACCCAATGAATCCTAGGAAAGCACTGGCTAAGTGGCTAAGTGGCTATATTTGTTTACCAGCGGTCTCCAGCTCATCGCTCAGTTCTGAAGCTCTGGTCTCCTGGTTGGCTTTAAAGGACTCCAGGCTGCTTCGGTAACTCTGGAGCTTCTTGATGTCCGCCTGCAGCGTCACCCTTTCCACTCTCTTGGTCATCAGGTGGTCCTGTCCAGGGAGAGAGAAAAATGATACGTCTGATTTATTGTTACTCACACTCAAGATGTTTCATATTACCGACTGCACAACCAAAAACAACCCACAGTATCCTGGCTACAACTTAATATTCCCTTTTCTTTTCGGCATTATTATTTTGATGCTGATGTTCACCTTTACCACTTAGAACTATTATAGTCCAATGTATTTCACTGGTAAATATCAACATTTTAAAAAGGTCTCCTCACCGCCTGGCTCTCCTTCTCCAGTCGTTCGACCTCTTCACTGAGTATTCTGTACTTCTCCTCCATGGAGGCCAGCAGTGCCTCGTCAACGTTGTACAGTTTCTCTGTGAAGACACAGTTTTGGGAATTTTTCAGAAACGTTTTCAGTGGGACCCAAAATCTAAATTGACACTAACAATTAACATTATGCTTGAATATACAAACAAAGCTATTTATTATTTTAAAAAGACACATTTCACAAGCGATGCTGTGCTTACTTAGTTTACTGAGGAACAATTCATCCAAATCATCAAATGTGTCTTCGCCCTGCATGAACTTGGAGTATGCCTCAACGGTGTAGTCCTGGACGAGCTGCACAGAATAACGTCAAACATATAGATTTTTTAAAGAAGCAAACGTTTTAGATTTAAAACCAAATAGGAGGAACCGTATCATGTTCAGTTCTGTTGGCCGAGGAAACACCTTCGTGGTTTAGAGTACCTTGTTATACTCGGCCCCATCCTCAATATTATCCTCGTCTTCACAGAAGTCACTGAACAGCAGCTCCTGCTTACTCAGGTACCAGGTGATCTGACCCAAGAACAAGCGCAAACACGGGTTTAAACAACTTTAATTGAACACAAATTGCACAAGTTTAGTTCATGCTGCATGCGATGCAAAATAACCTGGGTTTATTCGGCAGAAATTGATATTTTTTCTTCTTACCGTGATTTGGTCAATAAGCCACGTGAGAGCAGCGAGTGCCAGAGGCCAGGTGTGGGGAGCTCCAACCGAAAACATTGAAGACTTGGAGAGAACAAATGGATAGCTTGAAACAGACACAGGGAGAGAAACAGAGACGGCCAATCAGCACTGTTGCTGAAATGGTAGAACGGGAGACATCAACTTGTTCCAGTATTTTGTTATATGCTGTATCCATTGCTGTAAGAGTTTCTCTCTGTCGTTTATTAAAAATCATTTTTTAATATCACCCCGGCCATTAAAGTCCAGTGGAACTAAACCTTCTGAATACAGATAGCTCGGCAAACGAGTGCTTTTTTATGATGAAAATTACTTCAGGGCTTTCAGGATAGCTGGAACCTCCTCCTCAACTTTTGAGTTTGGCATCTCGAAGCTCAGGTCGAGCTGACGGTAGACAAACTCAAACACCTTCACAAACTCCTTGGTGGAGGGAGACTGGAGGGTCTTGGCTGACAGAGTGCCCGGGTAACCCTGCTCAGTCAAGAACTGGAAAGACACGAGAAAGAATGTCAGGCAGCACCAGTGAAGAATGAAGATTCCCACTCATATTGACCAACACGGTGCAAAACAAAGTTGAGCGACAATTTGATTTCACACTCGCATATCTTCAGCAATATGTACCAATAAAGCAATACAAATAAATAACTTAAAACACAAGTCTAATATATTGATGTTATGCTAATATGGCGGGAAGAGAACCACTGTAGGACTGATGGTGCTGGAGCCCTTCAGACCTCTGTGTGGTAGCTGTGTCCATCAGGCGTGTCAGAAAGGACATTAAGTGTATGTTGCTGGCTGCCAATGTGACATTCCAGTTACAACTAAGGGGGAAATCTGCATGTGTATACATTATATGGGCTGAGAAATAAAGTGTTTTAACCTCATGCAGCTGTCTGATACATTGCTGAACGAAGGATTTGTCGTGCAGAGGTCTGGTGTCCCTGATCTTATCCGTTCCTCCGAACCGTGAGATGGTGCTGTTGCGAGGCATGCTGGCTCCGAGAGTCCTGCAGAACAGTAACACACCACCACAATATCAAATATCATTCATCAGCAGAAATATTTAATCAGACTGATTTTACCTTAGGAGTAAGATATGGAAGCCTTCTTTAAGCATCTTGCTGCTCTTGTACACAGCGTTGATCCAGTTCAGTCGGCTGTCGATGGAGACTTGTACTTGTGTCCTCCTCCGTTACTCATTACTCATTACATAACCCTTTCACCACATTAGTTCTGCTAATTTGTGTTTGTGACACTTGTTTAAATCTAGAAAGTAACTGGAGGCTCAGTCAGCAGAAGTTCTGACAGAGGCGTTACTCTCTTTGAGATTATTCACACAGGATATCTATATACAAAGCTTTCCTTCTACACCGTGGAAGTAAAAGACTATACATGTTGACCACTCGTATCTTTATCTACTATTGTAATTGTACTGCTACAGAATTTGTTTATATTGCTTTACAAACTGTATCTTCTCAGTCTTTTAGTTGTTCTTTACACTTTAATATAAAGTACATGGTCATGGTAATGTGTATATTTCTCAAATATTATTTACTTACCGGCCACCAAAGAAGCTGGTTCGTCTTTCAGAGGTCACAGACTGCGGTTTGGGGATGTTCAGCTTTCCAAAGGAAGGCTGTTTACTGTAAAGACGGAACAGCGTAAACACATGGTCGTACTTTCCTTTCTGACTTTGAGTCGTGACAGGGTCACAACAAATGTCACAATTTCACCCCAAAAAAAGTACAAACAATGAAGCCTCTAATGTAATAACGACCTAGTGTTTGTGTCCCAGTTTGCCATAACAGGAACATTAAGTATTATGAAACTAAACCCAATATCTTACCATGTCTGCAGTACATTTCAAACTGAGATATCTACGTAATGTTGGATCAAAAGTAGTACGAGACTGAGTCAAAGACTAAAGTGTATGTCGTTAGCTGTGTTGTTGTTGTGACCAACACATCATGTGTACCTATTGAAAGAGCAGACTATCATCATCAAAGCACAGGGTTCTTACAAATTTTGACCAATGGATTTCCAGGACTTTAAACCAAATTTCCATGACCAAACTGAAATCTCGGTATAAACATGAAAACTGAAGAACATTTTGCGTATTGAGAGCTATTGCTGGCTTATATTTTGAGCGTCTTTCTTTAAAAATATATATTAATGATTTCAAACTCGGCGTGAATGAACATGTGATTTTAACAAATTTCCATGACTTTTCCAAAACTTTTATGATAAGTTTTTTTCCATGACTTTTCCAGGCCTGGAAATGACCATTTTAAAATGCCATGACTTTTCCAGATTTTCCATGACCGTACGAACCCTGAAAGCAACATCTCTGCTTACTATCAAAGTCAAACGTATGACTTGTGTATGACTTCCCACGCACCTCTTGGGCGTTGCGTACCCCATGCTCATCCTGTTGCTGTCTTGCACTCTCAAGACAGCCAGATCCGAGGGTCGGCCGATCGTCCCTCGACTCATCCTTCCACTGGACACAAGTAACAGACAAATAAACAGAGCACATACAAAGTACAGACACATAGATATCAGAGTGCTCGTATGCGACACATTTTTAAATGAATGCCGTAGCCTTAGATGTGTCCCCAACAGGCTGACGAACGTAGTCAAGTCGCTTGATCAACGCTAGCTAAAGACCACTCACGTTAGGTTAGTTAGCGAACGTTCCTCGTTCGGTTACCTAGTATCACGCCGGATTAGTCGTGCACTAACTAAATATAATACGCGTCGTTACGAAGTTCAGCTCGCGTAACGTAACATTTATTTGACGGTTGGTAACATCGGTTAAATTAACGGTAACATTTGCTAACTTTAGCTAAACAACCAAGCCACAATAAGAGCGGCGGGCGTAATGTTAAACAAGAAAACAAATCACAACACGACTGAAAGTGCTTATTTTAGTAAATTAAAAACGTACCGCTCCATATTGTAACGTTGCAAAGTTAATGTTTCCAAAAAGAATCGAGCATCTGTCTGAACGGACTAAGACTGCAACAAACCCCGCCAAAAAATACAAATATTGGATGGCAGTTACGTCACCAAAGTACGGAAAGCCACTTGGTCCAAGAAGGCTTCGTCACGCACTTTACAAATAGGACTTGTCCACAGCGTCGCACGCACACACATTATAAACCATCCAGACCGTCCCATCAGAGAACAGTGGAAGAGCAGTTTCATATTTAACTACCGAAAATTATCTAAAAAGCTAACATGAAAATGGGTTAATAACGTCCTGCTGTATGAAAAGAATATTCAACATGTTGGCGAAGTTCTCCAATTGAGAAGTTTTTTTGGATTGTCTTATGAATGACTAATGATCCAAAAGTCTTGACAGATTTGACTTCAGTGATCATGCTTTATAAACTAAATGCACCTGGTATACAAATATAAAGTAAAACAATATAGTTAGCCAGGTAGTCACTGATGACTTCCATCATGGCTGAGCATGATTCTCCAAAAGGGCAAATTTAGTAACACCCCCGAAAATAAATATTACCGATTGAAATCATGGTACATTAAAATACTACAAAATATGATGTTAAGTTTGGTTGCGTTTGTTTTTAAATATATAGACAAAAGTAAAAATGGTTTGTCTGGCATCATTTTGAAGGCTCTCCCTCATAAAGATGAAGTTTCCTTTCAGGCCTGTCTGTCTTAGCAGTATGCAGGCGATACACTTTTCTTCATTTATAAAATGAATAGATCAGATTAACGCTTTGAGCAGACAAGTGACAAAGAGAAGTAGAAAATTTATTGCAGTATTTGTTCCACCAAAAGGGTATGAATCCCCTTTCCTCTTATTAATAGGGTGACCTAATACAGCAAAATCTACATTTACAAAATATCCTCCTGCAATAGGCCACATATACTGCATGCGTAGTTCGAAATAGAATAAATTATGTTCAGAGGACTCTGCCATTGTACAGCATGGACAAATAAAAGTGAACAAAAATAAAAATTCATATTTTTTTCTTTTTCCTTCAAATATCTAAAAGCTAAAAGGAAAAAACCATCAGGGTGCTAGTATATAATAAACTCCAAAAACACTTTAATAAGAACATCAAAAAGACTAATTTCCAACATTCACTTAAGGTTTTATTCTTTTTTTTACAGCTTTTTTGTCTTCAGAGATATAAACATTTTAGGTTTTTGTTGTGTTAAACTATGATACAGTGGGAGTAGAAATGAGCGACTAGAATCTGCTGCACAACAGCGAAGGAGCTCCCACAACAATGTTGACAAAACATTTCCCTCCAGGTCTCTTTCTGATAGCCTTTTTAAGGGATAATTGGGGTGAATTATTCCTTTAATGCCTTCCGGATTCTATCCTCTGCACTTGTACACCAACAAAACGTGAGCAGTCCCTCTAATATAATAAGTCTAATGTTTTGTATCATTTTTGCAAGAATAACTCATGTAAAAGTATGTAGTGTCAAATATTCTTGCCCTCCTGTGTTTTCTTACAAAAATGAGGAAGGAGAGGAGCAGGGGAGGAATCCAGTGAAGTTTGGCTGTGTTGTTGGAGGTGGCAGGTTGAGGAGGAGTAGGAGCAGGGAAGAGGGGGATTTTGAGAAAGTAGAAATGGAGAAGGGGGATTAAAAAAAAAAGAGGAAAAAAACCCACCACACGGGAGCCATTAGCTAGCTCCTCCTTCCCGCGCTGCATACAGTGAGCGTAAAGTCTGCACTATTTTGTTGCTCAGTTTGTGGTTGCTGGTCAAGGCAATCTTCTTGTAAATGATGTCCGATTCCTTAATAGTGTCCACCCAAGGCACCAGTTTGCGGCCGTCGCGTTTCTTGGCCTCTGCCCACGGCCCCGAGTAGGAGCCGGCCATCCAGTGGATGCTGTACCCGTGGGAGGTCTTCTGGATGACGCGCGCTATTTGCGGCCGATCCTTGTATTTGGGGCAGGACAGGGCAATCACATCCATCGATTCCACTGTCTCGTTCATGGAGTCACCTGCTCGCCTTGACCGTCGAGAGGACTGCAGGGAGGACGGAAGAAAAACAAGAAGATTGCACTATTTTCACGCACATTTTTAAAATGTATTTCATGAAGTCGTGTGCGTTTCAATTTCTCTCACCCCTGGCGTCCTTTCGTCTCCGTCACTATAATCGTCATCGGTCTCTGGGCCGGCCTGAGTGCGCGGACAGGGTCCTGACATGGGGCCAGAGCACCCCAGTAGGGCGCTTATGGCTTTGTTTCTGATGTTGGCGCTGGCGGACGCTTCTCCCTCCTCATCGTCCTCATCTGGGTCCAGATGTTCCATCAGAACCTTGAACTGTTTGGAGTGAAGAGACAAGAAACTGACCTTGAGATATGCAATGTCTTTCAAGCCACCAGAATAAAAGCTCGAGACGGCGCAAGAAGTGAAGCGCTAAAGCAAAGTTATACGCCCTGAGGTGTGACACTAACGGAAGATGCCAGGCTCCACTTCAACAAAAAAAAGACAAGCCACCGCTTTGTCTTGTGGTACGTGTCTACACTCGACTTTACGGCAAGAGCTAGTAAGACCTGACTTAGAAAAAAAAGTTTCCAAGAAATGATTTCAAAACAAGTGTCCTTCTGGTGAATGTGATCAGCAATTTACAGGGTTCTTACACATTCTGACCAATGGATTTCCAGGACTTTTCCATGACTTTAAACCACATTTCCAAGACCAAACTGAAATCTCAGTATAAACATGAAAAATGTAGAAAATTGTGCGTATTGAGAGCGTACGCCGGCTTATATTTTGAGCGTCTTTCTTTAAAAAAAACATATTAAATATTTCAAACTCGGCGTAAATGAACATGTGATTATAACAAATTTCCATGACTTTTCCAAAACTTTTATGATTTAAGTTTTTTCCATGACCTGGAAATGACCATTTTAAAATTCCATGACTTTTCCAGGTTTTCCATGAACGAACCCTGCATTTAACATTGCATAAGTCAAACAGTCATTAATTAATACATACTAAATGTATGTAATACATGAAAGGACTGGAGATGAAAGAAGTGAAAGCAGCCAGCTTGAAGATGAATTAGGTCAGGATGAGGTAAAGAGTAGAATTAGTAAGGCCCGGCCTGAAACCACTGCGGGGCCTTGTTCCAGTTTCACATGAACACTGCCAACATGTTCACATATGACTGTGTACTGTTAACTTTCTACAGTTTAAAAAAATATTTGTATCTAAATGCTGCTGATGTAACTAGTGAGACCCAAAAAAGCAGATTCACTGTCAATCGGTGATGTCGGCCTCGGTAACACAGTGAGACTGTATTCCTTACGTCTAGGTACTGTCTGACGATCCGCTTCTTCACTTCCGTTGACAGCGTGGCGCGAGCCATGTTGTTGGCGATGAAGTCGATGGTTTGTCGTGGGTGGAAGATCACTGTGCTTTTCTTGTTCACTGCCTTATCGTACACCTTGGCCGACTCTGTCGGACAGTACTTCTGAATTTTACTGTGGAAGACAAACACAATAAAAGAGTTAGAGGGAGTTCCCAAAGTGCTCGACGGTTTGAAATGGTCAAACTAATCCACACTTAAAAAATGATATATTAATCTATTGTTATATTATCTAGATCTTACCCGTCAGAGAATCCATATTGGTTCTTCAGGTGCTGTTTGAGCACCAGCAGCAACAGGATGCCTTGAACAGCGTTAGCAAAGTCCAAGAGCCCGATGGGATTGTCCGGGACGAGCCGCATCACTTTTTCCACGTCCTGGAGATCCAAATCGTCCAGATCGGATTCGGACTCTGAGCTCTCCGGGTCAACCACAGGTTGTCTGGCCTTTTTGGGCTGCCGTACCACGCCGTCGTTGTCGCTGTTTTCTTCCCCATCGCTCCGAGGAGAATCGCAGTTCATTCTTTCCTCTTCATTCTCTCCATCCGACGGGTTCTTCCACACCTTTACCTTCTTCTCCTTACGCCTCGGCTCCTTCAGCAGAAGCTGGACAGAACACGTACAAAACTCCATGTCAATAGCGAAATAACTCCAAGGAATGAACATGGATGCATTTAAAGATGTGTTCGTCCCTACCTCTTTGAAGGTTTGCAAAAGGTTGCTACCGGAGACCGACAGGGTGATGTCTATGTGGTGCATGATGAAAAGAGGCTCCTCCTGGCTCTGGTAGGGGAAACAGGCCATGTTGTCTGCTACGAACAGCAGCATGTTTACTTCCGTCCTCTGCACGAAGAAAAAAAAGAGGGGAAAGCACGATCGAGAGTGAGCGCCTGAAACAACGGCAGTGTTTGTTTATTTACATGTGAAATACATTCATGGCCAAAACAACCGACACTTCTAAAATGTGCAATACTGTAAAATATTTGGATTCAACATCTTTCTACACAATAGTGTTTGTCATCTCTTCACTTTTGATTTTTTTTTTTTTTAAACCTCTTTTTTTTGTCGATATCCCCAAGACTCATATTTAACGTGCACATTTTATTTCATGTCTTGCAAAGACGCGTTGAAAAAAAAAAAAGAGACATTTTGCCTTGGCATGCTGTTAGAGGAAATGCTTTCCAGTGAGCAGTGCCAAGATGTGTGCCGGTGTACTCACAGAACTGTCATCGAAGAGGTTCAGCAGCGAGATGAGGAAAGCCCTCCGGTGCGACCGGTTCCCCCGGATCATCGAGAAGAGGTGGGCGCAGAGGGCCGTGTGCGTCTCGTCCTGGCGGAAGCCTCTTATGATGGTCCGACGAGACGACTCGATGGCCTGCTGCAGGTTGTATGACATCTTCATCCCAGCCACGGCCTTCATCTGTGAGAGAATATGTTGAAAGAGAAGTGTTAAAAACTCAGTATGTCAGAACGGTTGAGACAGCTGCTGTCATGACCATCTGGGCCAATAAAATAACAACACTCACATTTGTCTTACAGTATTTCTCCGCAACTACAAAAGCTCAATCCACACCGGGAATACAGAACAAAAAACGATTGAATATAGAATCTGGCTGGAAAGCTTTTAACATGCGTGTTTGTTCCCAGAGGTTTGTCTGCAGGCCGTTAATGGAAGAATAAAGTTCCGCAGTAAAGCAGCTATAAAAGTATGATTGTTGCTGAAGTGATCTACAACTGTTTGCCGGTATTTTATATCGTCATGGAGATCCTCTCGGATCACCAACGTTCTACCAACGGTGCTGAGATGTTGTGGAGGATTACGGGATCGTCTGTTGGTCATTTTATACTGAAGGGGAGAACCGAAAGGCGAAGTTGGAATTCCATAATTAGCTGAACACAAACTCACATGGATGAATCCTGTGTACTTCTTGTCAATCTCCACCAACTGCTGGTCAGATTTGTTCCTCATGCTGAGCTCCGGGTCTGTTGCCATTGCAATGAGGTAGGGTACACACTGCACAGACGGGACAACAAAAGATGTGACGTGCACATGCATGCCTTCATATTTCTGTTCATCAAACAATTCAAATTAAAGTAAATGAGGGTTTAATTATAATAGAGAAAAATAGATCTTGGTTATTTTTAGGATTTAAGATGCTGACACAAAAACACAATCACAAACTAATGGATCAGAATACAAATATGCACATGATGACCAAACAAAGAACAATTATTGTTTGATATTAATATTATATAAAAAATATCGCCTAAATCTATGAGCCAAATTCTAACCATGTGTTATCAAAATGGGATTTCATTATTTTGGAGGCGGGGTGTTTGGACGGCTTCTGGCTCTTACCTGCACCGGATGGATGAGACCCTGGTTGAGTGTGAGCGCGATGACGTTGAGAGCAAAGTGCCGTACACTGGCCTGGGTGTGGAAGAAGACCTCCAGCACCTGCTTCAGATACAGCTGCATGATGGAGCTGCTCATCCCTGAAGAGATGTCGCCCATCTCCTTCAGATCCTCCTGTTTGGACAGTTTCTTCCCTGCAGGGACACAAATGGGATGAGTCACAACGACGTAAAAACTAAATAATGTATTAATCCCGTTGTACACCAGACTCTGTATGACAACAGAGGCTGTAACACCGGAGTGCTGAATCCAAGTAGAGCAACAGCTTCACTTACATTCTCTGTCTGCCGCCTGCATCCGCGTGTCTTCCTCCTGAAGGTACGTCTGGAGGTTTTTGAGGACCTGGATTTTGAGGTTGATTGAGGAGGCCCTGTCAGCCAGGATGCCGTTGTACAAGGTCTTCACCTCAGGCATAAACATCTGGCTGGGATGCATGATCACAAGGAAGCCTGAGGGGAGAGAATAGCAAAGAGCCACGTCATGTAGAACAAGTAAGCAACGCATCTCCATCGCCCTCATCTCCACCTGCTGGGGAATGGAGATCTGCACTCAGACACACAACATCCCACAATGCCAGTCCTTCTGAACACTAATACTCGCACTGAATACATATAAATATGGTGACCTTTACATTAGTCAAACCGAATAATATTTAAAAAACGGTGTTCTTGCCTAAGCCGATGATGGCTTTGGTCTTGACCTCCTCGTCCTCATGTTTAGTGAAGTATACCAGCAGCTCGAGAACTTTCTCCTTGATAACAACCTGAACACAACACACAAAACACATCGTTGTGAGATAGTGTAGATGTAATTATTTCTTTTGAAAAGCTGGTAGAGCAATGGCTTTCGTTTCACATCAAAGGTAATTTCCCCCAACTTTCGTTTACTTGCAGCAAAGCACCAAACTAATATTTGAACTTACTGTTGCAATAAATAGCTTTCCACAGCGTAAGTTCACAAGGTTGAAATGCAATCCTACCTTGTTTGTGCCCTTGAACTTCTCCAGGTCAAAATCAAAATGCCGGGCCAGGGCTCCCACAGTGAAGAGCGATCGCAGCAGGAAAGGCTTGTTTGCTACCAACGTGGTGCTGTTGGGATCCTCGTGATGCTGAACCTTCAGCTTGTTAAGTGCACCTGAGGAGTTACATCATACATTTGAAGTTACTTCTAGCTTGAATCATTAGTGTATCCTAATTCTTTGCGTTTTATTTACTAATTTATACAACTCCGGTATCTACGCTTTTCTAAATTAATACATTGTTGAAGTGCAAGTTATAATTTCTTTTCTTGGAATGTGTAAAAGTGACAATTTGACTGCAGACTATAAAACGGAGCCCACGAGATCAAAGTTGCTAACCGTGTACATCTCACCATAGAATCTGTTGAAGCACGCCCAGACAAACTTATAGTTGTGCGTGACTTTGTTGACAACAGCTCCAAGACAGCTCACACAGTGCTGGACCACCTGGAGGATAGGAAGGAAGACATCATCTCATCTCCATGACAACACAGATTACATCTCACAGAGCAAGCGTGGCCCTAAAATGTATCATCCAATGAGCACTTCCGAACCACAAGCTACTGCCACGCACCGTCATGCCGTATTTGATAATCAGCTTCATGAGGTCTTCTTCGATCGTGGCCAGGTAAGTTTCACTGGGGTGCTCCATCAGAGGAACCACAAGCTCCAAGATCTTTGCCACGTTGCAGATGACCATGAAGTCGTTGGCAGTCTGTCGGTTAGACGGCAGAACACGGGGTTCATACACATTTTGACCAAATTTCCATGACCAAACATTTTGTGAAATCTCGGTGTGTACATGAAAAAGTGAGCATTTGAAATGTAGTATTTAAACTAACAACGAGAATTAAAATTACAGTATTCCTTAAATGACACAAATGAATGAGATACGATCAAACTATTGTCTTGTGCGTGCAAATCCATCGGCTTGGACTGGAAATAGTGGTTCAGGCTTTCATCACATAGAAAAACATCGGCCCTCTGCTTCAACAGGTTGGACAACGTGAGACTCTTGGAGAGGAGCGAGCCCGATGCATCACGCAGCCATATTGACTAGATCGGGGGTCCTTTGTGTTAATTTCCCCACGCTGATATGAAGGATCGTTAATTACATTAAGAGCGTATATTCTAAATAATTAAGCAATAACTAGATGGATTGGGTAGAGACAACTTACGTTACACTTGGTGGTCAGGTAGGGTTGCATGGTCATGGCGTGTTTGACCATGAGCTGGGCCCTGATCTTGCTGAATAAGTACAAGGTGGTGATGCACGCCACAAGCCGTGTTGAGTTGACACCTTTGTTCTCTACAGAGGAATGGGGACGTCAATTAATACGTTATTCTACGAAATCCATCTTGTAATAGAACATTGATTAACTCAACGAGAAGTACAGACAGTGGTAAGTAAACTGCTGCATTACAGCACAGTTTAAGTTTTTGTCAAATAATAAAAATTGCAAACCCGAAAGCGTCTCCTCGTATTTGAGTATGTGTTCCACCAGATTGTCCACGAGCTGAATGCAGGCTTTCTTGGCCGGCTTGTACGACGCATCCTCTTCAGACTTGAGAAGCTAAAGTCAGAGAGACAATCGTCATGTCACTTTTTTTGGAAACTTTGACATATTCTCCAGCAGGTGACGAAGTCCTGACATACAATCCCAGACTTACATTCGAAAGAAGCTGCTCAAACCAGTCGTAGCCGGTGTCTCGACATGCCGCAACCTGAAAAGAGAGAGAATTTAAATGACTCTGGCCAAACTTCACCATCAAGCCGATCAGGTGGGTGTATGCCTCCGCCGGCCAGTCACGTTGCAGTTTAAAACCACGTCGTGATTTCATTTTTATTCATCATATTCATTCTTGAGTTATGTTTTGGGAGGTAACGTTGATCTTTGGCCACCAGATTCGAATCGATTCAACCTCGAGTCCCCGTGTACGTTTGTGACCAACTGGACAACATCTCCTCCGGTGTTCCCGAGAATGGGACGAACGTACAGACGGGACTACGGCAACACGAACCCAAAAACATAATGCCTTAAGTGTTGATACAGAGTGAAGGCGGATGAAAGAGTTGACATTATTGGATCCAGCAACCTGACTTTTAAACTTACCACATCAGTGATGTTGAGGATCTTTCTGGTCATGGTCTCTTTGTCTTGATTTAGAGTCGGAGTAAACCACAACTTCTGGAATGTCTCATTCACCAGTTTCTATAAACGGCACAAGTTCACGTGTCATTCCTTTTTGGGGATAGATTTATGACACGAGAAACGTTCATCTTAAAAGAGGCGTGATGAAAGAATGGGAGTTACATCTCACAACAATTGTGGACAGAAATAGTGGCGGTACGAAGGTGCAGCCGATCCGTACCTTGATACCTTCCTCATCATTGACCCTGCGGATCATCCTCACACACATCTCAGTAATCTTGTTGAAGGTTGGCTGCTCCAGACAGATGTCTCTGAGGATCTTGATCACCCGCTTTCTTACACTGATACCAGTGTCCTGTGCACCAAAAACTTACTTTAGAAAAATCATTCAGGCTTGGTTCTGCAAGCATCAACAATGCTCGTGTTTTCATTCATACAAACGAAACATCTGCATGGGGTGTGCTCGCACTTCGCTGACAATAGGTGGCAGTATAAGACCGTAATGAAGAGTGAACTTCCCATGAACCCTCTTGAGCATTTCCATGACAACAGGCACAACAATTTCAATGGGTTCACCTCTCAGCCGCGGAGGACAAAGAAGGAGCCCAAAGCTTGTGTGTTGTATGTTACCACGGCCAAGACGATGATCATGTTGTAATTTTACACAAGTAATAGCAGACTTGAAACATCCAGATGAGCATTTTAAGCTCATTTTAAGCATTGCTCTGCTATTTCAGAGTCCTGAATGGGATGAACTTAAAGCCCGAGTCCGGCTCGACAAAGTCTGCCATATTTTCCGCCTGAGCCCCACAACAATAACTTTAAGCTCTTCTATACATACAAGCACACACACACAACTAAGACTACAGTGTAATGCACAGGAGTAAAATGCAACACTATATAATATAGTAAAGTAATATAAGTTGGGTTGGGCCATAACAACAAACTGCCAGTTCACAGCACGATGTATAAGATCACAATAGAATAGGAGAGTGCAAAGAAAAAGTAAACGGTGTCATATGACTCTCAGCTTATGAATGGACTGTGATGTCCCCATCATGATCTGTTCTGATAAATCAGAGTTCCAACTGCAGCATCAAAAAGTCAGAATCAGAGTGTGGCGTAAACAGCACGAGACAATAGACCCACAATGTATTTTGCACATGCATATAACCATGCAGGTTGATGGGGGTGGGAGAGCATTGATCTGGCACATTAACGACATGCATACATACATTACATGATTGTAAACAAGCCAAACAAATATCATGTGTTGAGTTCATACTGGGAACGTAAGACCTGACAACGCAATAATGAGTCTCCAAAGAGTCTGACTGGGCAACGTACCAGTATCCTCTCTATGAGCATGTCATAGTACTGCTCGGTGAGTTGCGGTCTGCTCAGCACAAACTTGCCCAGCAGCTCCACAGCTGCCTCTCTCACACTGGTAGAGTTGTCCATCAAACGACCGTGGACACCACGCTGCATGTCGGACTACAGAGGGGGAAGAGTGTGTCGGTATACAGCGAGACGACAAGGAGATAACTTGCATACACAACAGAGACAGCGGTAGAATAAGAAAGTACATGTTGACTACAACAGAGATTAGGACCGTATGTGAACCGTAGGTGCTATTGGGACATTAGAGAAAACACAGCTCTAACATACCCGTGCCAGTATGCTGGGGTCCACAGCCACAACCTCAGACAGACATTTCATGGCTTTAGTTCTGACAGCAATGGCACTCTCCCCAAGGACTCGCAAGATCTGTAAAATAAATAAATAAATAAATGCACCAGCCTGATTACACAAACTGATCTTTTTCCATTCAAACAGTTGAAAAACAAACAAACCAGTGAACCCTAATATCACCTGTACCGTTTGAACAACTTTGATTTATTATCATACGTCGCTGCAGTGATTCATTCAAAAGACAGAGATACTTAAAGTAATACTCAAATCTTACCTGTGTTAAATAAATATCAAAGCTCTGGGCGAACGGCCTCATGGAGGCCAAATAACGCACAATCAGACAGGAGTCCTCATAATCCACAGTGTCAGAGTTCATTCTGGGGAGACGGGCAAAGAGGACGAATGTTACAGGATTATACAGTCAACCGACAGAGATGTAGTAACTGAAAGAAATAAAGAAATCTTTACTTCAGTGTGGCAAAATGAGCCGGCGTCGCCTTGATGATGTTGCGCAGGAACTTCTTGCGCTTCTCGGCACGCTGCAGAATGTCGCCCGTGGCCTCCATCTCCTTGGCATGTTGGGGTCCGTCCGATGAGTCGTCATCCTTGGAGTTCTGGTTCCTCATGGACTTCTCAGCTTCTGTGGTGGCGTCCCGAAACCACTGGGCAACGTAGAACTTTCTGGCAAACTAGAGGACATTGAACGTCTCAATATGATGTATTTAGAGCAATTAAATCAGAGAGAAAAATTCCATCGACACATGTCAGAGATACTGTGAGTCCGTTTTATTATGTGAGCCTTTAACGGAGATATTTATTTCTAAAGAATAAATTTGAGCAGATAGATTTGGGGCTAAGAATTGTTTTCTTTTTCGTGTATCAGTGTTTTAGTTACTGACAGAAGTAGATTTTTATTGAGGCCAGTTAATGGAATAAATTAGAAGTCAAGGTGATTCTCCGGTGTCTAAAGCTCCAACAGTGTTTGAAGTCACCACTTCACCGCCAGTCTAACGTCAACCCACCACCAGGGAGGCATCGGTCTCAGCATTCTCCTCCATGTAGTCCAGTAGGGCCTTCTGCAGCTTCTGGGTCTCGTCACTACCTTGAGACTATATAATCAGAGAGAGAGCCCATAATACATTTTTTGCTTGTTCCGCTGAACTTATCTTTGTCACTATAAGGAGACAGTGAGGACATCAAATGCGACAGTGTTCTTCTACCTCTTGCAGGATTCGATCAATTGATCTCTGGTCCATCTTGCTGGTGACGCCATCCTTCCTCAAGCGGGCAGCCACCGTGCCCAGGTAGTCCAGGGATGCCACTCTCAGAGCCATCTCCGTCTGCTTGTTACTGAACTGGTGGACCTGATGGGAGCAGGGGAAAAAAGAGTGTTACACTTTAGACCAAGATTGACTTTTACTTTAACCGTAAAAGAAAAAGAAACAATCTTATCGTTGCATTCAAGATGAATAACTTTCTATTTTAAATGCTTCCTTACATAGTATACTAGACTGAAAAATATATATAAATATATAATTATTATGTTGACATAAAATAATCAGTTATTTACACACAATGAGTTGCAACCTCCTAAGTCCAAGTCTCAGTGTTGAAAGGTTTCCTTTTTGTCAAAGGAAGGTAAATATGTCCTCTGCTCTCAATCTGGATCTTCTATTCCTGAAATCACTTTAGCACAAACAGCTGCATTTCCAGTCCAAAGAAAGCGCTCCGTCATACTAACCAGTAGTCGACCCAGCAGACTGAGCAGCAGCTCTGCTGCAGGCCACTCGGGTTTGTTTACTGTCGAGAGCAGGTCCTGGACAAAGTTCTCAAACAATGGCCGGTAATCTTCTTCTGCCTGCTTGCTGCCACATCTTGAGGAAGAGGGAAAGAAAAGAGAGAAAAGGGCCACAGAAAGAAAAATCAGAGAGAATTAATGGTAGCACATTGAAATCAGGGGCCGAGGGTCAGAAAATAAAGCAACTGGAAATTGAAAACGGTAAATTGATGCGAGGCCTAAATAGCCGTTAGACTACTTCGACCAAACATAAGGAAGTGAAACAAGTAGATCCCTGAATCGTAGGCATCTTGTGCAATACCCAGCATGCACATGGGGAAACATGCACACCATGAGGATGGTGGTGGTTTAATTCACATTTATAGTGACCAGAGGCCAGAACAAACGGTGACAGGAACACATGTGGAAAAGAAAAGGTAGTGACTCTCCAGCCTTTTTCTCGTGCGTTTGTCTTCACTGTGCTCATGTCAATAAATACTTAGGACTTTAGTACAGTGCAAGTTTACAACTATAAGCACAAAAGTATAAAGCCTATTTGAAGGCAGTACAGACTGGAGTGGTAATTACTTTTTGAGGAAGACTGAGAGGAAGTTTTGTGCTGTTCTCATTGCCGTCTCATACGAGTTGGTTATCAACACATCTTGATCCACCTAAAAAAATAAAAAAGGACAAAAAGAACTCGTGAATAAATTCTGTGTCTGAATGTGTGTCTGTATTTGTAGAAATTGTACATTGTAGCTTGGTGTGTGGTAGTTGTGTGTCCGCTTGCGCTCCTACCTTGCTCTCGTACTCGTCGAAAATGTCTTTGTCGTAGGGGAGGTGGACCACACACTGGATCAGCTGCAGCACCAGAGCCGTCACCATTTGGATGTACAATGGCTCTCCATCCTGGTCCGAGCTGTTCAGCCTGAGGACACAGGGGGCAAAGATACACAGTAAGCGACTACTATGTGGTAATATCCAGGAAGAAAATGGAATTGGTGGTGTAATAAACACACTTTTACATCAGGAAATCTTCACCTCACTGATTTTTCTGCTACATTAATGTCCAGACAATAAGAATGTGATGCTTTATCCCTGCAAATACCTCGAGGGCATAAATCAATGTCAAAGTTATCGAAAAAAATGTACCTGAAA
This sequence comes from Pseudoliparis swirei, assembly GCF_029220125.1. Taxonomy (NCBI): domain Eukaryota; kingdom Metazoa; phylum Chordata; class Actinopteri; order Perciformes; family Liparidae; genus Pseudoliparis; species Pseudoliparis swirei. The sequence goes on along the minus strand of NC_079394.1, from coordinate 20,776,019 downwards.
TTCCTAAGAGAGCGCTTGCTGGTGGGCAGTCTGGCCAGAGAGGTAAAAATCTCCTCCAAGATCAACTGTCGATGCTTCTCATAACGCGAGAACACCTGGAGGCAGAAAATAAGAAAGGTGGTGAGTCTCTCCCTTCAGGGTTTTGAAGTAAAGTAAAAAATAATGTCAAGAGGTTTTTAACTGCAACAAAAAAAAAACTGCAATGGAGTGTCAAGAAAAACTAACTTACTGCTGTAACTAGTTTAATGGCACACAACTGCAGCTCACTGACATTCTCCACAAAGAACGGAGTGATTCCCATAGAAGAAACCTGAAAAAGTGAATGGCATAAATCATCATCTGGCTTGCAATAAAATAGTTTGACTTGATAAACAGATGACTGCAATCTAACATCGTTTCATCAAGAGCTCTTGGTTTTTACCTGGAGGATGGTGGTGTCTGTAAGAAGCTGGATCTCCAGGAGCTCTGCGATGTTGCTGACAATGTCGCACACTTTATTGTACAACATGACAATCACGCGCTGCTTGTGCGTGGAGCACTTTGCACGCTTTGCCCTGGAGCTTAACAGGCCACCTGCATGGACACCAAGAAACCCTCGTAAATCCTTTGCAAAGTGTTTTTGATCATGAAGCCTGATGTTCAGTCAAGTGGCTCTGGCCGCTTGAGGTGAGATGCTAGAGTTGGGGACAGCTGTAATGTCCTCAACAGGTCATACCGTGTGTGCTTAAGGTATAAACTGCCATGCAGGAGGAGTATAGCAGCAGTTATCGTATAGTTTTGTGAACAAAAGTGATGGAAGATATTGATCAGCCACATTCAAAAGCTTTCACTCCAGAGCACAGGTGTCAAACACAAGGCCCGCGGGCCGAATCCGGCCCACCGCGTCATTGTATGAGACCCTGACGGCTTGAAAGAGAAAAATATCCCGTGCTTTTATTTTGAAAGTTTAAAATTAAATGGATTTATGGTCAAATATTAGAGAAGAATTCGTAAGTACAATATTTCTACTCTCATATAACAATAATCAAATGCAAAGAGAGTTGTTTACCAATATGTTCGGCAGTAGTTTATACGTTTCATCTACAACCCTTTGAAGGCAGCCATGATGCTCAGGTGAACATGAGTTTGACACCCCTGCTCCAGAGGCTCCGTCGCATATGCAAATTTGAAAGAAACAGAGCATTTGTGTCTTCATCCTCACCTCCATGGTCCACCCTGTAGACGGGGTCGTATTGTGGATACAGTGTGTTCTGGAGATGGAACTTGGTGTATTGCAGCACCCTCTCGATGACGTCTTCGATGTAGACGGCCTTCGGCATGTGCCCGGAGGTCATGATGTGCAGAGCTGTCAGACAGGCGTCCGCTGACTGCGTGACTCTCTCCATTATCAGGTCTCGCCAAAGTTTCTCCTCATCTTCCGCATCGTGGTCCTGAGGTTGGAAACAAAGAGTAACATGAATGCGTTTTACAGAAATAAACTACTCTCCAATGTTTTTTTTAATATATATAAAGATTGTTTGCAGCATTTTAACAAATTAATTTGCAGTTATTAATTAATAACTGCAGGCGGTTAGTATTTTTCAACATAAACAATGTATGGGTTTCAGAATATCATAAAATTCTAAAGTTAGATAAACACCACTCCAAAGTATATTCAACAGAGAGGAGGGGGAGGGAGGGCACCCACATGGCTCATCATGGTGGAGAGCTTGGACCCATCCAGGATATTCTTTTCTAGTATGTTCAGCAGTTTCACCAGCTTCTCGGACGGGATCTACAACAACAGAGACAGTTATTTAGACCTCCAACTGAAACAGCGCCACACACAACAGTCCACCTCTCGTGATAGTGGTTAACTACTATACACAGTACCCTGCTGGAGATGCCCATGGCCTTTATCTTGGCGGACTCGCTGCCCAGTTCACTCAGTTGGTGTTTGCCAAGCAGAAATTCTTGAGGTATCTCATCATCATCTTGCGCTGCTGGAAAACACAAAACCAAAGCGGAACAAAACACTATGAGGTTTCTGCATTTGGATTTTCAAAGAGACAGTCAGCCCTCTCAACAGATAATCCTTTAGAAGTCCCGCAGTGGGCACATTTACCAATGGCAGTGAAATCCAGATCCTCCAGATTCTCCAGTATGTTGTCAATACTGTTCAAGAACCTCTTGAATGTGGACGAGTCCATCAGCTCTTCCTGGGTGAGCTTGGGTTCATATGCTTTCCGTTTCTTCTGCTTCTCCTTTATCTTCATTTTTCTGGCAACTGAGCAGAAGATATTTCATTTAATTTTGTGTGCTTCTTGTTGTCGTTTTTTATTGTGTGTGCTAGACACCAAACACTCTGTCAACAAGTGCATTATTTGAAATCAATGTCATACACACAAATAAAAAGATCATAATTGGATATGGGGTGAAAGGTGACTTTAATACAGACTTTCAGTCATGCTGGGTGGCGGCGAGTGTTCATCGGAGGAGTCTCGGTAGCGGCTCCCTGAGCCTCGTCGGCTGTCCCGGTTCCCACTTTTCCGATGTTCCCCTGAACCCCGTCGGTCTCTTTCTTCCACGTCCCAGGACCTGTCTTTGTCTCTGCGCTGGCGCTTCTTTGCAGCTGTAGAGATTGGGCATAAAGTAATCAGGCCCTAAGATCTAAAAGAAAAAAATATACCAAAGTACACTAACCCTTTACAATGTATTGGTATTAAAATATTAAAGTAATTATATGAAGAAATGTTGAGCTCATTTAGGTTAATTAAATTTTAAGAAGTTTTCCCAAAGCAAACGATCAAACCTTGAGAAAAGACTCGCGGCGAGAACTGACGAACAGCAAATCATTTTACTCACACTCTCCATTTGCGTCGTAGTCTTCATCCGAGCTGACCTCAGCATATTTGGGCTTCTCATTTACAGTGCTTCGTTTCCTCTTGTTCACCTTGACCCTTTCACACAGGGGCATGGTTGACTCAATCTCGGCCAGCAACTCTGGTGGCAGCTCCTTCAGAACATCCGGGTCCATACCCCCTGAAGCTTTGGCAAATCACATTAAAAGTCATTTAAAAAGGGAGTTCTGTTTTCTTGTTTAAAATTATGGCAAAATAAAAATGGACACAGAGAGGACACATGCTGTGAAGTTAGAGCAAAACCACTTGCAGTTACTCAGCTTCTTGTCTTTACCTTTACTGGACCTCACTGAAGAGATCCGGTTCTTTCCAGACTTGCTGTGTCTGATGATCCTCTGGATCTGGTCCACGGACAGCTTTTTCAGAACCACTACAGGCTTGGGCCTTTTCTCAAAGTCCTGCACCAAACCGAGCCTCTCCAGTTTAACCTTGGGCTGTCCCCACATCTGACTTTCGTTTGGCCCACTGTCGTCCTTATCACGTTTGATCTGCAGGAAAAAAAAAGGAGTCAGCCCGTGTCAAGTTTAGGGTTAAAAATACACACTTAAACAATTTGGACAGAAAAGTATGAGCTTTGTTTTGAGAAAAAAATTATAATCACGTCAGATAATAAAATGTACAAAATAGAACAAAGTGGTTGACATGAGATACGTGATATTGATGTTCGGTTCCAGTATAGGTTTGATACCAAAGAACAATTCCCTGTTTTCCTAACATAATGTCCATGTCTTAAATGGGATGAGTAATGGTCAATCAGACATGGGACATCGTCATCAATGCAGTGCCAAGGCAGCAACGTCCCCAGGCCACAAGAGATTTTGTTTTTAAAGGTTTTCCCTCGTACAATATCCAATCATTCCTACCTGGCTGAAAGAAATTAATTTGTAAATGGCGAGAATGTGCCAATGTATATATATTTCATAAATAAAGAGATTAAGACATTCTGTTTCATCAGCAAATTGATTCATCAGCACACTGTAGTTGATTTTTAGAATCCATCTCTATGCTGAACATTGTTCATTTGTAGATACATTTCTCAGACTATGACTCAATCCCACCAAGCCTTAACTCACGAGCCAATGCTAAACACTGCTTCCCATCGCAAACGCTACCAGTGACTGACATGCATCGTAAATTAAGTCAAAGCACTGCCGAGGCTTACGGAGAAGAACAGAACAGCGTGCAGCTCTAACGAGACGACTCAGATCAATACTGGGATCCCGTTTCATCTTCCTGACCAAGTGGCCTCATGACCGATCGGTTTGAACTATGTCTCTATCCTTCAGCAGCTGCATGGCGACTCTTAACCCGTTACACCGCTCTCCGTGAGCATGACGATCATTGTCGGTGTGCCGTGTGGGCGACCACCAGCCAATTGGGAGTGTAACAGTAACATGAATCCACTGGCAGCGTGGTCTTGTTTGCTCGGGCTCCCGAACGGTGGCTGCTAGAAGGAACGATGGTTGTTTGTTGCTTGACACAGCTGATCCTTTCTCGTAGCGTTAAAGAAGCTATTGTATGCAACCACACAAAAACTATCAGATTTTTTAAATGTGCATGTGTGCATGTGGCTGGGGCTTGCATCTCTCAACACTGCATTGACAGGAGATGTGAGGAGGGATGAAACAAATAGAAGCTCGATTGTAAAGAGGAAACAGGCTCTTTTTTTTTTTTACTCAGAAACATGAGAAACAGAATTGGAGCAAATCTGAAAAAGGGACTTGCTTTTGTTTACACATCGGGCTAACAATTTAATAAACTCTTCTACTTCAGGCAGAGAGTTAGGTGCGGGTTCATTAATTTCCTGTTTTTTTCCCCGAGGAATAAACAAAAGGCTTACAAATGAGACAACAAAGATGTAAACGAAAGTGAACGGCGGCGTTTTGTTGTGAGATTGCAGGCAGTGAAAGTTGAATGATTGGAAGGTGGGTAGACATTTGGCTTGGGTCAGCCCAGATCACCTTAGGGATCTGGAAGTTCTTCAGCGCGCCACTATGCCCTCCAAGGAGCTGAGCAGGGAAACAATCTGGAAGTTTAGCACCAGAGGCAGAGGCCGCCGGTTTGGAACCATCATGCCGACTGCCGCTCCGACCCGGCTCCCCAGTGGAAGGAGCCCGGTACCTATCTCTGTCACTTCGACAGCGCGAGTCAGGGGAGCGTCGGTCTCGGCCGCCTGTCTCGCTTCGATGCCTCCTATCTTTGTCAGCTTCTCGGTCCCTGTCTCGTCCGTGATCGCCTCGGTTCGAGGACTTTGGCATCTCTCCCCGTCTGTCAGAGGACTTCTCGTCGTGTCGGTGCTGTGATGACTCCCGACCGTCTCTCCTGCTGTCATGTTGATCGACCCTGTTCTTGATGACTTCGGGTCGCCCATCTGGTTTCAACCGCAACGCCGTGTCAGAACCCTCCACTGCAGCCGGCCCACTAGCTGGTTCTTCAGGCCAGCGTTGGGCCTCAAGGGCTGGCATAGGGGCGGCCAGACAGGGGTCGAGCTGGCCATCAGCTCGGCCAGCCTGCTGGAGGTCGATGCTCACCATGAGGGGAGGGCGGCTGGCACCGTTCCCAGCTGCGGTGGCCTCTTGCGGGGTCAGTTTGCCAGCATTGCCCCCTCCTGTTGATCCACTGCCTGGGGCACCTGTGGGGCCACCTGGTCCCCCTGCGCCTGGCTCCAGGGGAAAGGAGTCCTGTTTTCTCTTCTTCAGTGGCTTGTCTGGAAAGTGGAACGAGATGAAGATAAACCAAACTTGCAAAACCTCTGAAGTTATTCACAACCATTTGTTCAGCATGTATTAGGGATGCACCGATCTGATCGGCGCCGATCCATATCGGCCGATATTCCCATTATCGGTTTTGATCGGCGTTCTCAAAACGGCCGATCAAACTTGGCCGATCAGATGACATAAAATCTGCGAGAACTATCAGACGTTTCAATCGCAGCGCATCGCAACGGAGACGATGCGCCCGGCAGAGTGAGAGGTCCACGAGGGGATCCTCACCACCGAGCGGCGTCCCCGTCCCCCGAGTTGAATCACTGGGTCGACTCAGCCGACTCTCACATGTCTGAGGCTCTGAGCCCCTACAGACTGATGTTCACGGTAAACGCATTCGATCGGGAGCGCGCGAGGGTTTTGATAAAGTTAGCGGAAGGATTTACGTGACAACATCCGGTTTTGCAAAGTTAACGGAAAGAACCACGTGAAACAACATCCGTTTTTCAAAATAAGATGTCGACAAATCATACACTAAATAACATATAAAAGTAAACAATGAACTGATTTTGTATCTTTATAGATCGTTTCTGAGATTTAGCTTAAATTATGCTAACATTAAAACATTTTTACTGTACTAAGGAAGAGTTTATAAAAATAAGTCAGACTTTTGTGTGTTAAAAAAAGTCCTGTATATAGATTTCCCCAAGAGTTTCAGGAAATGAATGATGCAGATGTGTTCCATACATATCTGAAATCCCCATCACTGGCAATCAATCAATTTTAATGTATCAATGATGACATTTTTCAAAGTAAAAGTCCTAAATGTTTAAAGAAATCGGTAATGTCTTTAATGTTTGAGGTGCTTTATATATGTATTTCCTCATAGTCATAGGCAATAATGCTAGACAATAAATAGAATGCTTCAATCAACACCATGATCGGTGATATCGGATCGGCAGGTACTGATTTCAGTGATCGGCACCAAAAAACCTGATCGGTGCATCTCTAGCATGTATCCACATAGCCATTTCATGCTATTCCACATACCTTTATCTTGAACCTCCTTGGAGCACTTCTCACTCGCCGCCTCTCGTTCTATCCTTTCAATTTCAGCGAGGGCATCCAACTCTGCCTCGTCGTACGGGGAACTGGGAGGCTGGAGACCACTCGCACCACAAGCTTGCTGCTGTTGCAGCCGAGCTAGATTTTGCTGGAGGACAGGCACCTGCTGAAAGCCCAGTTCCGCCTCCATATTGTCAGAGTTCTCGTCCATTCCCGGCAGAGTATCACCTGAGATAAACAAAATCACCTTTACATGGTTGTATTTTAAAAAAGGGCTTTGAATGATCGCCACTCACAGACGTATTATTATTACAGCTCATTCATTTTAATGCCGTGAAACATTGAAATAGAGATGTAGGAAACCACACAACAAAAACACGGGGACCCAGCTAAGATTGGGCTGTTCCAAAACCTTCCTTACCTGGGGTATCGGACTCATTTGACTTGACCCTGGACAATTTGAGGGTGAGTTTTGAAGAGTCCTTGTTTGGAGAGCTCACTATGTCGTACAAATCTTTCTCCTCTTTCACAGCGGGCCCCTTCTTCCTTTGCTGGAGCTGCAGGTTCTGGGCAGGGCCTCCCTCCCTCGGTGAGGGCGCATAGGGAGGTGGTGACTGCAGAATCAGCGGGGGACGAGAACCTGCTGTAACGAAGCAACCCCAAAAAGAGTTGAAGTTACCCTCAAAAGGCAAGTAATAACAAAGTGCACTGTTGTTACAACTGACACTAATGATGTACAATGAGGCATCCTCCGCGACTGAAACGGTCACACTGGCCTTGTGTCACTGAGAGACCGGCCTCAAACCATTCTGTAGGCACTGTAGCTTCTCCTTTCCTCTTCTAGTGGTCTTACATTTGGGTGTTCCTTCACTCCCTGCTGGGGAGCAGCCGGACTGTGGAGACCTCAGAGAGAAAGAAGGATTTCTCATGGCGGAGTCACCCTCCTAGGCAACACACAGAAAAGACAGATGTAACCTACCAGGTATCAGCTTTACACTGGAATTTCAACCAAACATATCTCAACGCTGTTGACAGCAAGTCCACCTTTTGTCAAATTGTCACAAATAGAAATATTTGAATGATGGACTATTGACTAAAGTGTCCATTATGTTTGCAAATGTATTTGGATGACCAAAACATTATGAACATATTATTTCCAGCAATTCAAATCCATAATGTTGATTTAATTTAAAATATAGCGTAATAATAATAATGGGGGAAACAATATTAAAAGTCCACATCAAAACCGGTGTCCATATATAAAATTCCTAGAAGATAAATCTGAATCCATTAAAAGATTGAGGGCATGGCATTTCTAGTTTGATAGATAGATAGATATATACTTTATTAATCCCCAAGGGGAAATTTGTCGTGACAGTAGCAGCACCAATAAACTAAACACACAAGAATAAAAAACAAAACACAAAATATAAGAAACAGGGATGAAAGATATAGAAGTATACAAAGTAAAATACAAAAACAAAACAAAATATATATATGTACATATACAACACACATGCATACACAACACACAACACCAATGACAAATCAAATAAAATACAAAAATATAGACAGTGTGCAAAAAGCAAAGAGTGTGTATATGTGCAGATGAAATGAAATGTGTGTGTATGTGTGTAGTGCAAACAAATGAAATGTGTGAAGTGCAGATCAACATAGTGTAAATATTAAGTTATTATTGCACTAGGATCTGGCAAGAGGTGATCTGTTGTAGAGCCTCATAGCCGTCGGCAGGAATGTTCTCCTGTATCTGTCCTTGTGGCAGCGGAGCGTGAGGAGACGTCTGGAGAAAGTCCTCCTCTGTCCCTGTAGGAGGTGGTGGAGAGGGTGGTCCGGGTTGTCCAATATGGACACAAGTTTCTTCAACGTCCTCCTCTCCACCACCTGTTCCAGGTGCTCCAGCTGGCAGCCGATGATGGAGCCAGCCTTCCTAACCAGTTTGTTGAGACGGCTGGTGTCACCGGCTCCGATGCTGCTCCCCAGCAGACAATGGCAAAGTGCAGCACACTGGCGACAACCGACTGGTAGAATAACTCCAGCATCTTGCTGCACACGTTGAAGGATCGAAGCTTTCTCAGGAAAAGAGTCGACTCATCCCCTTCTTGTACACAGCGTTGATGTTGGCCTTCCAGTTCAGTCGGCTGTCGATGGAGACGCCCAGGTACTTGTACTCCTCCACCATGTCCACGTCCACTCCCAGGACACTCAGAGGTGGAGGAGCTGTCGCTCCTCCTGAAGTCCACCACCATCTCTCTGGTCTTGGCCACGTTCAGTCAAGGTGATTCTCATCGGCCCACTTTACAAAGTCACTCACCACTGCCCTGTACTCCTCCTCCCGTCCATCCCTAATACACCCGACCACTGCAGAGTCATCAGAGTACTTCTGCAGCTGGCATGACTCCGTGTTGTACTGGAAGTCACTGGTGTACAGGGTGAAGAGGAAGGGAGACAGAACAGTTCCCTGTGGGGCTCCAACATCACTGACCACCGTTCCAGACAGCACACACCCCATTCTGACAAACTGTGGTCTGCCTGTGAGGTAGTCAGTGATCCAGGAGATGGTGGACGCGTCGACACCGACCACCCACAGCTTCTCACTCAGTAGCAGTGGTAGTTGTAACAGTTGTTAAAACCTATACAGAACTAAAAATAAAAAATATATAACCACACCTGAGGCAAAATATTGTGCCTGAATTCATTATAAATCGGCGTGTGCAGAGTTTTCCATCTGAATGCCCTGTTACCCATTTCCTACATGAGCAGTGATAGGCGGAACTGTTAAGTACAGTGACATCACATGCATGCCCTCAACATCAAGATTAGAGAAAATATATTTTTGGCTCACGGAACAAAACTTCCAAAACCTCACGGCAAATGTCTAAGAATAGCATTATTCAACGCTCATTGTAGACTGAGTTGTACCTCATTGCCCAGTCGGTGTACAATGTTCATGTAGTCCTCCGTGCCATGTCTGTCCGAGAGGTGGTTGGCAGCGTTGGCCATCTGCCCCGATACTTTGCCCTCGTGGATATTTCGTATGCCACCTGGACCCATGGGACTGGCCACAGACACTGCCAAAGAAAAGAAAAAAGAGGTCCTTTTGGTTAATGATCCACGAGTGAGGCAATTAGAACACTGTTGATCATGAGAGAAAATATCTATTAAAAAGGTGAGATGTGCCAAAACAGAGTTGGTGAAATACAGTAAATAAGCACTTAGTAGACCATAGAATTCATAAAAAATGTATTGTGTTTAACTGCATAAATGTGGCTTCAGTTCTTCCAGGAGTCAGAGTTTTATGAGCCACAAAAAGTAATTAGCAAATTGTGTTATTTTGGCTCTCAGCAGCAAACTTATTTGGGAAGCAGACACCTGTTGACACGAAACACAAACCTGTTCCTCTTCCATGACAAGATTGTCTAATGCTGCGCTGCTAGCATGGTTACCTCAGATTACTCGCTTATGTCTTTCAATAAATCATACAGATTATATACATCAGCCAGACAGACAGACAAACGCACTTCAAGAAATGCCTCCTGATGCATGCACATGAACACGCAACACACACACATACTCTCACCTTGTTGTATCTGTTGGTGTTGGTTATAGCTGGGTGGTTGTTGATGGGGATACGGCTGTATGTAACCAGGGGTAGGGCTCTGGGGAGTGTAGGGGCTGGGTACTGGACTGTTCTGGCCCATGTACCGACTACTGGAACCAGTCTGGGGAGCAACAAACCGACTGGACAAAGTGGAGAAGAACACAGGGAGGAAGCAAGTGAGCAAACACATGGAAGGAAGTTACATGTCAACAACAGTAGAACAAACATTACAGAACTTAAAATATAGTTGTATTAGCTATCAATAATTTAATGATACTACATACAGCAAGTCATCCATGAAACTAGATCAAATAAAATGTTGTGATGCAACTGGGATACGCAATTTAAAACAGGATAATATATGTTCCCAACAGTTCCATGGTTACCGTTCTTAGAAATGGTCCATAGGGGTCTGCTGAATCCTGCAGCCTGACTCACCTTGGTGGGTTAGGAGACATTGCAGCCGGCTGGAAGTTTGCAGGTTGGGCCGGGCTATGCAAGGAATTTTGGGTGATCTTGTACGTTGGTACCATTGGCTGCTGCATAACATCTGCTCAGAAATGAAAAGAAACCAGTATATTTGTTTATAAATATCAACATTAAGCCAGTCTTTATAGTTGCATGCTTTCATTTCTTAATGTGCAACAGGTAGCCATGCCCATACTTTTCTCCCTGAAGATGCCAGGGTTCCTGGCCAGCATGGTCTGCAGCAGCAGTGGTGCATCTCCCTCTGGCTCATCGCTTCCCAGGTTGTCCTTCAGCTCTCTGAAAACACACGTAAAAAAAAGTGAATAATGTTTAAAACTATAAACGTGTGTATGAATGCAAATATGAATTGCATTTTTTAATATGTATGACCATGTAGCCTACAATTTTGAGTTGGGAAAGTGAACACGGCACTGTCTTCTATGAGACGGTAGCTATCAATTGCTTGTTTTTGAAACATATAGACAATGTTGAAAATCAATGAGCAAATGGCTTTACATTTTTAAGATTTATAGAATCTTCAAAATTACTTAAATTGATTTGGTTTGTCTGGTACTTTCAGTGGTTTCATGTGAACAAAGATCATTACCTCAATATAAGATGACAAGTAACATAATATATATGCGGTCTCATTGCACACCATTAAGTAATAAGCACTATTATTGTATATTGCCTATTAGAAATGTCTAATTTCGTGCCATGACACAAAAAATGATAAATGAAGCTATGAATTTAATACATTTTGACATTTTTATTTTTTAAATGTGTATTTAATATTTGCATGCAGCACAATCTCATAATTTCTAGTCGGTGGCATTTCTTCTGTTGCCTGTTCTCAAAGATCATTTGTAAAGTTATCTGACATCCTAAGCTCCTATGTATTCAAATCCAATGCCTCAAATCAGGGTAGGGTCCTGACACAATGTTGACATGCACACACTTTCACTTATAGACTCACATGTGCTCTGTGGACACCTGGTTGAGGCCATGGGCCAGCTGGGAGGCCAGATTCTCATCCCGACAGCCCAGTAGGCAGGTAACTTCCTCTGCGATCCTCCCATTGTATAGGAGGCTCTTAGTGGTGGTGGCGGGGAGAGGGGAAGGGAGGGGCAGCTGGTTCAACACTGAAACAAGAGATAGATGATGGAAGGTATAGAGATGGGAAGGTAAAGAAATAGAGATGTGAAAAAGAGACAGACAGGGTGATAAACAAACATCAGCAATAGAGGACACGTAGTTGTAGAAAAGTAGAGAGAAGGAAAACAAAACATGACAAGCGACAGAATATACCATCACATTTGCCAATTTACATCTGTTAATATTTCAGATTTTAACAGATTTTTACTGGAAGAGGAGAGACAACACAATCTGTGATGGTGAGTTTGAAGAACGGCTGTGTGTCACTCACAGTCGGTGAGGCTAGCGATCCCAGCAAGAGTGGTGATGGGAACATGAGGCATATCCCCATTCATGCTGAAGGTGAGGGTGGGGGTGTGTGTTTATACACAGGTAGATCAGGGGGCCGATGAACGACACCCGTCCTCACATCTCCCGACTCCTAGGAGAGAAAGAGGTTAGTCGGGGAGGGAGCAAGAGAGAGAGAAAAACAGCACGAGTGCCGACAGGAGAAATAAGACGAAAGAGGGCAAGAGTAAGCGGAGGAGAAAAGTCAAGGATTCACAAGAAGCCGAGACAGAAGAAAGGGGATAAAAATACGTACACAAATTAAATAATTAAATTAATAGTGTTAATGTGTTATTCAGAGTTCAGACACATCAAAAACATGGAATCAAATGCATTGCTTGAACAATGATGTGCTACATAAATACTGCTGCGTCTGCCTTGACGCTGAGATTATATTTTGGGAGGGAAAAAGGGTATCGGCTGCATCACCTGTCAGCCACAACAAAATGTGTCTGATTAGATCCTGTCAATAAAGATAAACGGGCACAGATATTCTCCTTTTTACTCATAGATCGAGTATTATTTGTATTATTAATCCATACGGGGGGGGGGGGGGTCTTCAGTGGTCTCTGCACTCTTTAGGTTATAGCAGGGACACAGGATCAAAAAAGTCATGCCATTACCAGGAGTGCAGGCTCTGTGTTTTAGGATTGAATCCAGTTCTCAGATGTCACTAAAGCACCGTTAGACGGTCCTGCCGCTCGGTCCTATTATTGTACTGGCATCGGCTATAAGCAGCAACAAATCAACAACTAATAAAGTACCAATGAATAAAATGTTTTAATTATTGCTATTTTGTTATTGTATTGCTATGTCATGGTTTTAGCCTTAGTTTACTGACTGATGCTTATTATGAGTCATTTAAATTGAATGTCAGATGACTTTACTTAGCTTCCCCTTAGGAGAAAATAAGATCACTATACAAACATCTTGGTGGCTTCTTTAAAAGTAGAAACCAATGCATTCGCTGTACGGTAAATAAATGTAAAACAGTTGTAAACACAACTGCACAATATTAAGACCACAAGTGGCTCATTAGGTTGAATAAAAGAAAGGGCCTTTGTGTGTGTGTGTGTGTGTGGGGGGGAGCTTACTTAGTCATGCATTATACTTCTACCACTTGAGTGATAATGCACTCCAGTGAATAAGCCGTGACATTGTGAGTGTCCCTGTTCATACAGTAGATACTAGAAACCTCTATATCCTACACTTAATATCACTACTACTTTGAAACCGAATTAGTCTTCAAATGTCAATCTTGATGTTAATGCCATACCAGTCTGTTTCCCTTCACTAATGTCAAACCACAGGGCACTTCACCCTCAGTTTATACGGATAGATGTTCACAAATTACAACTACATGATGTACTTAATTGGTTGTATACCTTTTCTTGCTAGGTGTCCTTGACCTCTCAAGTAAGACTGCAAAGGAGGTCAACGAAAAGCAGAAGGAAAATATCAGCCTAGGCGTTGTGTATAAACCTGGTTGCCAGCACCAAACCCTCTTGTTTTAATGCGTTTCCTCACCAGGATTATTAGACATCAAAATAAAAAAGACATTGATACCACAAACTCTCCCTAAACATGTTAATATGCCGAGTTGTCTTATCAAGTAATAGTAAGCCGGCATTACTATTGCTGATGATAATTATAAGTCAATGAAATGATAAATGGCTCAAACCATTGTAATAATACCTTTTTGAAGAACTCTGTGCAGTCTCGGGTGGACTCACTGACATTTCAGATAAAAAAAGTTCCACTCCTTTAATCTGAAAGAGAACATGGGCCTGCATCAGACTTTGACATAAAAATGCATTTTTCTATGGGGACAGTTGTATGTCAAGTTTGGTCGATAGCAGTTAAACTAATAAAAACAAAACAGCAAAAGTAATTCCAGATACAGAAGCATCACAGAATCCAAGTGTATCATGTGTGCAACCACAATTGGATCACTGCTCCACAAACTACAAACCTAGAATGCAACAGCAATCCTGACCTTATGGTGAAACCTTCTCCACTGCTGCTAAGGAAGTGCAACACTGGTGACAACTCCTGCCGAATAGTGACGCCACGTCAATCTGTAAATATACCGGTGCAAACGGACTTCCAAGCCGTGCAAGCCGATTGCTGAGGTCATCGGGTAGTAAATACGTGCAACAGCTTCTGCGTATAGCACTGGGAGGATCAACAGATGGATATTGTAAACATTGCATGAGCTAGCTGGAGCGATAGCATGATCGGTTTATGTGCTCTTCCTCTAGTACGCAGGGGCTAGGCTGACAGCTGTGAGACTGACAGGCAGGAGGCAGCACAAAGGAACAGATGCACTGTGATGGTGGCGGCAGTAAGGGGTGGGGGGGGGGGGCTGCGTCCTCCAGTAGCCGACAGCCACCGAGTGGGGTCTGCAACTGACCGACTGCAGAAAAGCGATCAAACTGCATTTGTTGTTGTCGAGAAGCGAACAGACGCGAGATTCCCGCCAACATCAACATGTCAAACCGCACAGACAACGTGTTAGTTTGGCGTGAGGCGACGCAGCGGGTGTTCAGTCGGGAACTGAAGTCCCTCGCAACGTTTCAAAACAGGAGTAGCAACGCCAACGTCAGCACCTGTCAAACGGCTCTAGCCAAGCAAAAGTCACACAAACGTGATGACAACAACGACGGGCTGAAGCACAGTGGACGTTGACGTGCACATTAAACTGTTTATATCTCAGCGAGCTGAAACCGCGAGCTGCACGAACCCACCAGCGGCAACTTCACGTCACAGCGCTCAGAAGTTTACTGCCCGGGTCTTCCGACCTCTGAGCCGGAGTTACCTTTCACTCGAGCGTATATGTCGTTAACGCCTCCTGACAACCGCTCACAACAGTAGTCGTTTTTTAGCGGCGAGCTAGTGATGCTAACTAGCGCCAACTGTTGTGGTTTCGCTCCTAACGCTGTTCAAATAAAACAGTGCTTTTCATGTGTTACAAGGGGCGCTTGTCGGGAGATATGGCGAACAGTTACGTGTTAGCCCCCTGTGCTCTAGAAAATGCGACGGGTTAAGTGTAAGTAGATGTAACAGCAACGGTATCAATTCCAATTTCGTTGGCAACGGCCCGATACTCGACGAATGACATCCAGTTTGAGGCCGAGCGATCTGCAAAAAAAAAAAAAAAACACACCTAGCTAGCTTTGCTAGCTAATTCGCTAGCTTCCGTTACTCAACGGTTAACGGCGCCATAGGTGGTCGCGCGCCGGAGCGGTTTTATTGACGCTACTGTTAATAATCGCAATTTGAAAACTCCATTGCATGGCGATGGACGGGGCAGTTTTATTTACCTTCGGATGGGGCGTCCAAAAGGAGCGGAATGTGCTCGGTCCGTGTCCGCGTCTCTAGCTCCCCCTTTCTTCTCTCGCGCAGATCCTCCAGGAGGAACTCGACTGGCTTGTCAGCTAGCTGGTTAGCTAGCTTGCTAAGCTATCAACAATAATCCGGGTCGGACCGATTCGCTCTTTTTCCGCCACTCGAGGGTGAATGTTTCAACGTACATTTACGGGGAAACATTCGCTCGTCGGAGTTTCAGTCGGTCTGCACCGACATAAACAGTGAGTGCAGCCAATTTATAAAGCAAACGAGAAATATGACGATTGTTGCGATCATCGAGAGGCTCTCCTCTCGTAGAACAAAATGCCGACCGGAAGTTCTGCCGTCTGACTGACCAAAGATCTCAGGAGTGACTCCCTCCATCGGCGCCAAACAAAATGCCATGCGACGTTTCGTGGAGAGCCGCTAGATGGCGCTGCCAGTCAGCCTTACCCGCTCCGCAGCCTACACTACCTTTACTCAATCAAACAGCTAAATAAATATATTATAAAGCCGACAAACATTATGTTCTGGTGATGAAACAGGCCATGGAGTTACCAACAATATACATATTCTACAATATATTCTTGCCTTCGAAGTAACTATCTCATACATACGTGGTGGCACACTTAAAGTTACAATGTATTCTGTTTTATAGTAAGACGTTCCTTTACTTTATAAAACATTCTGCTGATAACTTAATTTTTTTAATTGGAGTAAACATTTTAATGTACATGTGTTATTGTACCAGATGTTCACGTGTTAAGAATAAGTTCACTATTGACAGAAATGCTGGAGAAGCCAGCGAGCCAAGAGAACCAGCAGACGTGTGGCGAGCGGGGCCGACGGAGGGGGGGGGGGGGGGGGTGCTAGTCAGAGTCGCGCGCGAGCCGAGAAGGATTGTTGAAAAAAACAAGGCTTATCCATAAAACCTGAACCTATTGCCTAAGTATTCTAAATTGCTATCAAAATAAATACGTATACTACTTGTTGTATACAAGGTCGACATCAATTCATTTTGAAACCCATTCAGGAAACTCAAATCAGGCTGAGGGAGCAGCAGCTGGACCATCAGAGCTTCAGGTGAGGTGTTACATTGGTTCTGTGTTGATGTGTATTATTATGCTTGACATTGTTAATATCGCCTACCTGTTTAATGTGAATTATTATTATTATTATGTAAAAACATGCATGTGCAGTCACACCCCTCCCCTGGGAAGGGAGGTTTGGCCGATTCACAGAATGGCTTAATTCTAAAATGAAAAAAAGAAATAATATAAAACAAATGAAATGAATAAAAAAGGAATTAAATACAGTATATATATATATATATATATATATATATATATATATATATATACATATGGGGGGGGCAGCGAGACGCCGGCGAGACGCGATGCCGGCGAGACGCGATGCCGGCGAGACGCCGGCCGGGGACGCCGGCGAGACGCGATGCCGGCGAGACACGACGTCGGCGAGACGCCCCCGGCCGGCGCAGATGAGCGAGGACCGAACCAGCGGACAAAAAATTCAACCCGCGGCAACACTTCAAAAGTAGCCCAATTCCGCGGGAAAACCGCGGACCTGGCAACACTGGTCGTCTCTCACTCAAAGGGGAACATACGGGGTCTCTTTGCCTCGTGTCCAGGGGGGAAACAGCGCCCCCAAAGACTTGTGGCCAAAGATATATCGCATCGGAACTACCATAGAGACGTCTTTGAAGCGAGCATTGTGACGTCACTCAACCCACCAGTTCTAACTGGTTCTGTGCTTTGAAGTCGCCTGTGACGTCACGGAGCAGCGAATCAGACTATGTAATACTAGTGATTTCTAGCAGGCGGCACGGATCTGTGAGTCCGTAGGAGGCAGTAGGAGAAAGTTCTAGGGATTTGCCTGCCCTCCCCTGAGTGTCGGCCATTGCCCACACACGTGGGGGGGTTTGTAGGCAAATTTCCTAAACTTTCCCGGGTGTAGAATCGCCTACACCTTCTGCAGGTGTGGGGGGGGGGGGGGGTCGGTTTGATTCACCTCGTGTGTCTCTACCATAAGAATCCCTCACACCCCCCCCTGGGAAGGGAGGTTTGGCCGATTCATAGAATGGCTTAATTCTAAAGTGAAAAAAAGAAATAATATAAAACAAATGAAATGAATAAAAAAGGAATTAAATACAGTATATATATATACACATGGGGGGCAGCGAGACGCGATGCCGGCGAGACGCGATGCCGGTCGGGGACGCCGGCGAGATGCCCCCGGCCGGACTTGACTCGGGCCGTGACTTGTGACGTGTCAAGCCCCCCCCGCAACAAAACAAAAAAAGACCAACAAATGTAAAAAAGAAAAAAAGAATTTTTTTTTTTTAAACATCGCAAACAAAACAGTCCGTATGGAACAACGATACCGGAGCTGAGCAGACAACATAACGCGAATTATATGACCATGACATGAATGACTTAAGCCTAGCATATAGGCCTACCGGCTATGGCGCATCGTGTCATATCATCATATCAATAGTAATACAAAGTTAATAAAAGCGACTTCATGCAGAGGCTCTGGCTTAGGGGCCCCCTGAGCTCATGGGCCCCTGGTGCCGGTAGGCTCGTTCGGTAATCCATCCCTGAGTAGGACTATTGGGGCCCTGTTACTGACATGAATGACTTAAGCCTAGCATATACCGGCTACGGCGCATCGTATCATATCATCATATTCATATCAATACAATGTTAATCACAGCGACGTCACGCGCGGAGGCTCAGGCCCAGGGGCCCCCTGAGCTCATGGGCCCCTGGGCCTGGGCCCGGTAGGCCCGTTGGTTAATCCATCCCTGTGTGCAGGCTAGGCTAAGTTTCCTTTGCTCTTTAGGGAACAGTCTGGCCACAGTGACCGTCAGCAACTTCAGCACAATAAGTTACTGTTTCAGGCAAAGTGGTGTAGTCGGTATCCATGGCTGCACTACACTGTGTTGAGTAGGATATATAATATATACTGTTACTCTATTTCTTATTCATTTCTTATATATTTAGTGCAGAATACGGTTTTGTATTTAAACTAAGGTTTGATAACACTAATTATGTTTAAATCAGTTTAAAGAGACTGAGACTGTACTTCAAGCAACATCAACTGTTTTCACTTGTTTTTTTGCTAGAGAAAGTACTGGTATTTTTCCAAATATTACATTACATGTCATTTAGCAGACGCTTTTATCCAAAGCGACTTACAATAAGTGCATTCAACCTAGAGTACAAACTAAGAACAACAAGAATACAGAAAGTAACGTTTTCTCAACATAGTCGAACTACAAAAGTCCCATAATAAGAGCCACTGAAGTGCAAATCTGTGTTTTAATCCAGATATAGTCGGAAAAGATGTGTTTTTAGTTTCCGGCGGAAGCTGTAAAGACTTTCTGCTGTCCTGGTGTCAGTGGGGAGCTCGTTCCACCACTGAGGAGCCAGGACAGCAAACAGTCTGGATGTAGAGTGATTAGCTCGAAGTGCAGGAGTCACAAGTTGGTTGGCTGTTGCCGAGCGGAGCGAACGTGCCGGGGTGTACGGTGTGACCATATCCCGGATGTAGATGGGGCCCGATCCGTTTAGAGCTCGGTACGCCAGAACCATTGTTTTGAAGCGGATGCGGGCAGCCACCGGTAACCAGTGGAGAGAGCGGAGGAGCGGAGTGGTGTGGGTGAACTTCGGGAGGCTGAAGACCAGTCAAGCTGCTGCATTCTGGACGAGCTGCAGAGGTCGGATGGCCTTAGCAGGTAGACCAGCCAGGAGGGAGTTGCAGTAGTCTAGGCGTGAGATGACCAGAGCCTGGATCAGAACCTGCGCCGCCTTCTGAGTAAGAAGAGGACGTATTCTCCTGATGTTGTGCAGCATGTACCTACAGGAACGCGTCGTCACAGTGATGTTGGCCGTCAGTGAGAGTTGACTGTCTAGTGTCGCCCCGAGGTTCCTGGCAGTCAGGGTAGGGGCCAACACAGAGCTGTTGAAGGTGATAGTCAGGTCATGGGTGGGGGAGCCTTCCCTCACATCAAGTCTCTTTTTTGGTTTCCTCTGTCTCCCTGCAGGCGCGGCAGCAGCAGGCGGAGCTCGCCCAGCAAGAGTGGCTCCAGATGCAGCAGGCCGCCCAGCAGGCCGGCTCCTCTCAGGACGAAGACGAGGAGGATGACCTGTGATTCCCAGGACTCCACTCCACCAGGATCCCCCTCTTGGGACCCCGCTGGCACACGACTCCCTCGGCGCTGTCATTGGCAGAGACGTGATGCGGGTTTGACCGCCGGCATACATCCGTGTAACATGGATAATGCACATCGGACTGGACACTGAAGAGAAAGATGACTGTGGTGTTCAAGGCGGCCTCGCTCGCGTTCAGGCACCGGAACCTGAAAATAATTTGGATCGAGAGGCTGCAGAGGTTTCGATGAGCCTCTCCCTCTTTTCCTCCCCCAGATGCTTCTGTTTAATTATATCTTGATATTTTGTGATTTGTAGATTTCTGGATGGGTTGTGGACGCTGAGGGCATTGCCCGGAATATGTCGGTGAATTTTGGTGAAGTTGCAACAAGGCAGGCGCTGCACCGGATCGCTTCGTCACGTTATCCGTTGTACTAGATCATGTTCGGTGGTTTCGGAGAACTGCTTTAGAATCATTTCAGAGCAGTCGGTTTCTCCTTTCTTGTGGTTTGATGGTCACTATAACAGAAAGGGTTATCTCTACCCCCCCCCCCCCCCCCCTCTTGATACATGTGTTCATCAGAGGAGTTGTGAATATAGGAATATTTCTTTTCCTCTTTATTTTTCGTGAAGTAGAGAGTTAAATGGACATTTTGGTTGATTTTAGCTCTTTCTGATGCTTAATGTTTCATTTTTCTTTCATGAACCACCCGCAGTATTGCTAATTAGCTACATGTTTCAGAAAATCTATATTTTTGTCTCAGAGAACCAAAGATAGAAGAGATGGAGGAGACTCGCAGCCCACAGTTGGTGTTTTTTTCTTCTTATTCTTTTCTTTTTGTGTAGATGCTGAGGTGATTCTTGCTGCTGACTCCGGGTCAGTCTGAAAAATGTTAAGGATTATTAACCTTTGAATTTGTAAGATGCTTTGATATCCAGGCTGAATTTGTTATTCCCCCTCTCTTCGGGTGCAGTATCAAACATTTGCATTGTGACTGGTCAATCCTCAGCGTAAAGACAAGTAACCTAGTTGTGATACACATTCGCTCGCCTCTGCTACGGAGTTGTATTCTTGTCGTCTTCGCCGTGCACGCGCCTCCCCCCGGTGCCGAGATGAGTCCCTGGTTCCAGTACATGCTGGCTGTGCTGCAGTTTGACATCGCGCTCAAGATGATCAATCAGATTGGTAAGGGCAGCGCGGCGCGGCGGTCGTACCTTTTTTAACAACAAAAAACGATACAAGCCCGAGGCTCCTCGTCTTCTTGCTGCAGAAGTCTTAATAAAACGGAATCTCGTCTGCAGAAGATGGCGATGTCCTCGTCACTATCGACGCTGGCTTGGCGTACGGGGACGCTCTGACGTCCGAGTGGACTACGAAGTCTCACTTAGCCGAAGGCTCGGAGAATGCATTATGAGGTTGGATTTTTTGTTTATTTAAATTTCATATCTAATTAACAATATTCTGTCATGTATTTTATGTATTAGTTATTATTTCCTGCTGTGAACAGTTGTATTCCACGTGTCCTGCATGTGTCACCAGGTCAGTGAGGGTCCCTGGCACTGGGGGGACTACAGGCTCCAGGTCCACAGTGCTTTCCTCACGGGGGTCTATGGCATGTGGAACCTGTATGTGTTCACCATCGTCTTCCTCTATGTGCCCTCCCACAAGCAAACCAACAACACACAAACAAACAAAACAAAAAAACGTAACATTTTTACTTCAGAGTGAGAATGATACAAAATCCTGTGAAGAAAGTGGCAGGGGAAAAGAAGTCTGGGGGATCTATTTAAAAAAAAGTTTAATCTAAATAGTTTTCTTTTCTGTATTTAGGACTTTATAACAGGATCATTTATTTTGTGTATAGTTGAGATTCTCATTTTAACAAAAAGTTCCCTAACGGCAGACTGGGATACATTTCTTGACAAAAATAAATCTGCCAACAGATAATATATGAACAATGTGTTTAAAGTGTGCAGAGATTAAATACTCAACTGGAAGAAAACATGAATGCTTTTATTTCAAAATATTTTAAATATGGTGTACACAAGGTGCTTGTGGTCAATATGAGTATTACAACAACAAACACAAAAATCTATGACTGGCGTCCTTTTTGCTTAAGAGTGCTGCATGAATGGGTTTTCAAACGGGTTAGTGGTATGTTTATATATTTAGAGCTATGTGTGTATAACAACCAGTCAGAGGTATGTGTGTATAACAACCTGTCAGGTATGTGTGTATAACAACCAGTCAGAGGTATGTGTGTATAACAACCAGTCAGAGGTATGTGTGTTATAACAACCAGTCAGGTATGTGTGTTATAACAACCAGTCAGGTATGTGTGTATAACAACCAGTCAGAGCTATGTGTTTTATAACAACCAGTCAGTCAGAGGTATGTGTGTTATAACAACCAGTCAGAGGTATGTGTGTATAACAACCAGTCAGAGGTATGTGTGTATAACAACCAGTCAGGTATGTGTGTTATAACAACCAGTCAGTCAGAGGTATGTGTTATAACAACCAGTCAGAGGTATGTGTGTTATAACAACCAGTCAGTCAGAGCTGTTTCTGTTATAACAACCAACGTGTTAGTCATTTACAAGAATAAACAAATGACTCTAAATGAAATGTGGGGCAAGTTATGTTCAAATCACAAAATGTAAAAAAACCCAATTTCACTTGGACCATTTATACAAATTAAAAAATCAATTACGGATGGTGTCCTTTAATGTCGATAACATCCCTGTGATGTAAAGCTGTTTCCCTCGTGTGTGTGTGTGTGTGTGTGTGTGAGTGAAAATAGACAGGATTATCTGCTACTTCATTGGAGCTGGCAAAGTTAAAAATAAGGTGTGATGAATAGATTATTGTCACTCACATTCTAACAATATCAGCATTTTCTGTGGAAACTGACTATATATATGCATTATATGTAATGTATATCGAAGTATAGTCTATTATTTCGTTTGTAATGTACAAACACATTGGTTAACTAATTGAATGCATTATGGTACTCAGACGACCGTATGTTATTTACTTTCGTGGTTTTACTCGAGTAGCTGTCGACACAGGTGATGGAAACCCAACCGGTGAGGTGGGACGACCTGCAGGTGGTTGGAGGGTCTGAGCAGCGCACCGGTCACCGGGTAGCTGTGTCCGCGCAGCTCGTGCACGCTGCAGCCAAAAACACAGTCAAGAAGACACGCACGTGTTCTTTAGCTCCGCCAAAGTGACTTTTCTTCCCGTAACGCGGAGTACATGAGCGTCCCTGGGAAATAATCCTCGAGCCGGAGATGTGCCTGTTGTAAAATGAGACGAAAGGAGAAAACATTTGACAACAATATCCGATTTCTGATGTTCAGCTTTGTCTTCTTTCCCCAAAGTCTCATGTATTAGAATAGGTTGACTACTCAACATAAAAAGAAGAACAAATAGTTTGTTGCTGGTAAAAATAAATAAAAATGGCAGTAATACTTTTACACCTCTAAAAGTTTCAAGACATAATCTGCAAAGTATTTTATCTGTCAAATAAATGAAGTTTAGTCGGAAGACACTTGATAGCCCGTCATTTATTTCTCATATACATCTACTAATCATCAAGAAAGAAGTAGATCTGCAACAAAGTAAAGCACATAGCCTAATAATGCTCCATATGCTGCGTGATTAATTACAACGATATCACCATTATAATCTAGATTATTATGATGTATTGCACGATAACAAAGTATATTTCATTTAGCATCCAGTTTGGCTTTACAGCTCATAGCTGCACTGAGTAGCAACAGATGAGTGAGAAATACAAAAATAATAATAATAATAATAGTAATAATGAGTTTAGTATGAATCAAATGTATATTTAAAAAATATGGGGGGAATAATAAATATCTCTCTGTATTGCTCAATCGCACATAAGCGCGTGGTCAGCCGGTGCCATGGAAACCGGACCGAGGTTATTTAAAGGCCGCGGAGGTTCTGATTCTCCCCTTTGCACTTTGCACTTTGACACGAGCGCAACCCTCCTGAGAACTCTCCTGTGAACCCAAACCTGTGAAGTAAACCCTGAGATTTTGAACTGCTTTGGACTTTTTGTGGAAAAGAAACTTGTTGGCGAACCGAACTCACGAGATCCGGACAATCGAGAGACCCAGAGACCCTGAAAAAGGCCCTCCGACGACCGACGACCGGGAACCGAGAACCAGCCCCTGCCGAAGCGACCGGGCTGTGAACTCAGTGGTGTAGTCCAGGGTATACGCAGGTATACGGCGTATACCCACTTATTTTTCAGTCGGCATTGCGTATACCCACTTCTCAATCACCGCTGGTGCCTGGTGCGCATTATTTATAAAACAGGGCGTTTATCCTTTGCTGTATGGCAGGGCTCTTCAATAGGCGGCCCGCGGGCCGAATCCGGTCCCCGAGCTGCGCTCCAGTAAAACCCTGACTGTGATTACTCATATCCTCCGGCCCCTGACTTTGCCTCAATTTCAAGAACCGGCCCCAGCTCCAATCTAATTGAAGAGCCCTGCTGTATGGGCTGCTTAAAAAAATTGCAAAATTAAGAGTATACCCACTTCTCCAGGGACCACTACACCACTGGAAAAAAGTACGCACAAGAACGCATATTGAGAAACGCCGACCATCTGTCTCTACTTATTAGAGCAGCCTGATAATAAAGAGTTGCAGTTTTCTAAATCCTGACTGAAACTCCTCAAATGAACTAATATGATGTAGAAAGTCACACAACTGGTGTGAGACCACTTCCTCAAGGACCTTAGAGAGGAAGTGGGGTTAGAGGTCTGAAATGAGCCAACACCTCTGGATGTGTGTATTCTTTGTGTCTGCCGGCAGCTAGCAGCCGGGTTATCTGGAGTGACAGCAGATTAACGCACAAAGACATTTTATTTCTCTTTTGTAGTTTTAGGTCCTAAAACCGTGTGGATGATGTGCCGGTTCAGGAGTGTTCGTCCGAGTCTGCATCCTCGTGTATCAGCGGCAGGGCGTCCCGGGGAACAGCGTAGTCGGCCATGTTGGGGAGCCCGGACACCACGCAGCAGCTCAGGCCACTGCGGGAAATGCCCATGTCACAAGCCTCCGTCCACTCAGCGGTCGTCTCGTCGTAGCTCTCCACGTTGCAGCAGGTGGTGTTGCGGTTGAAGCCCCCGACAACAAAGAGACGATCGTCCAGCACTTCGATGCCAAAGTTGCTGCGGGGCGTCGCCATGGGCGTCACTTCCTGCCAGCTGTTGTTCACGGGGTCGTACGCCTCTGCAGTGTTCAGACAGTTGTTGCCATCAAAGCCGCCAACCTTTGGGACAGCAAGTGACATATATGGTGAAAGAAAAGAAACTCACACTCAACTCCTTCTGATTCATCTGTTGACTGAACGTCACACGAGTTTCATGTGAACTTACTGCATACACGAGACCTCCATATGCAGCGGTGCCAGTTCCGCTGCACAGCCTGAACATGGAGGCGATCATCGTCCACTGGTCGGCCTCCGGGACGTAGCACTCAGCCGTCTGCAGGTACTCCGTCCCATTGAAGCCCCCACAGATGTAAAGCTGGGGAGAACAGGAGGGGTTCAGTAAAGAATCACTTCTTCCGGCTTCAACTCCTTATAAATTATACTGAGATCTTTCTACTCTAGCAGGATGATTCCCATCGTCCAACTATTGGTGTTGGTCTCTAATATCTAATACGTTGCATCATCTTACTAAAGTTTCTTTAAATCATGATTACAAACCTGAGACAAGCTACAATCAAACTGTCTAAAAAAGAAAGGGGATTCTTGTTTATGTCAGTGCCATCCAGATAATAAGTGTTTACATGTTTTCTTTCTACTTGACCATCCACATACAAATTAACCACAGTGTGCAATAGTGACACACACACACACTAACTCACTCATGCACCTCTTTTCACTTCCATGCACACAACATCACACATTCTCTAGAGAGCCCATAGGTCTCTGAAGACCTTCAGTCTGACACACTTCCCTCTGGCCAATGACTCAATGCACCTCAAGACAACTGCACCAGGTCCCATGGAAACAAGGTAAACTACAGGTACACATTTACTCTGTTGCCCTTAAATAACTCCCAGACACTTTCCCCCACCACAACACCTTGTTGTCCAGCGTCGTGCTGCTGGCGTCGCTCCGGCGCTCTCGCATCGGCGCGATGAGACTCCACTGGTTGGCCTCGGGCCTGTAGCGCTCGGCGGTGCAGAGCCACGAGTGCCCGTCGAAGCCTCCCATGGCATAGATGCACCCGTCCAGCGCGGTGACGCTCACGAAGCAGCGGCGGTGGCACATGGGGGCGGCCTCGTGCCAGACGCGCGTGCTCAGGTCGAATCTGCGCACGCTGTTAAAAAACTCGGCCCGGTCGAAGCCGCCGATGCAGTAGAGGCTCCCGTTGAGGACGGCGGTGCCGTGGGAGGCGCGGGGACGCTCGCAATTGTTTGTCATGTTCATCCAGTGGTCGGCGCGGAAGTCGTACGCCTCGATGCCGTTGGTTGCATTGCCGTTGGTTGGATCGCCGCCGCTCCAGCCTCCGATGGCCAACAGGACGGCGTTCGGGAGGCGAGGGCGGAGGAGAGGGTTGCTGAGCTGAGCAACAGAGGGCCTGCTGGTCCGGATGTGACCGATGGCCTCAAGGACACTCTGGGCCATTGACAGGCACTCAGTGCTGGTGCTCACCAGCTCATTGGACAGAACCTTGAGCCGCATGTAGTTCAAACTCGTCAAGGCCAGTCGCACCTACGCAGAGAGAAAGGGACAGGAGTGTTGAATTGAATCTGGTCAACACCATCAGCCAAATGCTGAAGGTGCAAGTCCAAACGAAGTGACCGAAGGTTATCATACCTTTGAAAAGAGCACCGCCACGTGTGCTTTCCGTGTTTCGGGCGTGTGGTCGATCCAGCGAAGGACGGCCTCGAAGGCAACGCTCTCGTTCCTCACGTTGAGGTCGTCTCTTTCGAGGATGTCGATGAGTCGCTGCAGGGGCAGCTGCAGGAACTCTTCGTGGTGAGCCACCTCCTCGAAGTGCTCCACCATGTAGCGGTAGGCCCTGCGCTGCAGTTCGGGGCAGAAGACGATGTCGGTGAGCTGAAAGGTCCCGATGCAGTTGTCCGCTCTGAGCCGCTCCCCGAGGAAGTCGCAGCAAGTCTGCATGACGGCCATCACGTTGAGCCGGTCAGCCGCCAGCAGCAGCTCCCGCACGTTTTCTGCAGTCACTGAAACGGAGCCGGTGTGCGCAAACTCAATGATGAGCCGCATGGCGTCGGGAGACACTCCCGGTATGACGAAGACCTTCGTGTCTGCTGGGCAACAGCGTCCGAAGAGAGTACTGAGGGTGAAACATAGAAGCAAAGAGTTGGAAACAGACTTCAGATCTTTGAATTTTTTATTTTATTTTAAATTTATTTAACCAGGAAATGCCTCATTGAGATTAAAAATCTCCTTTACAAGAGTGTCCTGGCCAAGACAGCAGCAGCAGCACGTCACACAAAGTTCCATACAATACAACATAAAACAGTGACAGACAATATTTAAAAAAAGAAAAACAAAATCACAGCATGAATAAAACCAAAACTAAGACTCAAGTCAACACAACCCAGCTCACACAGAAGCACATACCTCCGTCATATAATACATCTACAGCTAGATGAATTTCCCTCCAATAAAATCGACACACGACCCCGTTTAGTATTAAAGGGGAATCAGAGTGTAACTCGCAGTAAGAATGTCTCAAATATTTCATGTTACATTTTGTGTTTAATTTTGTTTTGTGATCTCAATTCATCTCCGTGTTGTGCAGCTTCTCCGTTGTGCGTTGAGTCGAGCATCTCAAGTTGCATTAAAGTAATCTGGTCACTTTTCTGAACACACAAAATCCTCAATGCTACTGTGTTGATCTGCAAATCTAGTTGCTATGGAACTGAGGGAGCACTGTAGCATTCAAATAATAATAATAATACAATAATAATCATAAATAACTGCACTCTGCAATCAATGTAGCATACAACACTTCATGGAAGTTAATAATTATTGTTGATTAGACGTTCACAAGCTTCAGATACAACTCACATGAAGTATTCGCTGCATTTACACAGGATGACCCTGTGGACGTCAAACGCCACGTTCTCCACGTTGATGACCGCGTCGCAAAACTGTCCCTCCAGACGGAGGTCGTTGAACACGGAGCGCCTGGGCGAAGGTTCGGCCTGGTCGCTCATCTCGAGTTCCTGGAGTACGAGAGTTTCTTGAAGGTCGACTGGTCTCTTGGGTCCCGAGAGGTGTTTTGAGTCCATGGAGATAATGTGAAGGAGCAAGAATTCTAGAATGGATTCATATCTCATCACCGACCAACTGACGTCATTTAAATATTGAAGCCACAGGGGGCGCACGGGAGAACATGTTGGGACGCGCGTTGAATACAATTGCAAAACATTACACACAACACAGGATCCTGTGGACCACGTCAACACGGCCACGGTCCAAAGCGGTATGCCTCCCATCCACACCTGTTCTCATCAGAGAACTTACCTGAAGGCCTTTTTAATGTTACCGTGTCATCCTGTGTTCAATTCAGTTTCAATTCAGTTTATTTGTATAGCCCAATTTCACAAATTACAAATTTGTCTCGGAGTGCTTTACAATCTGTACACATAGACATCCCTGCCCCAAAACCTCACATCGGACCAGGAAAAACTCCCAAATAACCCTTCAGGGGGAAAAAAATGGAAGAAACCTTCAGGAGAGCAACAGAGGAGGATCCCTCTCCAGGATGGACAGATGCAATAGATGTCATGTGTACAGAAAGACAGATTCAAATGTAGGAACTTCATGTCCCAGTTCACCCAGTGTTTCCTTCAAAGATAGCAGAAAACAACAGAACTACCTTTAGGCTCCAACACACCGGCCCCCGAATGTTAATGTCAGGAGGGCAAATACAATTCAATCCATACAGGTAGACCCCTAGTGGTGCTCAAGCTCCTCCCCTTTTCCCCTGGATGAGGAGTGCCCTTTCTGCTGGAGACACATTGTTTCTTCATTAATAAGTATTTAAGGATAAAAGTTACTCTCTCTGTCATCAATTCCCCCCAAATGTGTTTTGATATCTGACGGGGAATTTATTTGAGTTCTTGTGAGAATATCGCCCGACATGCTCCGCGGCGCTCACAAGCCCAAAACCCAAGCGTGACACCAACTCTTTCAATATCGGACTTGAGATGCAAAAAAACAATGACGCTAATGCTTTCAATGGCGGCTACTCGCACTGGTCTTTGTGAATTGGACTGTTTTACAATGAGGCTTATTTGCATCGAATAGAAGAGAAATCTATATTATAGTAGATACAGCCCCGTTTAAATACATGCTAAAAGACGGCACATTTTCTTTTTGCAAATTTGCACCAGACCGTTTTGTAAATTTGCTTTTATGATCCGTTGCACCACGAGTTATACCATCTTTAGGGCACGATCACGCACAACGCGACTTTTAAAAGCGTAGCCGCTTCAAAAACGCACCGGGAAAAACCGCGCGGAGCGCCTACGTGCGCAACCGGGCGATAAAACTTAATTTACGAAATGGATTCAAGCAGACGTTGCGTTCTTGCTGTGTTGTGGTATGAGGAGGAGGAAAAAGCCCCCAATACGATTTGGGGTTCACGAAAAAAGGACAGAGTACGACGAATACCACAATCTATTCCGCGAATTGTGTCTCGATGACGAGCGCTTTCAGTTGCGCTTCCGGCTGAGCAGGAGTCAGTTGGAGTAGTGTTTCCATTTAGAATTACAAAGCTCTTCGAAATTAAATACCGCAAATATGATTGTCTCGTCGGGAAAACAGGAAGGAAAGCCCGCCTCTCGTTTGATCCGATTGGCTGCCTTGGCCGAGTGTGACATTGATGAGCGGTGCGCCTCCGTGCCTCGCGCTTAAAGTTGGGAATATTTTAACTTTGAAGCACGCCTAAAGAACGCGAGAAAAACGTGCATTTAAAAGGCCGTACCATAGGGAATCAATGGTTTTGCTAGCGACGCATTTGGTGTGATCGAGCCCTTAGAGTCTTAACCAGTCACTGAAAGTGAAGCCAGGCAATGGAGACAATGTGGCTGCAGGTATTATGAGCAAATGAACAGATTCATACGATGAAGAGCGGGGGAGTCCCCTTTGACTCGGCGTACTCACGGTCACAGGAGACCTTCTTGTTTTTCTCGTCACAACTGTAGTGATACAGCTCGGTGTAGGGATTGTCCAGGATGGGCCAGCACGCATCGTGCTGCATGGATTGCCTGTAACAATCGTCATGCACTTTGCAGCACCTACAGGTAAAAAAAGAAGAAGAAAAATAAGTTTTAAACAAGGTGAATTTCAACACGTCGTCATTGCAGCTGGTCACATGGCGACGATTGGTCGGACCCCCCAGCGCACGGTCGCAGTAAACACGGGGTTAACGTGAATAAAAATGAAAACCACTTCGCCAAGTTGAGGAAAAATGCACAGTTGGCCATTAAATAAACAGGTAAACAAAAAAGTAACCAAATTGACATAAGAATAGTAAACATGCACCTTAAAAAATAACTTTAAAGACAGTTCTCCTGTGTTCGTTTGACTATTTTTGGCCTTTACAGTTATACTACGTCATCACACTGACGCAGAATTTTCTCTGAGCATCTAACAATGAAGCTGATGTGTTTATATTGAAAACCCGGTGCGTCTCATACAGATGCTAAAGGACTACGGGGAATGAGAACGGGCTGTGAATTTTCAACCAGACTAAAAAAGAAAGTAGTATGTAGTTTGCGTACTACATGGTATAACTCTGTAACGCTGTTCCTTCTGTACACATGACATCTATTGCTTCTCTCCTTCCTGGAGAGGGATCCTCCTCTGTTGCTCTCCTGAAGGTTTCTTCCCTTTTTTCCCTGTGAAAGGATATTTTCTGTTTTTTTGGAAGTTTTTCCTGATCCGATGTGAGGTCCTGGGACAGGGATGTCGTATGTGTGCAGACTGCAAAGCCCTCTCAGGCAAATTTGTCATTTGTGATTTTGGGCTATATGAAATAAACTGAATTGAATTGAAAAGTATGAAGCAGAGTGAATCATTATTACCTATCTAGATCATCCACGGGTGTGCCGGAGCCTCCCTTGCCGCAGTAGCAGCCGTAGTCGGCGTAGTCGAGAGCGGGCCAGCTGTCGGGCATCACGCACAGGATCATCCTTCTGAACTGGTTCAGGGCCTTGGAGTCCATCGAGTGGGCTGAGGCACGACAAGCAGGCATCGTCAGAACTCCCATAAACACTCCACTAGATCACCCGTTTTTTTTTCATACAATGTGTGCAGATGAAGAGCTCTTCATCGAGTCGTACTCACCAACTGAGAGAACCGTGGCCGAGACCAGCAGCGCCTGGAGGGTGTTCATCGTGTATGTCGGGAGGGTCCAGTCAAGTAGCTCTCACTCAAACATCGGCCACCTCTTCGTGTGTGTGTATACACTGTGTATATATATATATATATATATATCGTATGGGACCTTGGGACCTGCTCTGTCAGCTGTTCATGCTGCACAACGTATGGACTGAGATTCACAAAAAAACCAGCATGTGTAAAAGCAGGTAAGAATTCCCACGCTCCCTGAACGGCCTCAACCCTGTGCTCACATAATGTACGAGCGGTGGAAAGTACTCTCACTGGAGTACAGTCAAGTACACATCTAAGGCACTTGTGCTATACTTGAATATTTCCTTTTTTTGTGACCACTTTATGCTTCCACTCCACGTTAGCTCATAGGGAAATACTTTGCTTCTTGCCTCCCCCCCCACCCCCTCTCCTGCAATTAGTGGCTACTTTATCTTTTTAAAAACAATTACAGCTGACACGATCTGTCAATCAATCGGCTGGAAGAACGATTTCAATAACGGTTAAAAGTAACTTCATTTGTGCAAAAATGCCAAACATTTCACGGTTACAGTTAGTGAAATGGCCTTTTCATTCTTTATAATTTTTTTGTGATTTTGGTCTCTGGGTAATTGTGATGGCCTTTTTCACTATTTCCAGAATTTCTACAAACTACGAATCCATAAAAAACTTTTTTTAAATCTTATTAATCCACCATTTACATAATCATCAGTTGCAGCCCCATACAAGTCATAGTTAGAATGAGCTCCACCTCAACCGTGGTTCTAGCCTCCCCTCCTCACTGTAATACACCATGCCTGTGAATGTGTTCTGTCCCCTGGCCTTCCATACGTGACCATCGACAGTGTTGGGAAAGTTCACGTAGAAAATGAACTAGTTCAAAGTTCAGTTCACACATTTTAAAATGAACTAGTTCAGTTCATAGTTCATATTTCAAAAATATGAACTAAAGTTCATGGTTTCAAAAATGAACTATTTAGTTATTTTTAGTTCTTTTTTTTAACATTTTGCTGGGAGCTATTATTTGTCCACATTATTGCCGCCACGGCCGTAGAGAACCACAGACAGCAATTATTGTTTATCAGTTTTAACATTGAAACTATGTGTCAGATTCATATTCGTATCCAATTTTGAATCCTTATCTAACCAGGGTTTATATTAGCATTGAGCGACAGCCCTCAAAATACTGTCATTTCCCTAACGCTTTGTTGCCACCCATTCAGTCCACATTAATGGCACCTGCAGCTTTCAGCCCTACTGTATATTCTCAAAAACGTGAGGAAAAACTTGCTGCTTGAATGGTCTTTATTATGAAAACAAAAACAAGACTATAGTCCTTTAAGATGCAAATGTTTTTTCATTTCAAATCATTTTCCAAATTCCATTTCAGTTATACTGAAAAGTGACCTAAAGAAAGCAATGGTGGATCTGCGGTTTCTTTCTTCCTGCAAAAACAAGAAAGGCTGTTATTTGTATGCAGCTAGCCTCTGCACATCCATATACACATCTCCATTGGCAATACATTGTACTTCTATAGCCCAAAAAACAGGTCACAACAAATACCTTCAAATCTTTTTGTTAGCATTCAAGATCAGCTGCCTCTCAAAGTTTGCATCTCCCAGCCGGTTTCTCCTGGGTCTGAATGAGATTAAATAAGAATTTTTAACATCATCATTATTGTGGCAAAAATAGTAACAGTAATATGTATTAAAGGAATTGTGTACTGATGCAATCACTACAATAATTTGGCTGACATTTTATATTGAAAACCACAATTACTATTTGCTGCATAAGCTTTAGAATGATATCACCAAGACAGAACAATGACTGACTGAGGATGGATATTTACTGTTATTATTATTACTAAAGCATAGTAATTATGGAATATAATCACAGTTCATCCCTACCTGAATATTTGACCACCGATGCTGAAGAGTCGCTCTACTGGTGCACTTGAGGGCAGTGCAGTGTTGTATTTTAGGAACAGCCTTTTCAGTTTTGGAAATGTCATGTATTCGTCCAACCCATCTGTGGTTGGGGCATCCAAATAAGTGTCCACTTCAGTTTTCCGAGAAACCTGCAGAGCGTGTTTGTTAAACGTAAAGAATGAAACTGCAGGATCTTTCTTGTCACTTTCACCACTGGATGGGGATTGACCTGAGTCTCTTGCATCGGAGTCATCAGAGTGGAAGCTTTGAAATTCTCGTTTCAGCATCAATCTGTACTGTATCCTTTTCTCCTCATCTTGGACCCAGTCTCCCTTGAATCTTGGCATCAGCATAGCAGACAGTATGTGCTCCCTCTTCTCGAGAAGACCTGCCAGCCTTGTGCTCAGTGACTGCAAGATGCTCTTTATAAGGGGACGGCATGTAATGAGACCTTCTGCAGCAGTGGGTTTCATGCTCTCATCCAACAGGTCATTCATATGACATTGCAGTTGTACAATGGTTGGAGCCAGGTACCCAAGATAGATGTTCTTCTCTGCTTGGAGGATGTTCAGTGCGAGTGCCAAAGGCCTCATCACATCTACAAAATTGTGTATGAAGTTGACTTCATCTGGTGAGAATCGACGAAAGCCAAACTCATCACTCACAGTGTGCAGGATCAGCTCTTCATGTAGGGAGTTGCATCATTTGCAGAGGTGACAGCCACATTCATTTCTGCCTTCGTAGTTAATGTTGCAATGCGAGACAGTCGCTCCATGGCCAGAAATACAGAGTTCCATCTTGTGTCATTTGGCACAACAAAGCCAATCCCAATCTTTTCCTCCACAGTATCAGAAGCCTTTGGACTCCGCTTAACCCTGTTCCACAGAGCAGATGCTTTCAAAACAGCCCTTGACATTGCTTTGTAGCGTTTTCAGTTACCTTTTCGGTATCTTTGGCCACTAGATTCAGGGTGTGAGCCATGCACCTTCTGTGAGGGGAGAGAAGGATGATTCAGATCTGAGAGAGGCTCAGGCTCCATCTGGTCATCTTCGCCTGAGCTCTCACTGGCAGCAGCAGCAGCTGACTCTGGTTCACTATCTTCACTTCCAACAGTCTCTGGCTCTTCAGTGTCATGAACAACATCCATCCCAAAACAGTTGAACGCCTTGACAAAATTTGCAGCATTGTCTGTTACTGTACACACAACCTTGTTGTGTATTTTAAATTCTTTGTTGACATCTGACAATACTTTTGCCAATACATCATGTGTATGTGCTCCTTTAATCCGCCGGCATGCCAGTACTGCAGAGTGTCTCTCAGAAACATCATATTTGTTTAACCAGTGGATAGTGATGCCCATGAATGATTTATTCACAGCTGACCAGCAATCTGCTGTTGTGCACACAACTTCGACGTCAGAGAGTTTAGCCTTAAGTTCACATATGTTTTCTTTATATTTCTTGTTCAACAGTGTCTGTACTTTTTTTCTTGATGGCACCTTTTTGGATGGCTGCAACCCCTTAATTAAGTTGATGAAAGCTGTCCGCTCAACTTTGCTCAAAGGCTGCAGGTCTCCGATAATATACTGCATCACCAAGTTGTCCAGCTGCGGTTGGGTGACACAGAAACCGGAGCCGCTACTGAATGCGGTTAATGCCATCTGTGTGGGGACATTAGAACTGCTCTGGCTCGCAGTTGCTGTTGTGTTTTTTTTATAAACACGCACGTACCTTGCTAGGCTAGCCGGGTGCTTTAGCTCAATGTGCCGCTTGAGGTTTGCTGTGGATGACGTCGATGTCCTCACTCTCTTCTGTAAACCAGGCGGGCATTGTTTACAAGCAAACGTTAAGTTTTTGTTGTCTGGGTCAGTTCCGATTTTTGTATAAAAGTCTTTTAAATAGGCGTAAGCGTCGCAGGCGCTGTCTTCATCCATTTTCATCCGTGCTAACTCCATCTATGTGACGCGATTTGATGACGTATTTGTTAGTGCGACAGGTATGAGAGTGGGTGGCCAGTTTGGGTTGTTTTCATCCTACATTTTCAGACGTGTTTACGGTGAGTTTTAACTGGTTTTCGCCTGGGGGGTTCTGAGAAAATCTGGCAACCTCGTGAACGAATATGAACTATGAATGAGCGGCGTTCAAGAGCACCAGAACGAACGCGTTCTCTAAACGTTCATCAATCGGTAAAATGAAACGTTCAGTTCCCGTTCGGGCAAAAAAAGAGCGCGTTCATGAACGATCGTTCATTGAACGCGTTCGTGCACAACACTGACCATCGAGCAGGACAGCAACGTGTCCAATCTTCAGATGAACATGGGACCCACTGCAGACATGTTCCGCCACATGTACAGAGGCATGGAAAATCCCAGAGCAACCGTGATATGAGGTTGGGGTGTGTGAGTGTGAGTGTGTGTGTGGGGGAGGGGGGGTTAGGCTTCGAACGTAGTTGCCGGTCGTGGGTTCACTCGGCCGAGTGTCTGCGACCGTCGGACCAAGCGTCCCCGAGTTAGACGTTTTTCTTCCACACGGTACTTGCTGGACGCCGGCTCACTCGGCCGAGAAGGTTTGCGTTTAAAGCAACGTACCGCCACTTCCTGCTCAGCCATGCCGTGAGGGGTGGACCTCAGTTAATAACAGATGAACACATTAATAAATGCCTCCAAAGCGACCGCTGAACATCTCCACCAACCTTTGATGGACACGTTGGGTTGGTGGCGCCTTTGTGACGCTTCCTGCAGCGCAGCGTGGTCCTCTCTCTTCCGGCTGCTGAGGATGAAAGTCAGGAGACACAACTTTAAACACACTTCACACTAACACACACACTTTCTTCTTTCCAGTTTAGAGCGTATTTAGTTTGATAGTCAGGAAGAACAGAAGTCATAACTATATATATATATATATGTTGTATTATTATTAGAGGCTCAACAGAGATATTAACAGAGGGGGGGGGGTAGACTAAAATTACAGGGTGACGGGTGGTCAGATTTCACCCTGTTATAATGGTAGGGGAAACACTGGAGTTGATAAGCGTGTCTTCTTGTCTGATCAATACGCAACTGTGAGGTGCGCGACTTGACAGAGCGGCCAGCTGCTGATCACTCACTCAACAGCCCGACGTGCATGAATAGATGGTGCGCGCGCAGCACGCCAACATTTTTTTGGGGAGCACCGAAGACCCATTTTGACCCAGGAAAAACCCTGATAACCCGCCGAATTAAAACGGGAAACACGTTAACAATATACCACTTTCTTACGTGCATCACGAAGGTTTGAGACGCGAGTCAGCCCGTTATATCCGCTCTTCTTCGCCGATCTCAAACCGGAAGTAAATTGCCGCCGTGAGACCGCAGCAGTTACGTAAACAGAGCTATAGTTTCACAGATACAACCCGCCGACATAAAACGGGAAACACGTGAACAATATATAGATTTCTTACGTGTATCGCGGAGGTTTGGGGACGCGAGGGAGCTTCTGATCTCGTCTGTACATGGGACAGCCCGAGAACTCAACTGATAGCTACTATAGCTAGCATGAGCAGCTAGCGAACTTGTCATACAAAGTAGTACCATCTTAATAACGGAGAAACGGTTTTTGCTACAGTTGCAACCCACGTGTGTTTAGAGTAAGAGCACATCTAATGAGCTAAGTCATATTTAATAAAGTAAACCTACCTTGGAGAAGAAGTTCATGAGTTAGACAGATCCACATGGCTTGGGGAATTAGATCCAGATCTCGAACCGCTCTATGGGACTTCGCCTTACATCTCGCGAGATTCGTGGACACATGGCGAGATCTCAGGCAAATCCCGCGAGAAGTTAATGGGTCGACTCTGCACCTGCAGGCGTTGACATGTTTTACAACCGGTTGACGGCTGCGCTGTCACCCTCCCACCGCGAGGGGCGTGAATATCCACCTCTTAAAAACTACAGACACTCAGGCTGTGTCTACTACCGCGCACTTGAGCACTTCGAGCACTGACTTTCAGTGCTCGAAGTGCTCGAAGTGCGCCACACTGACAATACCAGCAAAATGCAGTGCACTGAAAGTACCCGGATGGTGCACTGCAAACGGGCCAAAAATGTAGTGTAAAACGATGGACACTACTCGCACTAAGCGGCCGCCATCTTGGCTACGTACCGGAAGAGGAGGAGCCCTTTCGCCAGCTTTTCATTTTATTTCTAAAACAATGGCGGACAGCACAAGCGGTAGACCACGAAGCTACAGACCGTAAATGTAAGTATCAGCAGTTATTACACATTGTACTGGTATTACAATGTACTACTAACATGCCATTCTCAGATTAGTGAGCATACCTAGGTAGCATTAGATGCCATTGGATCTGCATGGCAGTTATGATAAACTAGCTGGGTAATCCACCACCCGGCCAGTCCGACGAAGGTGCACTTTTATCGGACACTTTCTGCTTGACGAGCGGGGGCAGGTCGGCTCCAGGCGCTTCTCCAGCGGCAAGTCCGACGACAGATAGCTATGTCAGTCATCGGACAGTGTTAAACAACGGCTGTTCTGTTAAACAATCGAAATAGCAATTTTAATAATGGATTAACAATGGATATGCTCAGTTTAATAACGGGTTAACGTGACACCGCGAACGTTTGCATACACGCCGCCCGATAATTAATACCGTTACGATAGCTATCTAAGCTTGTCCTTCTTGAAATAATTGTAGCTTTCAATCATCGTTGTGTGTTGTTTTTTTAATGTCGTGTATGTATTAATTTAAATGTAATCGTGGTCTGGGACAGAGCACTGAATGGCTATCCTCTTTCTGTTTCCTGCCCCAGAGACGTTTCCTGGAGGTGCTGGTCCTCTGCTGCCCTCCCGACATCTGGCTCCAATGACCTCTGGCACCTCACATCCACCTCCAGGGCCTTTAAGAAGATGGACCGCCATCGCGTCTTCAGGATCCCGAAGGACCTCTCCACAACACACCTGGCCTTTGACAGGCAGCAGTTGTAGCTTGGAGGTGGACAGGCTGCCTGAAGGGGGTCATGAGGCAGATGGGTTGGGACAGGCAGGGGGAGCCACCATCCCCAAGGATACAGTATCCTGGTGGAGGGTATGACTGCTCATAGAAGATGGGGCTGTTATTCAGGACCCTGGCATCATGCACTGAGCCCGGGGCCTGTCGAAGGCCCTGGCCACCACCCGATAGGAGGTGACGCTGGCAAGCCAAAAAATAAAAACTAGACAGGAGATCTCGGGCCCCAACCGTGGTCAGTCAGTGCCCAGCACAGCCATGAGGGCGTTGAATGACTCTCGGTGAGCCTGAAGTCCACCCTCATGTCACTGTGGCCATCAAAATACAACGCCAGCAGTGGCATTGCAGCATTGATACGGCAGCGCCGCCTGGGACTGGGTGGCTGCTGTAGAGTGTGGGAGGGGAAGGGAAGATTATATTAATATGTAAGTCATTTTATCAATAAAATGTTGTCATTGAGGTTTTGTTGTCTTTTATTGCGTTTTCTGATTTATATTAGAATTGATGCATGTTTGTAACAATAATTAATATGCCTGTGTGTTCAATTGCTCATTGATTCCTGTATCAGGGTGAACTTCACTACAACAGAGATGTGTATAAAAGTACAGTCAGTCAAAGTAGGCCTATTACTGTGTGAATTCACCCAGATGATGCCTATCATTTCAGTGGATAATTCTTAAAACTAATTAGAATCTAGGGACAAACATGTACAGATTTGTCATGTTTTATTTCCATATGGTGTGTATGTGGATTGCAAAGAAGAATGCTACTTCTGACAAAGATAATTGAGAATTTAGCATACCTAGCGAGGAGAATTTAATTGCAACTACTACATGAAGCTATGCTGTGAAGGTAAGGCAAAATCACAATTAAATTTACATATACCATCTCGACTTCAGCCAGAAGGCGGAGGCTCCTGCCGCGATTGTGGAGGTATCGCAGTTTCCACATGGGGTGGAGAAAGGTAAACAAGGGACAACAAGAGGGCAAGAAGTGCATTCATTTTGTCACTTTAAGGGTTACGGGATCGCAAGAAGATTTGCATATGTCACTCCCGGCTTAATTTCGCGGGTGCCGTGAACAGATTTGCGTCCG
The DNA here is from genome assembly GCF_029220125.1 of Pseudoliparis swirei. Taxonomy (NCBI): domain Eukaryota; kingdom Metazoa; phylum Chordata; class Actinopteri; order Perciformes; family Liparidae; genus Pseudoliparis; species Pseudoliparis swirei. Next base: position 20,736,817 of record NC_079394.1, on the reverse strand, counting down.
TCACTTCCGCCAAGTGGTTAACGGTTAAGTGTTCCATTTGAGACAGCACTTCATCAGCGACGCAGTACACTGCAATGCAGTGCACTGAATTGCAGTGCACTGCATTGCAGTGTACTTCGTTAAGTGCGCGGTAGTAGACACAGCCTCATTGTTTGTAGAACAGGCCGAAGCCCAAATATGAATTGCAAAAGCAGTGCTTCATAATAATAATGAAATATAAATAATAGTGATGGCCGCAAGGTATTTTAAGCTAACAAAGAAACGAGGCTAATGTTCGCTTAGCTAGCGCTAGCTGACGAACCTGTGTCGGCGTGAGCACTTTCCCGAGTTCTTGTGAAACGTCATCAGTCTCAGCCCGAGTACATGTTCCAATTCAAAGTTCGCTTCTCGCAAAGCACGGTCAAAATGCCCGGATGTGACTTGATCCTCCCACTTTCCGGAGGATGCATCAGAGGAGACTTGACTTTTTCTAAATACTACTGTTGAGTCACGGAATGTAATTTTATGATGTTTTCAGGCGAGAAGTTAGTAGTTTAAAAATCAAATCTGTGGTCGGTTTGTTATGATTCAGCTCAATAAAGATCTGCGCCGTAGATTTGAGGCTCTGCTCTGCAGCGCCGGGCGGTCAGCGCGCTGTGTGGCCGCCGACAGCAGCCTGATCTCGGCAGGACTTTTTTAAATGCTCCGCTGGCTCTGACGTCTCGTAGCGGTTTAACATGAGATATAATTCGGTTTGGAGGATCTAACGAGCACAAAGAGCGTATTATTTATTCACAGATAACGTTACATTAGTTTGACTGAGGGTTAAGATTCATAACTTAATATTTTAATTAATCTTTAACGTTGAACTATTAATTATGAACCCCAGTTTGTTGTTTGGGAAAAATACAAGTGCTGCTGAAAATATTAATGGTGATAATAATAATAATCATCATAATAATAATAATTATTATTATTTGTATTACTTTTATTATTATTATTATTATTATTATTATTGCCAGTGGAATAAATCTATATTATATAGTCAACATGTCCATCTTTGTAAAAATGATTTAAAAATATTTACAACATTTATTAACAACAATGTTTAACATTACTTGATTCTGATTCCCTCATCTGTTTAAGCTACAGAGGCAGAACTGCACTATGTTTGATATATACATGTCTGTTACATGTCTAAAGGCACTTCCTTTTATTTGTCGTTGTTAGTTTAAGGTTCATGCTGTCGTTTTTAAAAATGTTTATGATAATAATATATTATTGCTCAATGTAAACCATAAATATGTATTGTTATGATCCTTACAGTTTGAACCTTTGCCTCTTCGCTGGTGTGAACATCATGATTCTGCTCCCTGCGGTGGACTTCATCGCCCTTGACGACGAAGGTAATCAAGGTGAGGCTGGGATTGCACCTGTAGATTGGGGTCGCGGTGGGTGGTGGGGTCGCGGTGGGTTGCGTCCCCAGGACTTTTTTGATGGCGACGAGGAAGAGGACTACGCCTTGGACAGCGAGGGGGACTCGGACGTGGAGCAGGACTGGGACAGCGAGGACAACTGGGACAGCCAGGAGGACTCCGGCTACGACTCTATGTCTACTTGTTGTTAATACCCCAGGTTAGAGTGAGCACCACCCTCTGTACTTTTGGGTGCACAGCACCTGTAAAGGGGGGGACGTGGGTTTTGTTATGTTCTTTTCTTTGGTGCCACTGACAGTCCTTGTTGGTCCCTGTGTTGCTGCTTGTTAATAAACCCTTTTTTATATAACTTTCCATGTCCTCAACTGGTGTGACTGCATCCTCACATAAGCAAACCTGCTGCCCTTATGTTGCGCCCCACCTCGAGCCACCAGGAGGCGTAACATAAATTGGGGGCTCGTCCGGGATCCTTGATCCTTTTCAAGGCAAACGGTTTGCTGAGTGTTGGTGTGCAGTGCACATGTCAAGTAGGCTGATAGGATTGTGTAGCTTGGTTGTGGTTCGGCTTAAGGCTGTTTAAGCAATAATGAGCACTTTTGATATTGCTGGTTTTCTTTGCGATCCTTCTGTGGAACAGATAGATCGCTGTAAAAAGAAGGATTTGTATGCCATCGCGGCACATTTTGAATTTGAGGTCTCACCAAATCTGCTAAAAGCAGAATTGAAAGAAGTGGTTGTACGTCTATTGGTACATGAGAAAGTGCTTGGTTCGGGCAGCAGTGCAACAGCTAGTGAGCCTGCTATTTCACCCCAACCCTTATTCTCTAGCGCAAATGACAGCAGGGATGAAGAGGTAGTTGAGGGAGGGCTGGTTGAGTCAGTTCCCGCTAATGGGGAGCTGAAGCCTACTTGTACTGTGCCCCGGTTTTCTCCCTTTTCCTTACCTAGGGTAAGCGACGATGCCCGCCTTAGGCTACGCTTAGCGCGTTTACAACTGGAGGCTCAGGAAAAAGAGAGAGATGCCGAATACAGTCACAAGTTGGCTATTCGTAAGATGGAGTTAGACATGGAGGCGTCTAACCATAGAATAGAGATAGAGATAGCAGCAGAAAAAGAGGTGAAGCTAAGGCGTCTAGAACTGGAAGCTGCTGCTGTGAGTTCAGCTCAGTCTCTTAGTCCTAGGTCCATACCTTCTGATCACTCCGCGCCTACTAAAGGTTTTGATGTGAGCAGAAATATAGTGTTGGTACCTCAATTTCGTGAGGCGGAGGTCGATGCTTATTTTACTGCTTTTGAACGAGTTGCCACCTCACTGAAATGGCCAGAAGAGGTCTGGTCAATACTGCTTCAGTGTAAACTGACAGGGAAAGCCCAGGAAGTTTTAGCTGCACTCTCTTTTGAAGATAGTATGTGTTATGAAACTATTAAGACAGCTGTGCTTCGTGCCTACGAACTAGTGCCTGAGGCATATAGACAAAAGTTCAGGAATTATAGAAAACTATCCAACAAAACATTTGTTGAGTTCGCACGTGAGAAGGAGACGCTGTTTAATAGATGGTGCAAGGCAAGCAACGTGACTAATTTTGACACTCTGTCACAATTAGTTCTCGTCGAAGAGTTCAAGAATAGTCTGCCTGATCGAATAGTGACGTATCTCAGTGAGCAAAAGGTAGGGACTTTAGCGCAGGCTGCTGTGCTTGCTGATGAGTTTGTATTATCACACAAACAAACTTTTGGGACTCCCCGATATGAGAGTAGGTCTTTTACTCCATCTGCCTCGGCTAGAATGCAGTCTAGTCCGCCACGTCCATTGCCACTCCGCTCCATGGAGGAACGGGAGTGTTTCTATTGTCACCAAACGGGTCACATAAAGAGTGACTGTTTTCTGTTGAAAGGCAAGCTGTCACAGCCAAGCGAACGACCAAAAGAGGTTGGTTTTGTGCGAACGGTGGTGGGTCCAGTGTCACTAGCCCCGGAGATGGAGGGTGATACTTTGGAACCCTGTTATAAACCATTTATGTTAGACGGTCTGGTTTCTCTTAGCGCAAATACGTTGAACCAGTGTCCAGTGCGCATCCTCAGGGATACTGGCGCCTCTCAGTCTTTTATACTGTCGGATGTGTTACCGTTTTGTGATGACTCTTTCAGTGGCTCTAGTGTGCTTGCGCAAGGCATTGAAATGGGTTTTGTGTCTGTGCCTCTCCATGTGGTACACTTATCCTGCGGCCTAGCAACTGGAGTGTTTAAAGTGGGCGTGCGCCCATCTTTACCAATTAGAGGCATCACATTTCTGTTAGGGAATGACATCGCTGGTGGAAAAGTTATGCCAGTTTTAGAAGTGCTAGAACGACCCGAGATTTTGCAGCCTGACGTGTTGGCTCAGGACTTTCCTGAAGTGTTCCCTGTGTGTGTGGTCACCCGTGCTCAAGCACATAGTTTGGGTGAAACAGTTGACTTGTCAGATACTCTGTTCGCGACTGAGTTGACTGACCAGCCTGTTTCCCCACCTGTGGTTAATAAGTCTATGGTCGAGCCGAGTGTCCCGCTTAAAGTTCAGAGCGATACGTCCACGTTAGAGACAAGTAGGTTGCCTATGGTTCGAAGCAATCTTATTGCTGCTCAGAAGGCGGATGTAAGTTTAGCCAAATGTTTTGCTGCAACTCTTGCTCCAGAGAGCACTAAGAATAAAGACATGGAGTATTTTATGGAAAATGATCTCCTGATGCGGAGATGGAAATCTCGCGCTGATTTGAATAACGAGTGGAGTACTGTTGTTCAAATTGTTGTGCCTATACCGTACCGACAGTCCGTTTTGTCTCTGGCTCATGAACATCTCTGGTCTGGTCATCTTGGAATTACAAAGACCTATGACAGAGTACTGCGACATTTCTTCTGGCCAGGTTTGAAGCGAGATGTATCTTTGTTTTGCCGTACATGCCATGTATGTCAGGTCACGGGGAAGCCTAATCAGGTTATTAAGCCTGCACCGCTTCACCCAGTTCCGGCTATAGGGGAGCCGTTTGAGCATGTCTTGGTGGATTGTGTTGGCCCTCTGCCAAAAACGAAGTCTGGTAACCAGTACCTGTTGACCATCATGTGTGTTGCTACTCGGTACCCTGAAGCTATTCCTCTTAGGAGTATAACAGCTCAGTCAGTAGTTAGGGCCCTGATCAAGTTCTTTTCTACTTTTGGCCTTCCTAAGATCGTGCAGACCGATCAAGGTACCAACTTCCTTTCAGGTATTTTCGAGCAGGTGTTAACATCACTGTCGATAGCACACAGAATCTCGAGTGCTTATCACCCGGAGTCTCAGGGGGCACTTGAAAGATGGCATCAGACTTTAAAGTCTGTGTTGCGCAAATATGTCATGGAAAGCGGTAGGGAATGGGATGAGGGAGTCCCTTTGGCTCTATTTGCAGTTAGGGAAATAGTGCAAGAGTCACTAGGTTTTAGTCCAGCAGAGCTAGTATTTGGTCACACAGTTAGAGGTCCTTTAAGAGTTTTAAAGGATCAGCTAACAGGCGAGAGTTCGCCCACCCAGCGAAATGTGCTGACCTACGTGAGTCACTTCCGAGAGCGACTGCACGAGGCTTGCCGTATTGCTAAGGAGAGTCTCTCTGTTGCCCAACAAGGTATGAAGCGGCAGTTCGATAGAAAAACACTTCCACGTTCTCTTCAAACGGGTGACTTGGTGTTAGTGTTGCTGCCCATTCCAGGTACTTCCATGCGTGCTCGTTTTTCAGGACCTTACACTATTGACAGGAGGTTGAGTGATACTGACTATGTTGTCAGGACCCCTGATAGAAGGCGAAAAACCAGAGTATGTCATATAAACATGTTGAAAAACTATTACCCTAGAGGCGACGTCCAGTCTGAGACACGCAATGTGCCTCTTGTAGCCACTGTTGCGGCTGCGGTGTCGGTAGCGGTGAGCCCTACTGCAGTGAGTGATGAGGATGGCCTGAGCTTGCGTAATGCCCAGCAACAGACCCCTCGGTTGGCAAACTCAGAAATGTTGTTGAAACTTCCATCCTTAATGCATCATTTAAGCGAGGAGCAGGAAGCTGACCTACTCGGCCTTATCTCCGAGTTCCCGTGCCTGTTTGGAGATGTGCCTACCCGCACTACGGTTCTAGAACACGACATCGATGTGGGTGAGTCCAGACCTATTAAACAGCACCCATACAGAGTAAATGCATACAAAAGGTCTCTGATGAAACAAGAGGTTGATTACTTACTGGAGAATAATTTAGCACAGCCCAGTTCCAGTCCATGGAGTTCTCCGTGCTTATTGGTTCCAAAACCTGACGTTACTGTCCGATTCTGCACAGATTTTCGAAAGGTCAACCATGTCACGGTGCCTGACTCATTTCCTATGCCCCGCGTAGATGATTGCGTGGATACCATAGGATCGGCTCGCTATGTCACAAAGCTAGATCTATTGAAAGGTTTTTGGCAAGTTCCCCTTTCACCACGGGCTTCTGCCATCAGTGCTTTTGTGACTCCTGACAATTTTTTACAGTATTCCGTGATGGAAACGCTCCGGCCACTTTCCAGAGGTTGGTGAATATTGTGTTCGATGGTGTGCCAAACTGTACTGCATATTTGGATGATGTGGTAATACACTCATCAGAGTGGCCTGCTCATGTGAACTCTCTAAGAACTGTGTTTCAGCGAATGGCTGATGCGTCTCTGACACTGAACCTCGCGAAATGTGAGTTTGGGAAGGCGACTGTGACCTACTTGGGTAAACAGGTGGGCGGAGGCCAAGTGCGTCCCTTGGAGGCCAAGATCGCAGCTATCATGTCTTTCCCAGTACCCACCACTCGTCGGGAGTTACGCCGATTCCTCGGAATGACGGGTTACTACAGAGGGTTCTGTAGGAACTTCTCTTCTGTTGCAGCCCCAATGACTGACTTGGTCAGTCCATTGGTAAAGTTTGTCTGGTCAGATAGGTGTCAAATCGCCTTTGAGTGCTGTAAAGCACTGTTGTGTACTGCCCCAGTACTAAGTGCTCCTGACTTTACTACACCGTTTTCCATTGAAGTCGATGCGAGCTGTATTGGTGCTGGTGCAGTTCTAACACAGATGGATTCTGAGAGTTTGGTCCACCCTGTAGGATTCTTTTCAAAGAAATTCAATAGTAGCCAGATGCGCTACTCGACCATAGAACAGGAGACGCTGGCTTTGCTGCTCGCGCTCCAATTTTTCGAAGTTTATGTTGGGTCTAGTGCGGAGCCTGTGATGGTTTACACAGACCACAATCCGCTAGTGTTTTTACATCGGATGCACAACCACAACCAGCGACTAATGCGTTGGTCGTTGATCATTGAGGATTACAACCTGGTAATCCGCCACAAAAAGGGCACAGAAAATGTGTTTGCAGACGCACTGTCTCGTGTGTAAGTATTATGGGTCAGTAGTTATTGGGGGCAATTGTTGATTTTGGGTTATGAGATTGTTTGAGGTATCGTCAGCCATGGGCCGACTCTTTATGGGGGGGAGTGTTACGTACACTGGTCTACTTGTATTGTGTTCCGTTTTGGTCTTGTTGCTTTGTCTCCCCCTCCTGTTGTCATTCTCATACTTCACAGACATGCACACCTGGTTCCAGTCATCAAATCATCACACCTGTTCCTGATCACCCATCAACCATTCCCTTTTAAATAGTCCTGTGTTTGTTCAGAGTGGGGGTTGGTCTTTGGTTGCTGTGGAGCTTTTGTGACCACCTCTACTGTTTAAATTGGTAGCAGCCTACTTTTGGAGTGTCTTGGTTAATTCCTTTTTGTTGTGCGCACAGGGTCAATGAGGACAGGTGAGATACCCCAGGGTTTACATTCTACATACATGTAGGTTTACTTGTTGTTAATACCCCAGGTTAGAGTGAGCACCCCCCTCTGTACTTTTGGGTGCACAGCACCTGTAAAGGGGGGGACGTGGGTTTTGATATGTTCTTTTCTTTGGTGCCACTGACAGTCCTTGTTGGTCCCTGTGTTGCTGCTTGTTAATAAACCCTTTTTTATATAACTTTCCGTGTCCTCAACTGGTGTGACTGCATCCTCACATAAGCAAACCTGCTGCCCTTATGTTGCGCCCCACCTCGAGCCACCAGGAGGCGTAACATGGCAATAGGTATCATCCTGTAGCAAAGGTTTTGGTGCGGAACATCCCGAAGAAGCTCCGCCCTCAGTTGTGTACTTTGGAGTCCCCGGGTCCGACTCAGAACGATCATTTTGCAATTAGACCAGCAGCTCACTTGAAGAAATCTTCACCTCAGATCCATTTTTATGGATGCTTAGTCTTGACACACCGACCACCGATGTGATGCCTAAACAACGTCTCACCTGAAGAACAACCTAAAGTAGTCTTTCAGACTCCCAGGGACAGGATTCATTCAGCAGTTAGAACAGCAGCTCACTTGATGACATCATCACATCAGCTGTTCTTGCGAAAGAGTTTACTCTGGTTCTTTACAGTGAAATATGTTTACCATCACACCACCAAATTGTCCAAGGAGTCACACTCTCACTTTAAATATAGGAACTTCAGAACAACTTGGAACTGCAGACTTAAGATGTTTCACAAGTTCAGAAGTTTCACATGAGTTGAGATGAGACTCCGAGATCTCCACACTTCAGGCCTTCTCCCCTCCACAGAACAAACAGAACACACGTGGGGCGCAGATAGAGGACGGCGACTCGGTTCAGCCTGTCTACTTGGATTTTTAAACCTTTTTGTTCCCCTTGACTGGACAAAAGCACCAGACAGCCTTCCCTCACGCACCGCCGGGGTGGGGGTGGTGAAATAGGTTTCAGTGGATTTGATCATCCTGGATCATCCTGACATCCTGAAGCTGCTTGAAGATGTATGCTGGAGGATGCAGTACGGTCATCCTGCGCAATTACCAGCAGCTCACTTAGACCACATCATCACATCCAGATCCATGTACCTCAGGGCTTATTCTTGACAACGACCACCTGACAACCCGACCAGATGCTCACATCTCACCTCAAGAAAATACCATTTCAAGTTTTTATTTTCCAGTTGTGTTTTGTCCTCCTCCATATTGTTCCCTGATGCTGGTGGGAAATGCATTCTGCATTCGGTATAGTGGAGCAAGTCCCATCCGGGCATCTGGACCTTGGTTGGCTATATGGGGACTTGGAATTGGAAACACTTTACAGACCTATGATGTTTCACAAGTACAGACGAGAACACATTTTGAGAAACGACCACGATCTCCACCCTCCACTTCACGAAGAAGAGGAGGGAGGAGGTTTCTCAATACCATGCACACCAAGTTTGTATTTGTGTACTTTGGACTCCTTTGGAGTCCAGACTCCCAGGGACGGGATTCATTCTGCAATCAGAACAGCAACTCACTTGGTGACATCATCACCTCAGCAGTTCTTGCGAATGAGTTCACTCCGGATCTTCATTGCGAAGCATTTTTACCATCAAACCACCAAATCGTCGGAACACTATTTTAAGGAGGCTTAATCTTGATGAACCGACCACAGATTTGAAACCTAAAAAACTTGTCGCCTAAAATAATCGGTAAGTATGGGAAATTTTCAGCTTTCAGACTTTAGTAACGTCGCCTGGACTCTGCATAGCTCCTTCAGCCACCGGCTGATTCCTCCCCGGTGTCTGAGGGAGAGGAACCACTAGTCCTTCCTTCCTTCTGCTGTCAGGCTGCACAACACACTGCAGTCGATCGCTGGAGATCCTGGCAAACTCGGCACTTTACTCTGTTTTCCCCCTGTATATTTAGTATTAGTTTTGTGTTTTATATTTATTTTCTATTAATACTCTGATGTGCACCGCTGCTGTGATTCTTGAAATTGTGGGGGGGGGGGGGGGGTGCTGCGAGATTATGGGGTGCCGGGCTGTCATGTCTCTGTACGACTGTGTTTGTATTCTCTGCAATAAATGAGATTTGTTCCCTGTGTTCATTTGGCTCTCTGGTTATTTCTTAGAGTTAGGTGAAGGTGGCTGAACCCGACAGATGTGTTGTAAAAAACTACTAACGTGAAGAAAAGTCTCCAAGTCATTTTTACTCAGGTTTCGATGGCCGTAGCACAAGAAGCAGCATCAAGGATGGAGGACCAGGACCAGATGAGAAGGACGGAGGACCACAGGACCTGATGGAGGGAAGCTGAGGGTTGATGTCAACCGACCCCCCTGAACCCCTCTCAGCACCCCAGAGTCCGAGACCCAGGGAGTAAGGTCCTCCCGGCCCCTCCACCCCAACACCACCCGCCCACCAGCCGAGAGGACGAGGAGGGTCCCGTCCCCGCCAGCACAAAGGACGTAGTTTATTTCCATCTGCTTTTTTATATTCTTTATTATATTATATTTGTGACTTTTTTCTTTTCTTTTTCCATGTCTCTCTCTCTCTCTTGTTACGTGTGAGTCATCGGCGTGACTTCCGGCACCTGGCCTCATCTCCACACCTGCACGTCATCTCCAGCACCGGTCTTCAATCAAGTCATCAACCCCCCCTCACTACCCCCACCCTCCCTCATCCCCCCTCATCCCACCTCACCACCCCTCATCCCCCCTGACCGTTCTGTCTGCATTCCCCTCCTGTTGTACCATCTCATAAACTCTTTACCTTCAACCAACCTTGTTGTCCCCGTGTCTGCATTTGGGTCCTGACAAAACAGACCCTCTGATGGTCCAAGCAGTAGTTGCTATTATGTTGAACAGGCACATTTTATTCAAATATAATAACATTTGTGCAACTTGGAACTGATTTATTTGCTGTAATAAAACCTTATAGTTCAAATACAAAACAGTATTCTGCACACGAAAAATAAGAAATAAATGAATCAGAAAAGTTCTGCTAAAATGCCAATATACAGTAACGGCATATTCTACAGTATATCCAAAAAACAACTTTTACCAGTTGTGTCTTAAAAAAAGAAATTACAACATTTTAAATGACTGTCCCATAATAACTTTGCCTCCTGCTCCTCAAACTAATTTCTAAGGTTTATGAATGCATTCAAAATAATGCCTGAATAAATGAATGTAGACCTTATATATGAATATGTATTTATTTTGAAAGCAATTTAGAATATTTAGGTTCAGGTTTAATGGAGCAGCCTTGTTTTTTTATTCCACATCACATCCTTTACAATCCAAAAGGGCTGACGTGAGGTCAGATTCCCAAAACGTGTTTCAGTTTCATTGCTAATGCATGGTAGCCTAATTAACAAGTTTCCTGAATGCATTTAAAACTGATGCAGGTTTGAACTGTGTGGGTAGTTAGCCTGCTAATAGCTAGCTAATAACGACCCTCTGGGAGGTGAACAGACTTTGGATATCTCTTTTCTTTTTTCATGGCATTTCTTTTTGTTGTTGTTGCTTGGAAGATAAACTGCGTCTCCCTCTATCGCTGGCTTTTATTTTGACATTCATTTCAAGCACTTCCGTTTTGTCATTTTTGTAATCGGATGATTTCCATGCCTGGAAGTCCTTGAAAAAAATTCAATCCCAAAGGTTTTGGGAAGTCATGGAAAACTAGGAAATGTAGTTTTTACTCTTCTGGGTAACGCACATAGTTCGAACAGAGTTTGCAAATATATTGTGCACAATTACTTTTTCTAACGGGCAATCAAAATTAACAACATATTGGAGGGGACAATTGTCTTTCCCAAAACTTTTGTTGTGACTAGTCCCTATGGACCATATGCAAACCTACACCCTTGCTCACATCCCGTCACCCTCCGATCTAAGTCTCAGAGAAGTACCGACACCGAGACTATCTCAGACTACGGACATGTGAACAAACTGTCGGCAACATGGCTGCAAACGCACCACCACCACTTGAAGGAGCTCACAATACGTCTCAGCAGCCAGGCAGACCACCACGGAATAATGCATGAACCCCCAAATTCACATGGAGGACTTCAGTGGCCTCTGAGTGAGTGAGGGACACATTGTGACCACTCAAGCACACAGAGTACCTGAGAACTTTATCATGAGAAAATGTACACAGGACAAAAGAAAATCCCATTAAACAAACCCGCTGGCTCTGACGTCTCCGTAGCGGTTACACATGAGATATAATTCGGTTCGGAGGATCTAACGAGCACAAAGAGTTTATTATTTATTCACAGATAACGTTACATCAGTTTGACTGAGGGTTAAGATTCATAACTTAATGTTTTAATTACACTTTAATGTTCAACTCATGGTGTCTTTTTACTTTTGACCGAATTGTGTAATATATATATATATATATATATATATTTAAAAGTTAAAAAATGTACCACATTTCTGCAATATATATATACACACGTGCTCAATTTGCAGAAATGTGGTAATTTTTTTGAATTTTAAATAAAAAATTCTTTTCAGGTAGTGTAAAACACAAGGTTTTGAAGGAAATCACTGTTTGATCTCAAGGTGTCAGCATTGGCATTTGTTAAATATGAAGGTAATTAGTATTATGAAAATGCTGTATTTGTTAGAGATGCATATACTACTGTATAAGGCATCTTGGTTTGGAACAGTAATTCCAGCGAGGACAATCATAATTGGTGAAGGAAATGATAAGAGCTCTCCACTCCAGTCTCAGCAACCACCAGAGGCTGCAACCTTCACACTTGCTAAGCTATTCGGTATCTGTTCATTACATCCCTCTGGACAGCTATGAATATGTGTAGTTTGCACACTGCCTAAAACATGTATCTCCAAACTAGCTCAAGACAAGTCAATTATATAGAGCTCGATATTAATAATTTGCCACATGGATTTACAATCTGCACCCTATATATTGATTCGGATCAGGAAAAACTGTCTAAAAGAAAACTTTAACAGGGTAAGATATAAGCAATAGAAGTTGTTGTATAGATTACATGGATTAAATAAAAGTGAATACTAGACAATAAGGATGATAACATTATGGATTAAAGGCAAACATAAAAAAAGAATATAGATCCAGAAGGATGTCAAGTGAGGACAAAACAAGGATGTAAAATATTAAGATACATCTACTTAATACAAATGTCTATAGAGGCTTTGCTTAGAGCTCACATATTACATGTGTGGTCTTTCTGATGTCCATGATAAAATAATAAATACACAACAACTAGGTTTATTTTTTTAATTCATAAAAATCCATGCAAGATCAAAACTAAAATTATTATTCAATCGTGTGTGTGTTTGTGTGTGTGTGTGCAGTCACATGTGAATTCATGAGGGAAACATCATATCAAGAGAAACACCCGCAACTGTAAACAAAGGAACTATTCCATTTCCTCAAGTGTGTAAAGGAGAACAATATTTGGTCCTTTAATAAATCAGCCGGTTTTGCATTTGTAAAAGTAACTTGAGGTATTGTTAGTTTGATCATACGGTTGGTTACTTAGAACAAGGTCAAACAAACAGATGCAATCCTCAAGTAACTTTTTAAAATTTTAAATCCATAATTAATGTACACATTTATCTACATCTATCTACACAAGTACAGTATATTAAAAAAAAACATTCTGTACAAAGCCACTTATGCATTGTTATCTTAAGTGAATAGTAAAAGCTAGCTAAAAAAAAAAGAAATGGGAATTCACTGAAATGTGTTACTTTAAAACATCCATCCATAATAAATCGAATGAAATAAACATTAGTGTATTATCTAAAAAAAAATCTGAATTGAGAAAAGACTAATTAAAGGTAAAAACGGACTACTAATTTAGTATAAAAGAAATATTTCATACTGCCAAGTGAATGTTTAAACATTTTTTTTTTTTAGTTCATGCCCGTGTTAGAGGGCCTAGGATTAGCTCACACTCAGCATCAGAAATAATCTAGCTCCTCATTGAAGCAGTACTGTATTATTGGGCAGGTTAGTAATACGTTTAGGTATGAGCAGATATAATTGAAATAAACTATAGAGAAATTTGGAAAGTATTGTTGGTGCTTTATTGGTTGATATATAATGGCTTGAAATTCTGATTTGATTACGTTTTCAAATTCTCAGCTGATAAAATGTAAGGGTAAAAACACAGTGAGTGATTTTGGTTCTTTAGTCTTCATGATTGGAATGATTGGCTTCAGGAATGTGTGTGGGGGGAAAAGGCAAGATATATTGACAGCACTTTCTGGTTTGGACAAGTACGAGACAAAGTGATGTGTGCCTATGAGTAAATTACATCACTCACTCAGTCAGATGAAGATGCACCAAATCATACCAAATAAAGTCCATACAGAAGTTGGTCAAATAAGCAGCCGTCCTCCCCCCACACTGACAAACTGGCCCAGACACCCAGTGTATGTACATGACATACAACACTTTTCATATCAGTTTCCAGACAGAATTTGACAACCATTTCTCTTACATTTTCACATGAAACACCGCTCAAACAAACCAAAAACAACAACCTTAATGCCAGGTCTCTGCAAGTTTGGGCTGTATCTGTATGGTCTGTATGAGTACCTGCTGCAGCGTGGAGACTCACAGCAATACTGACCTCTAGTGGGGGAGATTAGTCATCACAGTTCTGAGAGAGGTTGGATATGACGTGCAGGGACCATCAGGCTCTAAAGTAGTTCCGTCTTAATAGTAAACAGCTGCCCTTCGATGGCAATTATAGTACTCAGCATCATACCACAGACCTTAAGAAAGACAACGCAACAGCAAACCACTTGAAGTCACAGTGTTTCAGGAAAGACCACACTACATCTCACACATCTTGGCGGAAAAATATCCTAGCTGTAGATCGATTGATTTCAAAAACCTCCAATCTTGCGACAGGAAGGTTTTCAAATGAAGAAGAGCATAGTTTGAAAGCGCGGCTCAATGCAGTGCAATGGTTTTTCCGAGGAATGTAAGCAACCTCGGGCAAACATCTACATTTTTGTCTCGCTGTGAGCAGGCCTCTCGGTATCGTACTCATTCTCCTGGCAGATGAGCTGGTACGGCTTCTTGTTGGCCTCCTCCACCACCGAGTTGCTCATCTCGGGGTCCTTCTTCTGCAACTCGTGGCGAGACAGGTGTTCCACTATACCTGCACCGATGGAGTCTCCAAGGACGTTGGTTACGGTGCGTAATCGGTCCCTGAGGACAGACAGAGAACAGGTAAGGACGGAAGACATGAAGAAGACAAGTCAAAAAAAGACAACAAAAGAAGAAGAAATAGACTAAATGAGACAATGAATATTAAACTATTTAGTTGAAGTCACTAAAAATGAAATAAACATGGAGTTTCTGTCAATGTATTTGCATAAAAGAGTATCGTTAATAAACCGCAGGCATAGTTTTAATCGTTGCGGACAATTATTTCGAAACCCATGAAACACAGCTTGCACTGTGGCTCTGATGCCGACTGAATAAAAACCAGATGGGTGGATAAGGAATGTTAAGGGAGTGTCTCTGGAAGCTGCTCAAGAGTGCACACCAGGTTGATGCCTTTTAACCCATTAAAATCCCCCTGAGTAGAGCCGAATGCATACTACTATATTATAACTATATTTCATCTTGACATAACCCTCTACATGTCTCTCATGTTCCAGTTGGTCCAGAGTGCTGGTGCTACTGGAGAAATCAATCCTGATTATATCGTGTTTTGTTAACTCAAACATTTTCAGCGAATAATATAAGATTTTACATCCAGCCATTACTTACAGAAACCAATCAACTGCAATGATGAGTGAGATGTCATCAGTGGGCAGGCCTACAGACGTTAGCACTATCATCATGGTGACCAGTCCTGCCTGAGGGATTCCAGCTGCACCAATACTGGCTGCTGTGGCTGTGATACTGATGGGAAGAGTGCAGAAAAAAAGCAGCTGCAGACATTTTTGGTGCTTAAAAATCTTTCATTGCAGTAAAACTGTGACATTTCCCTGTATTGACCTATCAATCATTCCTAGCATTGAAGAGGGTCACTTAGAATGAATTCCATTGGTTCAAATACAATCTCCCATCTACTGCTAGGAAAAAAGCACAATAGTGGAAAGTCATTAATAAAGCAGGAACGGTTTTAAACTTGGGTTAGGCTGTATGTTTTGCCATGATGAAGACAAGCGTAATATAAATAATCTCCGGTAAATCCCAAATTGATTAAATTCTTTGAGCAGGCCAATTCTGTTTCCTTTCGGGTCCTTTTTTAATCATTGAATGAATGACATTGAGGAATATTTTAAGAACTATATATCACATACCTGATGGTGAGAATCTGTCCAAAGTTAAGGTCATAGTCATTGACCTGAGCAATAAAGATGGCAGCCAGGGCTTCATATAAAGCTGTGCCATCCATGTTTATGGTGGCGCCGACTGGGAGCACGAAGCGGGTCACGCGCTTGTCCACCTTGTTGTTTTCCTCCAGGCATTTAAAAGTGATGGGCAGTGTGGCAGAACTGACCGAGGAGAGAGGGAGGGGAAGCGTGAAACAACAGAGACATAAATATCAACCCAGTCTCCTCGAAATGATTGTAAGATGCTGAGTCATCATCTGTTGCATCCACTCTGAACCAAAGTGTAAAACCACTCACGATGAATCAGCGATGATTTTAAAATGCAACAATGCAGCAATTTCATTTCCTCGTGCACTGAATATGTATATGTGAATGACGATATACATTCAACCATGACCTTTTTTATGAGTCTTAGATTTTGAGTCAAAATCCAATCGCATACCTTGATGATGTTCCCAGGGCAGTGATGAGGGCCTGCAAAATCCCGCCAATGAAAACGAAGGGGTTCTTCTTGGTGACGACGAAGTAGAGCGTTGGCAGGACAATTAAGGCGTGGATGAGCAGGCCGCAAACGACCGTCACTGTGTACATTCCCAGCTGGCCACCCATGGCTGTGATGTCGTCCATCTCCACGATCTTACCAGCAATCAGGAACAGGATGCCGACAGGGGCATACCTGAGGTTCGTTGAGTGGTACTGTTGTTACAGAACATCCAACACTTCATTCTACGTTGTCCCTCTGCATCCGTTCATCAATCAGCCGGTACTTACCACATGATTATAGCGACCAGCCTCATAATGGCTTCATTGAGACAGTCGAAGAAGTCCTTGAGAGGCTGCCCCTGTTCCTTCATGCTCCCGATGATCAGACCGAAGCAGACAGAGAATACCACCATGCCGAGAGCATTGAAGCCATTAACCAAGCCCGGCACTGGGATCAGCTCCTCCTGGGTGATCCGCTGGCTGCCGTTGACTGAGACCAGGCTGTCATTCACTGTAATCGTAACGTAGACTTCTCTCTTGGCATACTGCGTCTTGAACTGCAAAGAGGATGAGTTGAAGAGCGATCAATTCCTGGAGCAACGCAATTCTTCATAAATACATTTCGTCAATAATATTCGGGTCGTTTAAGATCTACCAAGTGCATTTAGATTGGTGAAAATGTGGCTTTGCCATTATACGATTTCCAGGCAATATCAATTCTCTAGACAAAAACAAATAGATTTGGATGTATTTATGTGTTTGTGGTTTTTACATAACATTACATGTCATGTTTTAACTTCCTATATTACCATCTGGTACACAAAATGTCACAAGTACTCCCGTCTGCCTAAAATGAGTTGGAACAAGGAAGTGAAAGTGGCACTGACACAGCGGAGGCAGATGTAAAAGCGTGGAAAGCTAATTTACAAAAAATTGCTGAGGAATTAAATTTCCTGTGGAACAGAGATCTCCACTAACTCGTTGAACGTCCACAGGAACGACAACGGCATCATGCACACATAGAAGAAAAGTACTGGAGAGGTTTTAAACAATGCAAAATGTGCACTCTATGCTAAAGTGAGACAATTAAGGAATACAATATTTCATGTGACTGCGGGACAAAAAAAAGAGAGAGTCACCTGTTTGGTGCAAGCCTCCACAAGGTTCGGAGGAAACATGTTTCTAGAAAAAACAGCGAAAGAGGGACATTTGTGTTAGGGTGAACACCTTATTGACAGATTAAACACGTGCATACATGTTTGTCTCAGTACCGGATGAGATCCAGGAAGGCATCAGATGGGTTGATCTCCTGTATCTGCACCGGTTTGGAGAACTCATCCTTTGATCCTTTTCCAGGGTGAATAATGAGAACCAAGACGATACCGATGAACACAGCAATAACGGTAGTGGTGGTGTAGTAGATCACCGCTCTCAACCCCATTCTTCCAGAAGCACGGCCGTCCAGGGCGGCCATCCCTGAAAAGGACATATAAATGAATCAATTGCAGTACAAAGGGGTTCATCCTCTCAAGAGCTTCTCTAGTTTCATTCATTTACAATCACACACAAATAGCTTTCAGTCGCATGAACTCAAACAAAATGAAGATAAAAATTTTCCTATACTGTATAGTTGCATTACTAGAGTGCAGGCATATTTCAAATACAGGGCAATCATCTCAGAATCAAGTTCAACTGATGTTACTGTGCACGGAAAAAAAAAGTTCCCTTTCACTGTTTTAGTCGTGCTGCTGCGTGACATTAAGTTTGCATGATGCGTCACTGACTTCTGCTTCTGTGAGCATAAAGTTAGCCTGGGAAAAGGTTCTGCAATTATGGGTCAAATACACATATCTGGATTATCTGCCTAGCTATCTATGATAACAAAGAGCGGCAGGAAACACAATCTGACTCTGACCTTTATCGATGGGAAAACAACACCTACTGTACAGCACCCAGATCAAATGCACACAATCGGTTTCCATCCTGTACATCCAATATATACAGATAATATAGCTGCAGGCCAAAACTCTTTGAAAACACGCCAGAGATGAAGTTCTCAAATTGTGATTTTGGGGCTTTTGCTAGTTGAGCAAAAGGTTTTCGCCCCACAGTAGTTAGCATCATTAAACTATCCTGTTCTATTTGATCATACAACAGCGCTGCACGGGCCAAAGTGTGACGTTAGTTTACTGTTCACACAGAGATTAGACGTGGACTAACAATCAGCCCTCGACTGAATATGTGAGAAAATACCAACAGAGCGACATTTAATGCAACATGAATGGTGCTCAAAATAAATACAGCCATCCAGAGAAATGGATTTGGAAACAGACGAGCCGCCGCGATGGGCACGAAAAGTGTCAGGTTCTAGTATGGCCATTATCTTGATTCAGAGCGGTCATGTGTGACACTTTGACGCTGTGTGTGTGTGTGTGTGTGTGTTCGTGTGTGTGCATGTACCTATTGGCCCTCTCTCTTCCTCTGTTCGCAACCTGCCCAGGACTACGGCTTTTATCCTCTTCTTTGGATTCTCTTCCCCCAAATTCTTCACCTCCTCTCCCAGCCACCCCACCTCTCGTTTCAGGGTGCCCCCGTGGCAGCCCTCCCCTGCTCTTCCACCCCCACATCTTTGCCTCTCTCTTCTCTTTTTCTTTCTTGCCTGCCGATCTTAGTCCTTTCATTTACCCCCGATCTCTCCTACCCCTTACCCCCCACCCCAATTCTCCTGCTCTCCTCCAATTCCTTTTCGGACGGCCCTGGGAAAACTTGTTGACTTAGTCAGCCCTGCACGCACACAATGATCCCCTGCCTGTTGTCCGGGCAACAGCGGATCTCACCAATTCCATCCTTTCAAAAGAACGAAAGAATCGAGATTGAAGGAGAGCCGAATGACTTTCTTTTTTTTATACGGGGAATGTTCCTCGAACACAAAAGTAGGGGGGGGGGGGGGTGTACTGCAAGAGGTCTTACAAAGAGGGCAATTAACATCCACTGATACTGGGCTAAGATTGACTCCACAGCTCGAAGAAAACCTTTCCTGCAGGCTTACATTCAGAAAATATGGTGGAACATATACAGGACTGTCTCAGAAAATTAGAATATTGTGATGAAGTTCTTTATTTTCTGTAATGCAATTAAAAAAACAAAAATGTCATGCATTCTGGATTCATTACAAATCAACTGAAATATTGCAAGCCTTTTATTCTGATTTATTGCTGATTATGGTTTACAGCTTAAGAAAACTCAAATATCCTATTTCTAAATATTAGAATATCATGAAAAAGTATACTAGTAGGGTATTAAACAAATCACTTGAATTGTCTAATTAACTTGAAACACCTGCAAGGGTTTCCTGAGCCTTGACAAACACTCAGCTGTTATAAATCTTTTTTTTTACTTGGTCTGAGGAAATATTAAAATTTTATGAGATAGGATTTTAGAGTTTTCTTAAGCTGTAAGCCATAATCAGCAATATTAAAAGAATAAAAGGCTTGCAATATTTCAGTTGATTTGTAATGAATCCAGAATGCATGACATTTTTGTTTTTTTAATTGCATTACAGAAAATAAAGAACTTTATCACAATATTCTAATTTTCTGAGACAGTCCTGTATAACTAGAACGGGCACTCGGTAGAGCGCATACCTTCGCATATCACAAGATTGGGCATTGAATTATGAACATTTTGGCATTAGTTGCATGCCAATTGGACAAAAATGTATCGTGCTATGGTAAAAAAAAGATTTTGACCTTTCCATGACCTTGACCTTGACCTTTGACCCGATTGATCCCAAAATCTAATCAAATGGTCCCCGGATAATAACCAATCATCCCACCAAATTCCATGTGATTCAAGAAGATTTGACCTGTTCATGACCTTTGACCTTGACCTTTGACCCGATCGATCCCAAAATCTAATCAACTGGTCCCGGATAATAAACAATCATCCCACCAAATTTCATGCGATTCGGTTCAATACTTTTTGAGTTCTGCGAAAGATTTTGACCTGTTCATGACCTTTGACCTTTGACCCGATCGATCCCAAAATCTAATCAACTGGTCCCCGGATAATAAACAATCATCCCAACAAATTTCATGCGATTCGGTTCAATACTTTTTGAGTTCTGTGAAAGATTTTGACCTGTTCATGACCTTTGACCTTGACCTTTGACCCGATCGATCCCAAAATCTAATCAACTGGTCCCCGGATAATAAACAATCATCCCGCCAAATTGCATGCGATTCGGTTCAATACTTTTTGAGTTTTGCGAATAACACGCATACAAATAAATAAATAAACTAGAATGGGCACTCGGTAGAGCGCATACCTTCGCATATCACAAGCTTGGGCATTGACTTATGAACATTTTGGCATTAGTTGCATGCCAATTGGACAAAAATGTATCGTGCTATGGTAAAAAAAGATTTTGACCTTTCCATGACCTTGACCTTGACCTTTGACCCGATTGATCCCAAAATCTAATCAAATGGTCCCCGGATAATAACCAATCATCCCACCAAATTCCATGTGATTCAAGAAGATTTGACCTGTTCATGACCTTTGACCTTGACCTTTGACCCGATCGATCCCAAAATCTAATCAACTGGTCCCGAATAATAAACAATCATCCCACCAAATTTCATGCGATTCAGTTCAATACTTTTGAGTTCTGAAAGATTTTGACCTGTTCATGACCTTTGACCTTTGACCCGATCGATCCCAAAATCTAATCAACTGGTCCCGAATAATAAACAATCATCCCACCAAATTTCATGCGATTCGGTTCAATACTTTATGAGTTCTGCGAAGATTTTGACCTGTTCATGACCTTTGACCTTGACCTTTGACCCGATCGATCCCAAAATCTAATCAACTGGTCCCCGGATAATAAACAATCATCCCACCAAATTTCATGTGATTCGGTTCAATACGTTTGAGTTCTGCGAAGATTTTGACCTGTTCATGACCTTTGACCTTGACCTTTGACCCGATCGATCCCAAAATCTAATCAACTGGTCCCCGGATAATAAACAATCATCCCACCAAATTTCATGCGATTCGGTTCAATACTTTTTGAGTTTTGCGAATAACACGCATACAAATAAATAAATAAATAAATAAATACACGGTGATCAAAACATAACCTTCCGGCATTTTCAATGCGAAGGTAATAAATAGTAATATTATTACTACTATGTGATGGGATTTTAGCTCTCATTGAAAAACCTGAAAACAATATTATTTAATGGAAAGAAATGTTGAGTAGTTTGTTTAAAGTCTCTCATAATCCATTGGTTCTCCTATGGATACTAAAGAAATAGAGCTTAAATACATTCAGGCAGAAGGTTGTTGGTTCTTAAAGGAAGGTTGATCAAACATAAATAACCTATTTCTTCAATTTATTATAATGTTAGCATGTCCTGTGTGTATCTGTGTATGTGTTTGTGTGTGTGTGTGTGTGTGTGTGTGTGTGTGTGTGTGTGTGTGTGTGTGTGTGTGTGTAGGGTTTACTGAAACGGTTACTTTCCACAATTACAAAAAAACTTAGTTTTTTTCCTGGATGTGTTGATGTGACCTCTGACCTCCTGACAGCTAGCCGATGATATCGGACTGTAAAAGTATCATCGTGGTCCGTGAGCTTACATTCTTACTGGGTGGAACCAGTTCCTTCATACCCAAAAGCACACAATTGGTTTTGGTTTGGATCTTTATAGTTTGAGTGGCTTCAATTGTCAAATAATACAAAGTCAAACATTGTGATTTCATATATTTTATTATCATTATTATCATTCACTTGTAAAGCTGTATGGATGAATATCAGGACATCCTTGTTTTGTTCACAGGGAAGTCAAACCATTGGGATGACATGTGACATAACTAACACCGTTAGTGCTACTTTACCAGCAAATCAATTGGTTTTGATTTGTTGCAGATAAACTGATCATCTGGAATGACAATCTACTAAAGCCAGATTAAATTAGGAAGACCAGGAATCAGTTGTGCCATTCAGAATTACACGTGGATTGGATGAGGGGATAGTCGGTGATCTTGGAAGATCACAGTAATTGTATCTAATTTGCATTTTGGACTAGATTTTTTTGTAATTTACATTTTAGAGTATTGTTAGACATGTAGCTTTCTATGTGCGCCTATTGGGTTAAAACCCGTACATGGCACCTGTGTGGCTGATGCAGATAAACTGTTCAAACTGGTGCTTGTGTTGCACAGAACATGTATTGTATTCGTGTGTGGAAAGGCAGTGTAGACTTTCAAAATCATGTTGCACAACCAAATTAGCCCAATATTCAATGATTTCAAAAAATAATCCAATTTAAAATGATATTCCATGTCATTGATGATTTTCTAGAAGTTGTGAAAACAAAACAACAGTAGGAGTAATCAATTAGTATTTATACTAATAACCATAATAATAAGTACAAAATAAGATACAAAAAAACCCCAAAGCATTATGTGTTTTATTTTGACTTGTAAAGATAAATGTCATGTGGCACACGGACACACACATGAGAAAGGATCCGTGTGCTGGTTGACAACAGAACAGTACTCTTTGTTGGTTTCCACAAGTTTTAGCTGCTGTCATGTGACATGATGTCAGAGGATGCTGTCGTTATGCCTCGCCGCAGCACAAAGCAGGTTATTACCGGACGTGTCTCTGTCATCCCTTCATGAAATGGGCCTCTTGCCATCTCAATCACTGCTCAAAGATTGGACATTTAGTCTCAGTATGTCCCGCCTCGCTTTATCAGTCAGTGCTGCTGACCAGTGTTTTTGGAAAGTCTATTCTTTTACTTCAATAACAAGTGGAGGCTCAGCTCAGACACAAACCCACAGGCCTTTGCCTCTGTCTGACTGAGTGCATGAACCATGTCAACAGTGACGAATCAACTCGTTACATCCATCTCATGTTTGTGTTTTTCTCAAGCATACACTCAAATCCACATGAGCTGCAGCAGGTCAAATGTACTGAAACCACAAAGTAATCAAGCCCACAAATCCTGAATTGCTTATTTAAGGAAAACACTATATATATGGCATGACTATGGCTATGCTGTATCAAGATCAAGACAAAGAGGCTCAAGATGACCACGAAGAGACACAAAACAACTCCTAAAAGGGGCAGAGCAACCACAGATACAAATGAAGTGTGCCTTGCTCCTTTAGGAGTGGTAGTGGGGCCTTTTGCATGTCTGTACCCAGGGCCCCATTGTATCAAAGGCCGGCCATGAGATATAGTAGCGCAAGTACAAAGCACATCTCTCAATGTGCTCACTCTGCCACTCATGAGCCACATGTTGGTCCATGTAGCCACATAACAACCAACATTATGACCTGTGAATTAGAACTAAAATCTCTCCCCAACCAGAGTCAGTGTATCCTCTGACTTCTTCCATACATGCTGTGCTGTAGCGTCCCTTCAGACGAGAAGGTCGGAGGTGGATGGGTTTCTGTTTGGTGGTGGGCTATCTCCACAATGGTTGTCAGAAAGCTGAGCGCACAGGCTCACAGATACAGATGTGCAGAGCAAATACAATGTGAGGGTTTGTGTGGTTTTAGGCGATAAAGTAGAGGGCTGCGCGTGGAAAATGTGTTCTTTGATATCAATATAGAACCAAAAAGTGTCACTCTGGTTTGAACCGTCTTAGTAATGTGTGCTTACTTTAGACATCTGAGGTACTTTTGAACGAAAAATAACAAATGCTTTTTTACTTTGTTTGAAAATGATTTCAAAAAGCAGGAATACTGTTATTTCAAGATCTCTCCTTTTCAAGTGAATCGAAGAGGAAGAGATGATGGCACTAGAATCACCTGGTGTTCGTACCTGTGATGAGGCTGGAAACCAGCAGGGGCATCACGAGCATCTGAAGCATTCTCATCAGCAGCTCTCCGGGGAACGAGAAGTATCTCACCTCCCGGTAAGAGAGATTATAAGGTCGCAGGGCAAATCCAAGTCCGATGCCTACAATGTGGATCAGATGTGGAAGAAACATCAAAACCTTATCAGCACATTGTGTTAACATGATTAGAGCCAAAGAGAGACCCACATTTGACACCTAGTTGGATATAATCATATTACAGGAACATGTTGTATATTTATGAAAGGATATTCACAATAGTAATACTTTTCAGAGTCCCAAATTAAAACCTGAAAGCTGGAACATTCCCAAATCGGATGCCGGATCATTTCCAATTAGGTTTAATGTGCAAACAATTTGTTTTTAATCTGAATGAAAGAGAGGTGGGGTGTAATGTTAAAATGTTAAAGCATGTGAGGTGTTTGTTGTCATTGTAATTGGCATAGAATATGCTGCTATCTTAAATGGGACAGGCACTTCTACTGTGGTCTTTTTTAAACTTGATTTTCCTGTGAACATGTGTGCAGTAGTTGTTTTATTCAGTATCAGTTAACTCTATTCGCTCAAAGAGCCATTCACCCCCACCAACCGGGCTCCAGGTGGCTGACCCAGCTGACCGAAGCGAAGAATACGCTGAATTCAACGAATCAACAGGTCACATGGGTTCGTCACGACATGGGGCAAATTCAGACGGGCTGCAGATGTGCATGCGGTGGGTGGGCCTGGCTCACTTCCTACAGAGTCAGATTCAAAGGTTAGTGGCGAGAGGTCAAGGGTCAGCTGCAGGGTCAGATAAAGGCCTGTCTGCTCAGTTAGTCTGAGGTATGTCTATTCTCTCATCCGCTGGGTTTTGTTTCTATTCTTTTCCTTCTTCCGCACTGCTACACTTGTGTCGGTCACACCAGATTGATGGATTGTTTTGGGGAGACGGAACATGAGCTGCCTCTTCTTAACACGTTTGAATAGAGGAGGGGTAAAGTGATGAAAGGGGAGAAGCAAACAGTCTCCAACATTATCCTGTTTTAAGTCGACAAAATAACAAATAGAGTGCAGTGTCTGAACAGCGTCTGAACAGCGTCTTACGGGACGGAGAAAAGATTCACACTTACCGAGAATTACAGCAGTGACGGTGAAGAGCACGAAGGCATTCCTCATGAAGAACGCTTTCACATCCTCCTTCTTGATGCTCTGCACTCTCTTCCTGGCCAGCAGGGATCGGGCCTGGATCACGGACCGGATCTGGTGGGGACCCCTCCGGTTCCTTTGTGGGTTCTCCCCGTTGCTCTGAGTCATTGCTGCCTCTGGAGTCTTTAGATCTGTTATAAACTTGCAGGAACTTGAACTCGACGGTCAGCTTTGATGGAAACACCGTCAAAATGTTGGATCAAAGCTCTTCCTCTCTGTCAAGCCTCTTTTTGGGCTCAAGGCTTATGAGTGTCCTGATACAAAGGGAATAATGTATTGTCACAGTTAGAATTTGATATTCGAGCACATGAACCAGCACGGAACAGTAGTCAACCACTCTGTCACACTTTTAGTTCAGTCAGATAATAAAAGGTTTGTAACTTTAAAATGTTTTACGGTTGTGCTGTGTATCATGACTTTGCTACAATCCATAGCAACTGTCACTTAAAAAAACTATATACAGCACATACAAAGTAGATAAAGTAATAATCCCGTAAACCCTGCAGAAATGTATTACAAAACGTCATATAATGAAACTCTTCTGTCAATAAAAGGCTGTGTCCATAAATGAATAACACATGTGTTGCTCCCACAACCTTGAGGGCATTCAGACGTCCTCCGAGTAACTTCAGCACACGTGTCATTATACAAATATTGATTCACGCACATGCAGACACACACAGATACAGCTACTGGTCAAATGGTAAACATTCATCTAAAGACATATGAAATGGGAATATACAGTATACTGAGAAAGAAAAAAAAAGTTGTACCTTTAAACTTGAGCAAAGAATTCCTCTGGTAATCTCAGTTTCTTTTCAGGGGGAAAGTTGTGGTTTAAAGCGCGATCGGCGTGGCAGGGACCGAGGAGCTCTTTGGCTGTGAGCTGGTTGGTGTGAGTAATCAGCAATGAAGAGAAACAGGAGAAAACGAAGAGAGGGGAGGAGGACATAAAAGAGCCAGTGAGAAAATGGAGGCGGTGCTATAGTAGAAGAAAAACTAGAGCTAGTCACTCACACAGTGTGGGCCTGTGGGGAGGTGAGGCGGGAACAAAAAAAGTGAAGTAATTTAGAGGAGAGGGTGGGGGTGCTTTTCAGACAGAGGGGAGCTTGAGGAATAATGAGCTTCCTCAGCAGGAAAAAGAGAAAGGACCTTCTTGTTTTCTTCTGTCTCTCTCAGCCGTCTTTTCAAAGAAATACATTTCACGCTTGATAAGTTCGGCCTGACTGCAGATTCCTGTGGAGTGGTGATTCAATTGAGGAATAAAAGTCCTCCATCCCTCCAAAAAAAAAACTGGAATCAGATTAGCCATTCATACATTTATTTTTTGACACATCTCCAACCGACACACTGATCAATTAATCTGACTTGTTTTGTGCATTTTAGTTCATTAAACATTGACACCAGACAAAGGTCTTCTTTGTTTTCATGAAAGACAGTGGAGTCTTTCGTTGGCTAAGCTAAACAGAGCGTGGTAAATGTTTAGCACGCGCCAGTGCAACTTGTAACTTTCACACAAACAATCTGAGTAAGCAGTGACACGCATTTGAAATTGGGATGTTCTTTGGAAACTCACTACTGTGTGACTAGCTGCGTGTGTGCCCATTAAACGGAACGACTACCTGGGTCAGACACAGGAGAAACAGAGGCCGGGAAATAAACACTTCCACTGAGGATGATCCAAACACAAGCAGGCTGATGGAGTTTGTTTTGGCAGCAAAATTCAGGAATTCACAGTTTGGAATGTGATGAACGCATACGGAAATATGTGTGTGTGTGTGTGTGCGTCCATTTGTGCAAATGTCTGGAAAAATAAAGACTTTCTTACTCATACCAAAGGAAACCATATAACCTCTGACTTTGGCATGTGTCTTTTATGCAATTAAAAATTTCAAATAATTTCCAAAGATAATAACTTGAAAAAGTTTAGACTATATAAACTGAGTTACACTTTGCATGACTGTGTACGGGAAAGTTCACTCAAAATGGCAATAAAGCATTTTTTCGCTCATCCATAATTGTCAGAATTCATCCAGGATTCATTTTGATGTGGAGATCAGAAGTGCAGATTATTTCAAGACAGTAAACATAGTCATTTAAATCAAGTTATTCAAAGCGCCAAATATTTAAATTCAGCAGCAACGCATAAGGATACAGTTACTCACAATAATCCACAGACAGTGTTGTGGGCTGCTGCTTTACTTTTAGATATAAATAGCTTGTAGCAATACATATAAATGTCAAAAGGTATGTGGATTATTGTAAGAAATGTCTGTAGAACATGTTTCTCTTTGCTCCTTTGACTTTTACTTTAGTGGTCGACACCGCAGTGCACATGCAACTACCACGGATTGAGCCAAAGCCAAATTTAGGCAAACTAAACTGAAACAAACTTGATTTAGTGACAATGTAAAAAAAAAGAAGGTATCTCCGTAGTCTTTGGTCTAAAATGAAACATGGTATTATATTTAAACTATCCTTTTAAGTCTGAAAACAAACGCACACACACATTCAGCAGATCAAAATGTTTCCAATCAGAGAGTAAATACTTTCAGACTGTAATCATTATTCATAACATAGTGGCGCAACAAAGAAAAACACAGAGTTCCTCGGAGACTCTTCGATAACCCTTATTTAGCTTTGAATAAACGGGCAATTACTGATTCAATTGCAGTGTGAGAGAATGTGTGTTTCTGTCTTCCTCCGTCTTCCCCTGGGCCTCAGAGACAGTGAGCAGCTCCCCTCAACACTTCAGTCTCTGGCCTATTAGTGCACAGACCAACTGTCATTGTCAGCGGCTTCGCTCCTGTTACTTCTGCTGCGGTTAAATCTGGACCATCATTCACTAACTCATATATTAATGAAGACAATGTACTCTCCCTGGCCACCAAATTAGATACAGATGCAGTCTACAGTAATAAATTCAACTATGTTCACGACGAGGTTAAAGTTAATAGTTTGGTTACAAGGCAAGAGGATTGAGAGCCCACTTGCAGACAATGAGGCGAAGCAAAGTGGAAATAAAAGGTCTTCGCTACACCAGCAGGGCAAAACAGGGGTATCAGTTATCATGCAGAAAAGAGGGAAGACATGGGGGGGCCTGGACAAAGGAGATCAACCGGGCCGGACTAGAGCAGCTGAACACAATCCTTCTGCTTCATCCTGGTAGTTTTCTGACCGGCTGGGACCACGTTAGGCCAGTTTGTATCGGCATTGAGGACCCAAATGTAGACACTAGGGCAGAAAACAAAAGGACCTATGTTAAAATTAACAGGCTTTGCAGACACGCAAACAAATCAGAGGGGCGGGCCAGCTGATCGTGAACAGGCAGCGACTGAAACCACGTCGCTGGTGATCGGGATTGGTGGGCCAGTCCGAGTCAAATATTGTGGACAGGTGGAGAACGTCAGGTCTTGAATGTCCCCCGTGAAATGTGTAGGATTTAGAAACACTCGCTCGCTCTTCCCATCACCAGATCTAAAAGGGCGAACAATGCTACAAAAATAGCAGCAAGGATGGAGTTAGTCGCTGTTATTGCAGCGTTCTCTTCTGCACCATCACCAGTTGTTATTTCTAGTAAAAAGTAAAGAAGATTTTTCCCTCTTACACACCTTTTTATGGTGCAGTGAAAACAAAAAAAAGTACTACTACACTACTCCTTTCTATCATCCATCATCCAATTTGGTCAGAGGACTAAAATAATGATTAGATGTTATTGCTTCAACAAGTTTTTCATAATAATGTCCATCATCAAGCAAAATGATTCCTGACCATTGCGTGTGCAATACTGGGGGACCAAATTCCTGTCTCTCCCATCATTGAACATCAGCTCATCTGAAAAGTCTTAAATAAGCACCTCGTCATTCCTCACCGCAGCGACCCACATGGCATCCCGTCGCACAGCTATCCCAACAAGCAACAGCAGGCAACAGGCCCCTTTGTCTCGCTGTCCCCGTGCAGAGCGAGGGATCGGCTGATGGGGTCAGCTGAAGAGCAGAACTTGTAAACCGAAGAAAGGAGGAGAGCCTCGGGCCTCCTGTTGTAAAACGCACAAACACAACGGAGAAACAGGTGAATGGTACACATTGCCATGGACGCTGGGTAGAAAATGTGTCGCCTCTGGAGTGAGTTCACGTATAGAATGAATCACTCTGTGGGGGACGCAGATGGGGTTCATCGTGGAGACCCACCGCCCTTTTGTGGACAAGAAACAGTTCGTCCCCACAAAGTTTAAGTCCCCCTGCAATCAATATTGTATTTTGCTTATTGAGTGACATTAGAAGACCGTTTTCACATTCATCTGCTGAGGGTGAGTTTCTCTAAGGGAACAACATATGTCTACTGGCACCACTAAAGCTCACTAATTAATACGTTATATTGAGTTTGTTTAATCTGTACAAAGCATTGTGTGTAGAAACGACAACAAGGGACAAGGAGGAGGGGTCAAATACTCAGGGGTAAGATTTGGATTTGGAGGGGATTGCAAATACAGATGCAGGGTGGTGTATACACACTTACAAGTAAAAGATAATTAAGGCTGTGCCGGGGTTGTTTGTTGTTGTTGTTGTCTTTTTGTTTGTTTGTTTTGTTCTTTTTTTATTGTTGTTGTTGTTTGTGTTTTGTTTTGGAGGAGGGGAGGGTGTGTGTGTGTATATACAGGACTGTCTCAGAAAATTAGAATATTGTGATAAAGTTCTTTATTTTCTGTAATGCAATTAAAAAAACAAAAATGTCATGCATTCTGGATTCATTACAAATCAACTGAAATATTGCAAGCCTTTTATTCTTTTAATATTGCTGATTATGGCTTACAGCTTAAGAAAACTCAAATATCCTATCTCTAAATATTAGAATATCATGAAAAAGTATACTAGTAGGGTATTAAACAAATCACTTGAATCGTCTAATTAACTCGAAACACCTGGAAACACATTTTCAAATGTTTGATTTTGTTTTGCTGTTATAAATCTTTTTTTTAACTTGGTCTGAGGAAATATTCAAATTTTATCAGATAGGATTTTAGAGTTTTCTTAAGCTGTAAGCCATAATCAGCAATATTAAAAGAATAAAAGGCTTGCAATATTTCAGTTGATTTGTAATGAATCCAGAATGCATGACATTTTGTTTTTAATTGCATTACAGAAAATAAAGAACTTTATCACAATATTCTAATTTTCTGAGACAGTCCTGTATGTGTGTGTATGTATGCGTGTATATGAATGTATGTCTGTGTGTATGTGTGTGTATGGGTATGTATATGGGTGTATATATATGTCTGACATTTTTATGTTTATATCACTAAACAAATAAAAAATGTAAGTGACAAAAAAAAAAAAAAAAACAAGGGACAAGTAATTGAAGTTATTGAGGGAAAAAAATGTTGGATACAATTTAGCATTCAAAGTAGAGTCTTAAATGTGTGATATTAGGGTGGTTATGGTCAAAGTTAAGGTTATTCTCCAAGGAAAGAAAGTAAATCAATCTCCCTAATATCTCGAGATGATATTTTTATTGGTCACAGAGATTATACACTTTTCTCTCACCCACACTTTACCACGGATGAAACAACTTCCCTGCTCTTACATAAAACGTTACCAAGAGCGCAGTGTCTAAAATACTTCAAGAAGAATCCTGGTTTGAGTTCTGCTAAATAGATCACAGGAGGAATGTGGAAAAAAATGGGTTTCTGTTTTCCCATCCTGATGCAACAGTCGCATGGTTCATTGTCGGCTACAGGAGCCATGTGCCATCGGTATTACATGTTCTAGGGATTTACTTTAAAAAGGGATAAAAGTGGAGACTCAGATCATGACAGACATGATGCCTGAAAAGATTCAAATAAGGACTTGCGTGTGTTTCAGCCTCTCGGGTAAAAAGAAAATAGTGTTTGCCTTGTTCTGAAATCCTTCATCAAAATTGTATGAACGTTTAGAGACAGGCACTTTTCTTTTTCTAGAAAGTGAAGAAAATGAAGCTGATAGTTTGACAATTGCATCTTCTAATCAACTGCTTTTGTGCTTTAACTACGGTAAACAACACCGTCAGCATTCTACTGTAGGCTTACTTTAAAAAGGCACAAACTTTCCCCTTCACATACACACACACACACAATTTATACCCAAATACACACAGGTCAAACCCTCCATTTCAGCATCACTGAGTGTGTGCAACTTTAGCTGTCCCAGGCTGCTCCACCAGGCCACTTGTTTCCAATGGGAGAGATCCACTCCCAGGGGAGTGCTGTATCCAGGACAGGTTATAAGATCTGTGGTCTACAGTGGCCCTCAAGGGACATATAGAACTGAGGCCACTTTGTTCAACGGCATCATTGTGCACAAGGGTTTCCCATGGATCAAGTGTCACAGACTTCAGACCCAGGGGTCTCAGCGCACTCATAGCAGTTGTTCAATGGGCACGATGGGAGACGAGGCTGTTCACACACCGCTTCTCACTGACCTGAATGAGGCCGTGCTGGACGTTGTCCCGGTGGCTCGTCGGGGGTAGAGACGCGTTGATTAAAAATAACTTTGACTGAACTACGAGGGGGGAGAGAGTGAGGGAGAGAGAGACAGAGGGCAGTGGAAGGGGCTCAGCGACTTTACCACACAGGAAAACAAGCTTCCCCCTTTGCTCACAAGGAACTTCTGCTGTTCCACACTACTGATGTGACACAAGAGCAAAATGAGCTCACTTTGAAATCACAAAATAACAGAGAATCATGGGTTAATAGGATCATTACTCTTTGAGAAAATCTAGAAAACAAAAATGTTCTCTGCAGTGTCACAAATAGAAGTTCAGAACTGTCACATGCAGGGACAAAGTTCATCAGTGTGCCATCGCATCTACTTCGCAAAAATCCCACCTTATCTTTAATGTGTGCCCAATATAGTCTTTTAATGATTTTAACTCTCCGGATATTAGGAGATCTTTACCTTCTTCAGTGTTCGAGTGCTAAATGTTGATTGGTTGCTGTAGAAATGTCTGATTGTCGTGCCAGGTGCAGTGTTAATGACCTCAATCAGGTTCAGCTGTGTCTTTTCTGTAAGTACTCGCTCTAAAGGCTGAAACGTTGAACTCTGCTCTGTCCTATTAGCACTGCATCTGGGAAAGGACACGGTTTTGGTTTGAACAAGGTTTGAGTTTCAGAAATAATCGGTGCCCCGTGATGCCAAGGGGAGTTACCAGAAACATGACCGAGATTTGTGTTTGAGGCTCTCAACGATTGAAGTATGACACCCTCCTTTTTTGTAAACAACTAGCCAAAGAAGCCCATCTTTTTGACAATATGAGATGAAAGTGCTCAATGGCGATAGAATAAAGAGCAGACAATAGCTTGAAAGAGAGCAGCTATTATCTCACCGTATCACAATTCGGTTTCAGGCTCACTTCTCAGCTCTGGCTCTGAACTCATTTAGTTGTTTTGTCTTTTTGGTTGAATTCTAGTATCATTATTGTTTTCCTCGAATGCATGACACCGTGAACTCCGGTTTTCATTCATAATCATGACGATGACGAATCCACACAATCAGCAGCAGCAGTAGCACACTTGCATTGGGAGCAATGGTTTGAGTATTCATCATTCTAGAGTTAGTGCATGTTGATGTTAGTTAGTTATTTGTAAGATTCTGCTGCAGCATTTTAACAAATAACAATGAAGAAATCTGTGTTGTCTTTGTGTGATGCCGAAGATGTTAAAAGAAACATTCATTACCTCCATCTAGTGGTGGAAATTATTGTTACAGTTCACTGATTCTATAGGTTCTTTTAAGTCAGTGGCACTATGATCGGTAGTTAAACAGAGACTATTTCAGAGTATGAAGATGAGAGCACACCTGTCTGTCTTTGTGTTGGATGTGAGAATGTGTGTTCGAGTGTAGTTTGTGTGATCAATATAAATTAAGCCCAATTCAGAATTGTGACAATCTCAGAAAAATAGGATCATTATACATTGGCGTTAAATCTCACTCACACGTTTGTATCACAGAGAACGCTGAGGATAAAATTAGGGCATTAGGGTCTAAATGGTCACACAGCTTATCCCACTAATCCCAGAGCGAGAAAGAGAGCGATATAAGGGGTTAAAGTGAGAAAGTAGGTTGACAGATGGCCCCACTAAGTACCTGCCAATGCAGTCAGGTTGCATCTGCACTCTTACGGAGGCAACGCGTAATGTGACAACAGAGTCCCTGAAGTCAAGCGCTGATCCACACCGAGCATTATAATACCGATTTATGAACCAGATGGAGTTGATGGACAATCTTCTACTGGACTGGCCACAATCTCTGGATATTTTTGGGTCAGTTTGGTTGGAGGCACTCGGTGTGTCCAGAGGGTTCGTAGACTGGTCTGTTTGTCTGAATCTTGTAGAACATCTGTGTCTGGACCTGATGAGCCAGATGGACATTTTACTGGAGCACCGAGCTGTGTGCTTCAACATGGGCCCTCTGTACGCCGACGACCCGTATGTGTGGATGTTTCTCTACAACTGAAAAGGATCAAAGATCTTCTTTTTTACCCCAACTATGTCGGCTAGAAAGCATTCAAACCTTGAGGTACATCCATAGCTCTCCATCAAAGATGTTCTGTCATTCTCATTGTACAACCTCTGTTCATGGTGTTTTATAGATATGGACATTTAGTCACCATTAAGTGTGATTTAGACAGATTATCATTGTCTCTGATGTTCAGAATACCTGAAGCTGACATTGAAACCCATTTAAGGATCTGATTTGTTTGTCTCTCAGATAAAAGACACGATGGAGATGAGGATGTCATGGTGTACCTGAACAACACTTCTCCTCCACTACACAGCTGGACACAAATGACATGATGTTCTATAAATATAAAAATTCCAGCCTGCTTCTGCTAAAAGGAATGAGGGATCATCAGCAACCCTGGCACTGTTCACCTGAACCACTCTCACAGACCGCTGACCTGCAGCTGAGCACAGACCATGCCCACTTCCACAGTGTGCTTTACTCTTTGGTTAATGTAGTATGCCTTAAAAAAAAGTCACTATGGTTGCTTGGAGGTTTAGTTTCAACACGTGCAATGCAATGTCCAGTTTGTAATGTCAAAGGTTATTTATTTCTAAAGTTGTATGGTTTCCAACACAAACCACAATATACATTCATTTTCCAAACCCATTTGTCTGTTCCCAAAAGATGAAATAAATCAAAACACATTGTCGCCTGTTCTCACACAGTCAAAACACTGTGTGCTCCTGCCAATTTAGCAAAACCTGGCCCTGGTCCACTCCTGATTATATTGGCCTCTGTCTTAACCCTTGTGTTGCCTTCGGGTCATTTTGACCCGATTCAATATTAACCCGGGTCAATTTGACCTTCAATGTTTAATGTCGTTCTTTCTCGAGTCAACAAACAACATAAAGTACCTCACACTTAAACTTGGAAAACAATATTAATTCTAATAATTTTGGAGATTTTAATAGCTGGATTGACCTCAAGGGTAAAATATGTTAGTAAATATAAAGGTAACAGGAGGATTAAATTGAATCGGGTCATATTGACCCGAAGGCGACAGGAGGGTGAAACATTGAATCGGGTCAAATTGACCCGAAGGCAACACAAGGGTTAATTGACATTGGCGCTACGCCCCCTAGTGGTGGGAGGTTAAACACACACAAAAACCAAACAATGGCTCTTAAAGTTAATATCGGTTAATTGGCATTGTTTTAATATTAATAATTTAATTTCTAAATTATGCTCATTGGGCAGGAACCAAGATTTATAAAAAATATTGAAAGGCACATGATGTAAAGCTGTGATGACGGCAGCAGGTGCAAAACAAAGAGCTGCATTATCGGCAATGCAGTATACAGTGTGTATATCGCGTGAGAGAGTTTATGATTTGTGTATTTAGTTAACCCTTTGCTGCATGAAATAAAGATAAAGGGAAAAGAGTTAATCGATCTCCTGTAAATCACGTGCGAAAAGGAGGTCAGTCTGCAGCTCTTTATCGGCTTGACAACGAACAACGTTCATGGGCCGCCGCGACAGACCCTACTTAAGGCTTTGCATGGAGGCGTCAGAGAAGAGAAACAGACTAAATGTAACAGGAAGTGAACAGTACTGGGAAGAAAAAACAGTGTGATACAAGATACTTTACTTTTGCCCGTGGCTGTCCCACATCCCCAAACTCCAAACATTTAAAGCTGAGTGTTTTGCGAATGTTGTTAGTGGTGCTGGAGTGGCGGGTGTGACATAGAAATATGATCAGGACTAATTACCAAGTCGTATTTGTCTTTAATTGCAGGAAGTTGTAAAGTTTCCAATCAGAACTGTTACAAATTCCACTACATCTGGGATGAGACATCCTACGGCCCCCGGGCCATAACCGGCCCACGGGACGTCAACGGGAAATTTGGAATAAAATGTCAAGTAGTGTGAGTAATCATAGACGGAATACAGCTGCATTGCTTTTATTTTACAGGCGACTATTGATGCTTTCTTTCTCTATCTCCGTACGTCCGCGAGGCTCAGCCTGGACAAGGTGCTCTAATGAGCATGAAACCTGAGAGCAGAGATTCAAGAGGTTTGAGAGAAGAAGGGCGAGGACGTCCCAGAGCTCTCGGATGGAAACCGTGTGGCATCTTGCATTTGCTGTTGATGTGACTGCAGGAATGAATGCATGTAAATACCTAACGGCAAGGCAAGGGCCTCTTTGCACATGACTTACATCCTGGGGAAGACTTTCATGATGAGGTGGCAGTTTCCTTCAAGCCAGATGGAGGGTACCATTCTCAAACCCTGACAGGAGCCACAGCATCCACTGATCACCTCCACAGGTGCACTCATCATGTTAGGGGCGCTGCATGCATGGGGAGTTTAAGGCCATTTAAGACTTCCAAGCAGTGGAGAGTGAAATGCACATCATTTCATCTCACTTTAACTTTTCCACACATGAGGAGACCTGCTCAGAATCAGAAACGGAGAGTGTTTGTTCACATATGGAGTCCATTTTCTAAGCGAAGAGCGCCACCTACCGTACTGGAGTATGTAGTGTATATTATTCTGACATCCACTAATGGGGTAATTTCTTGCTTTGAATATATAACTAAAGATTCTATAAAAGTGTGTTATTGTGCTGCACGTTCAGACGGCTGCTTTTATTTGTCACACGCTGGTAGACATGTGGCCTCGATGGACGACATGTTGAAAGGAGAGGAAGATACACAGAACTGAGGCAACATCTCCTCTGAGATTGGATATTCTTCTCATTACCGGCTGCTTTGTGGTTAACCTTGAATAATTGAAAACATAAAACACATTTTTAATTCAGTAGCCTCTTCAGCTTTTTCAGAAACGTCATTCATTTATAGTATATGATGATGATTTGATTTGATGTGAAACTGCCGTGATCATCTAATTTCATTAAGACAACCATCCGTTTGTCTATAGGCTGCCCCTGATTGCTGGAAGAAAATCCATTTTTATCTAAACCGAAATCAAATTTTTAGATCATCCCCGGATATAATGTGTATCGTGTGTGTGACTCACAAAACATCATACTGCTGAAAAGCTTTCTGCATAATTGTGGAGTGTCACGATAAAAAATGAGGGAATCTGAATGAGATGAGAAACAGTATTTTGTTTCATAGCAAAAAAATATGATGGCATAAAATCTGCCAACAAAAGTTAAATCCTGAAATTAGTGTTGGCTTTGTAGTTATATAAAAATGTAATGCAAGAATAATATGTGTACAATGTGTTACAGCTGGACATCTATTAGGTATATATTATTATTATTATTATTATTATTATTATGTTCTATATATTTTTGCATTTATGAAAACTAATTGTGATTGTACATACATGTTGCCATATGTAAATGCAGTGGTGGAAGACGAACATGGAAATACATATTACTCTATACTCTGCTGGGTTGCTTGCTTGTGAATATCATATTTGGGTTTAACAAAGTATCATTCATGTATATTACATCATAGTTAATTTGATGTTTATACTTTGTAGCAATAAGCTGAACTGAGAAAGTAACATATGAGTCATTCCTAGCATTCGGTGCCATTTCAGCTAGGTTGATCAAAAATAAAAAAACATAATTTTCCATGTTTTTTTCTATTTAATCTGAATGATGGCTTGTTAAAGTATAAGAAAAAGGTTTTGGTCAAGCTCAGGATATTATGTTTAAATAATTGTGACCTAATAATCGGATGCAAACGAGGCAAAACGTCCACCCTGTTACAGACATTGTCATGTCTATGAAAAAGTGTTTTGACTACACAATCATTATAAATGTTAATTATCTAACAGCTGAAATGTTCCTTACTTAACCTGTCAAAAATAATTTAACAAAACATTTTTAAAAAAATGCATTATTTCGAAAAATACTACTATTTTGAGGCACAATGTAAGTTCAACCCATTTGTTTTAGAATAAAACATAATTTAATTGGAATGTGGCCGCATGTTTTAGTAAATTAATTTTGTCAAATCATTCCCTGCAAAGGACTACAAAGACATGGGTCATATTTGTTCATTTCATTTAATTATTATAAAAGAAACACAGGTAACAGGGTGGACACAAGAGAAACGGACGTAACAGGAGGACTTGTATCAGTGAATACAATAACATATTTAATTAAGAACATAAATCCTTAAACATTAGGCTACATTTAATTAATGGTGTCAAAATGTTATATTATATATTATTTAATTACATTTCATTTTACCAAGAATACTAACAAGAATTATTATAATTAACAATAACAGCCCACCCGCCCTGCATCTCCCAGGCCCTGACAAATACGTATACTCCAAACTTCAACCATAAAAGTCCACCCAATACAATATTCATGAACATATTCAACAGTTAATACATATGTAGTACCAACATTCTCCATCTATACATCAACCGATCTATTCCATTAGCCAGCAACCCAGTTGCTTCTCTAAGAAACTCCAAACAGACTTTTCCAGCTGGACAGACCTCTTATTGATTGGTTGCGGCTCTGTAATGAGGCATACAATCTGGTCATCTCTGTACCAACTGACGTCTTCTCGTGGACTGGGCCAGTAAAATTTGTTAATGCCATTTCTATGCATACACTTGATCTTCAGGTCTTCTTCCACCTCCAGGATGATTCCTGGGAAGGGTTCACCATCATACTTAATGATGCACCACTGCCCAATTTCTTCTTTAGTGAGGACCTCAGGCCGGGTTGGTTCTCTGGTGCATTCTTGAATCGGCCCTTCTACCAAGCTCACCTCCTTCAGCCCATAGCACGGACAGTCCAGTTTGCCCTTGTCAGCCTGGCAAAGACAGGTTATGTCCCTGTATTTGATAATCCCTGGAGAGGCAAATGACTTGGTGAATTTTCATAGTTCCTTTCACAGGCACAAGCTGCGGCCCATCCAACATTTCCTGCCCTTTTTTCTCAACTTCTTCTCCCACGAGAAAAAGCTCCACTGAAGTGCCCGACTTTTTTAACTCGTGGAACATGGTTTCCGCATTGGGGATATCTTCTCCATGTTTGACAATTCTGTCAGCAGATCTTTTAAGGGTACCCCCAACACCATCTGGAGCACCCTTTCCATGGCTGGCCTCAAAAAAGTTCCAGCTGACGGCTTGAAAGCCTTTTTTGAACGGCTCTTGAGATAGTAGGTAAAAGTTACCCTTCTGTTTGTACTGAGTTGCTGGGCCGTCACTGAAAACATGCAGGCGATTGATATCAGGGTGTCTCTCCCTCACCATGTCCAAAACAGGGTCAAGATGGGCCCAGATGGCTGGGGGATCGTGGCGTCTGGAAGGTGAAATGGTGGTGAAAGTCACTGGAGACAGTTCAGCTGCTGTGTAAAGCACTACAGTGTGCAGGGTTGCTTGCTGGTGGGAACCTCCAAAATGGACAGATTGAATTTCCTTAGAGTACTTACAGGAGTAATTTTCACTGAAATCTACATGAATTAGACATTCATTGCTCCTCAAGTTTTCCCTTAGTTGTCTATAGGCTCCATACTGCCACCGAATGTTAAATATGTGCCTTCTAAATCTGAACAGTCGGTCATGAAAGTCACATGCAAGTCCATCCTCTGTTGTCATCACATTTTTCTTGACAGTGATTGTTGACCTTTTCCCTGGCTCCTCTCCATTATGGATGTTGGCTTCCAAAGACCACTGGGTAATACCTACCTCTATGTTTTCAGGAGCTCTCAGCATTTTATGTGTTGTGTAAACACAGTCTTTACACTCGCCGTATGCACAGAGTTTGGATTTTGGATTGCACATGGTTGCATCTACCATTTCCTCAATATTTTTTGTAGCTGACATGCCTTGGCTGTTTAGAGTGTTGGCCATGAACTGTAGGTTCTCATGAGTTTTACACTGACAGGTTTCTCGATCAGCTTCTGTTGGCACCACAACCCAAAATGGTCTCAAGGTGCAGAAACACGAGTAAGAGACCCGATGTTGATGCTCAGAAAGGAATTTCTGGTGCAGATTTTTCATCGTGTCAGTTAGCAAACGTTTTTGATTTTTCGTCTTCTTTTGAGTGACAGTTTGTTTTCGTC
Organism: Pseudoliparis swirei; assembly: GCF_029220125.1. Taxonomy (NCBI): domain Eukaryota; kingdom Metazoa; phylum Chordata; class Actinopteri; order Perciformes; family Liparidae; genus Pseudoliparis; species Pseudoliparis swirei. Next base: position 20,697,110 of record NC_079394.1, on the reverse strand, counting down.
CCGTTGTCATCCGGCTGACGTCATCTCTCAAATAGAATGCTTTTACTTTTGCTTTGCATTCAGCAGGTAATCTGTTGCTCACTTTTCTTTCAAATGTCAACAGCGCTCCATCTGGTCTTTGACCTCGCTTTTGAAAAGCCAAGAATTTTCTGTGCATCCTCTGCAGCCTGTATTTCTCGATAATCTTTCCTATTGTTGTTTTAGCAATTATTTGTTTCTCTCGTTCCTTCCGGGTGTTTTTGTATTTATTTCTGATGTCTTCAATTATGGCTTCCTGCAATAACAATCTTTTCTAATTGTGTCCTTAACTATTTGATTGCGAAGCAGGTAATTCACCCTAGACCGAGATTTGTTCTCCCAGCCAAACGCTGGTCTCTCTTTTTGTATTTGTACATTTTTCTAATTTCTCTCTTCAATGTGGCCTCCAGTTTTTCAATCTGGTTCTGGAGCCTCCTTCTCCCCTTCTGACATTGTTCCGTCCAACAACGTATTGCCTATAACACAAAAAAAAGTTTATTGTCACAATTTACAATCACTGAAACACAAAATGGTTTGCTTTATCATGTAAGATAATTCAAATCCAGATACACACAATCTGCAAATCATTTAACCCATAACTTTATTCTAACCTTGAGGGCCCTTGTTGTGCTGCATTGTCTCGACTTCGAGGTGGAGTGGTCATTACGCTGGCTCTTGCTTTATCCCTAAGCTTTTTCTTCTTTTCTTGCCACTTCTTTCTCTGTTCTCTCCTTTCTCTTTCACTGAGGTCTGACACTTTCTTTTTTTTCCCTTCTTCTCTGTCTTTCTTCCACTTTGCCTTCTCTTTATCCAGGTACTGCTTCCTTCTTTCATTGTCTGAATCCCTTCGTGCCCTGTAGCGTCGCTGCTTTTCTGCATTAGACAACGCTGCCATTTCCTGATAAATACATTCATACCATTAGATATCATATAATTTAATATATATATATATATATATATATATATATATATATATATATATATATATATATATAACATATATGCATATTAAACAAACAATACATAACAGCACATGCTGGAAATAGTTAATCATCTAGGCTTTTAACAACCCTCTGTATGTCCACCCTGTTACTGTGAAACATAGTAACAGGGTGGACGGTAACAGGGTGGACATTGTATGCTAAACTTGGCTATTGCTACATGTCTGATGATGATCAAGCTAGCACTTGTGACATCAGAGAAAGATATTTGATAGCTTTATTCACATTTTTTTCTAAATGTAAACATTTTGATCAGTTTCCACAAAAAATGAGCATAACAGGGTGGACATGTTATGCTTTACCGCAACAGTTAAGTTAGTAAAAAACATTAAAAAATTGTTGAAGGAAGAGTGCATACTTACTCTGCTTCTTGAAGATGATTTTCCCGCCTAAAATGTATCCTTCTTCTTGAGTCATACAAATAGTAGCATAGTAAAGGGGCGTGTCCAGAGGGATTCAAATCACAGTAACAGGGGGGACATTAAAACAGGGGACACACACTTTTTAAAAAACTTTAATCAATAAAAATGAATTACCATTTTTATTTTTTATTTTGTGATGAATATCAATAAAAGGGTTACATAACAGTGACACAAATGTAGAATTTGTTTGTATTTGTTTGATTTCTTTGTTTATATCCGTTAGAGAAGTTGAGCAAACATGATTTGGGACACAGCAATTTGGCCTACTTGTGCTAAAATCAGAGTAATTATTTAGCATTTTGAATATCCTGGGAAAATAACATTGATGTTTTATAGTAGAGGGGAATAAACATGTAAAACCAAGCTTTTAAAAATAAGCATTTGACCTTTTACATGCAAAATATATGATATAATGTGTTGGGGACCTAAATGGCACTGAATGCTAGGAATGACCCATATCAAATAATAATAAAAGAAAAGCAGTGAAGTATATCTGTTCTGCAACCGATTCAGGCATATAACGTTGCAGAAAACGGAAATATAAGGTCAATTAAATACCCGTAGTTTCTTTCTACCACCGCTTCAATGTGGGTTAGTGTCACACAAAAAACCTGTGTGGGTGTTGGACCGCTATGACACTACGGCCACATAGCCTGGTTTCCTGTTTGAGAGACGCCATTGCTCGCCTACATTACCCAGAAGTCTTTGCTGCGTCAGAAAGCAGCGCGTGCTGTTTGGCCGTAACGTAATGTAGTTTCAAAGGTTGTGTACATTTGTCGGGCTCCACGTCTCAGGAACACGATGTGACACATTCAGTTTATTGATTTACAGGCTCCAGCCCGAGAGAAGAGATCCAAAGGTGAGAATCTCTTCCTCAGATATATTAAACCACAGACTGTTGATGGGCCGATCGATCGTAAATCGATGATCGACAATACGAAACCACGATGTGCTCCGTGGCTCGAGCCGGCTGGTCCTGCTTTGTTGTTGCTTTTTTTTTTAAGGATGTCAACATGACCACAGAGGCTGGATGAAATAAATAGGAACAAGATTTCGCTGTCACCACAATCAAACTATTGGTAGTAAGAATACATTCAATGACAAATGGCTAGGAAACGTTAAAAGATATAAAAGATATAGGCTGGTGAGCTGCAAACAATACAATAGCCGACAATAATAGCCGATAGAGCAGATTTTTGTCAGAACATTGTAGACTACCCCCTTTTTAAAACACTGTTTGTTTTCATTATATAAAAGTCAAACTACGAGTGTTACTAATGCTGTTGAAGTAAAAATGCAAAGCTAACATCTTCTACAAATTATTCATAATTCGTATTTTTTATATGTGCCGTTTTTCAAAAGCATGCCATTCAGTTTTAGGCTTGTGGATATGCATCCTTTGATATTAATGCATTGTTTTCATGGAAAAACAGTGCCATTGAAATGCATAACCGTGAACATTAAATCTGCATTAGATGTGTACAGTTACACAAATGCAAAGGTAAAACGCTGGCCCTTCATTACGTTACAGCGTTACACGAGTCTGCTACAATATTTCCACACATCAATGTTCTGCACAAATAGAAATACTATGTTCAAGTTTAAAAAACGTAAGAGTATTATCTGCAGTGGAAAGTGCATGTGATTGGCAGTAAATGGGCTCAAACATGTGAAACCACTGGAATGCTCCCTTTCGTTTATTTTAAATCTCCTAAACGGATAATTTCTTTCATTTTAAATGTTCTTTCATTTCCACTGCTCTCTCCCCCCTCACCTCCTATCCTGTAGAGGTGTTTAGATCATTTCTCTCTGTTATCCACCAGATTAGAGCTGATATCCCACCGGGTTGTCTCTCTGCGTCTCTTCCAGTGTGCCATCATGAGTTCTTGACGCCTGTCCCTTCATTCATCAAGATGAGTGGCGCTGCGTTGGCTGTCGTGGTGGTAGTTGTTTTCCTCTTGGCCCTCTACCTCCTCCAGCGCTATGGAGATTTGCGGAGGCAGCAGCGGATGGTCCTCTTGGGAACGCTGCTGTCCTGGTACCTCTGCTTCCTCATCGTCTTCATCCTGCCGCTCGACGTCAGCACGGTATGAAACCACTGCCGCTGTTTGACGTGTGTGTGTCAACATGAGGTCTTTCTGCCCTCGATAACCACAATTGGATATTCTCTTGATCAAAACTGGGTCAACGGGATGTGATTTTTAAAAATCTGTGTCTGAGTGAGGTTGAGCGCTGTGTGTTTATTTCTCTGTATTTGTCTGTCCTGTGCCCGTGTAATGTGATGAATAGTCCTCGTCATGGAGCTGACTCTGTGTACACTCTGCTCTTCTTTTAGACCATCTACAAGCAGTGTGTCCTTGACAATGGAAACCACCCGACGCCTGTAACTCGAACGAGACGCACCAATCAGACAGACGACAACTCTTCTGTTCACCCAACTGTCAGGTAAATGAGATAACGTCTGATTTTCATTTTGTTAATACGTTTATCTCAGGGCTGAGTGATATGGACAACCTCTTTGGTCGTGATATACGTCATGTATGTATCGCAATGGAGCATATTAACTGGTAATTCAATGTATAGTCTATATTAATGATCTGTATACTCTTGTGTGAATTAAATGCTTGAAAGTATTTTCTCATTGAATTAAGAGGTTGTGTTCAAAATTATTAGATATTTCTGAGAATTGTGAGTTAGTATGTGCTTGTTATTATCAGCTTAGACAACTTTGAGTATTGCGATGTATCCCGATGATTTCATCACAATATGATTTAATTTCATAATATTAAGTTATTACCCAGCCCTGTATTGGCTCAGTAAAAGGATGAAAACAATTATTATTTATTTATTGCATGTCGCTTGATATGTCATCAACATTTGAGTTTGGACGGTTTAAATCTAAACAGCAGACACAGTGTGTTCAGAGGTTAATTGGTTGGGTCACTGCTCCAAATCACAAAAACACACTTAAAATTGTGAAGATGAAAATAATTCAAACTTTGTTAACACACTGGGTCGGATAACAATCAAAATGTATTCATAATATTCAGCAGCAACATGTCTTTCAATCAACACGTCCACTTGTTTTTTTTATGCTACTTCAGATTAAAGAGTTTATTTCAGTAATTTGGAAACTAAATGTCGGATATTAACTTTTATGAACAAAGTGTGCGTATCCAAAAAGACTCGACAGCAAGGAGCATCACTGCAGTTCAAAGTGTTCTTGCAACATGTACGCTCGCGTTCTTTTATGTGTGTTTGTGTGACAGTACAACACAGGTTTGTGAGGAGCCATGGAGTTATATACCCGATGGCATCCTGCCAGTGTTCTGGAGAGTTGTATACTGGACATCCCAGTTTCTGACTTGGTAAGATACTCATACACTCACTTATTCAAACTTGGACTATAACTACTGTGTCTTCCACAGAGTTGCGTTTTATTTTATCGTTATGTGTGTGTGTGTGTGTGTGTGTGTGTAGGCTGCTGTTGCCTTTCATGCAGTCTTATGCACGGTCGGGAGCTTTCTCCAGAGTTGGAAAGATTAAAACGGCTCTCATTGAAAACGCTATCTATTATGGCACCTACCTCCTAATTTTCATCTCTCTGCTCGTCTATGTGGCCGCTCACCCACAGTGGAAACTCACATGGTAAGTCCTCCGCGCCTCAATTTCGGAAACATTAGCTGGCTTGTGAATTTATCTGTAAAACTTGTGCAGGAGAGAGCTCCAGACCATCGGCATTACGGCCGCCAACACCTGGGGCCTCTTCCTTCTCGTGCTCCTGCTGGGTTATGGGCTGGTGGAGATCCCGCGTTCTTATTGGCTCTCATCTTCCCATGGTTACCTGCTGGCCAAGACCTACTTTAAGACAGCAAAAATGGCTACTGAGAAGGTGTCGGCGGAGGAGAACCTTGCAGATGTTATGGAGGTCAGACTTTATAGACAATTATGTGCAATATAAGTATTAAGATATTCCAGGAGGTGCTGAACCGGAAAGTTTTTAAACAGACTTAAAATTCTGAATTTAGTTTGTCTCTCTTTAACAAGAACAAACATATTTCTTGTTATCAGGAGGTGGCATGCGCCCATGAATCTGTCAGGTACAACCACTTTCTCAGGAAGTGTGTGGACACTATAATTACAAAGGTGAGAAATACATGAGTGAGTTCAATGTTGTTTTGACAGTGTTTACACAAGTCTGGTGGGAAAGTCTTCATCTGGACGTCCTCTCATTTCAGTGTCCCACTGAGTACAAAGAAGAGATGGAAAAAACGTTGGAAAGCTCGAGTGGTGAGCAGAATGCCCTTCCCACAAAAAGAGACCTGATTAAGCTGCATAAAAAAGTAATAACTTTTTTGAACATTGCACTCTGGTTGTAACGGAAACAGTCCCAAAATACATTGGTTTGTGTAGTAAATGGTGTGTGTGTGTTTTCAGGTCATCTCGGGTGCAGAGACACGGTCAGACTCAGGTTCAGTGGTCTATCTTGTTAGATGAGGCCGTTCATCTGGAAGACGTAGCTAAAAGCCAGAGCAGCCCGGTCCGACACTTCATCCGCAGCGCCCCGTCAGCGCCCCTCGGGTGGATCCATCAGTTCGTCTACACTCCAACTGTGGGTGAGTTCAGTCGGGGACCAAAATAATTAGAATGAAGACCAACGGTTTTCTCAACCAGCAGATTATACCTTCAAAAAGCCAATTAGAATGTCTACGCTACTTTTGGAACTGCAAAATAGTTTTTAAGAAAGCGTATTCTCGCATTCGATGGCCCTTATTGTGTAAGAGCTGCGCTGAAGTTTTACTGTTTTTGCAAATTTAGTTTTATTTAATAATAGAACCCCAGAATTTCGCCACTTCAGTTGCATTCGGTGTGTCACTGCTTCAAAGCTGCAAAACTTGAAATAGTTTTTTACATTTTTGCTCTAACTGTGTGTTTGCCTGTCTCAGAGTGGTACTGGGAGTGTGTGTTCAGGCAGAGTTTCTACCGGCTGCTGGCAGTTCTCCTGTGTCTCCTCTCGGCAGCAGTTGTTTGGTCCGAGTGCACTTTCTTCACGACGCACCCGGTCCTCTCCCTATTCGCTGTCTTTGTTCTGATGGCTGAAAAACAACACAACTACATTTGTATCGAGGTGGGTACATATTGAGTGAGGCACACAGAAATGCACAAAAAATCCGAGCTACATTTTTTTTTTCAATACACACCCTGTTCGTAACTGAGCATTACATAGTTTTGACATGTATATTCTCACAATTTCCGGTCAATTTTTTGTTGTGTATTTTATTCAGTCAATCATTGCAACACAATACAATATTATTATATATAATATACAAAACAGAAAGACTGAAAAGGTATAGGTAGAAGCAAAACATGCGAATATAAATTCCTATCCTAAATTATTATAATCAAATAAATCAGAAAATTAATATAAAATAATAAAGAAAATAAAAAATAATACAAATATATCTATCTGCAAACATCTACCATATACATAGGTTTTAATCACACTTATAACCCTCAAAAATGTTTTTCATAAATAATCCTTTTGAAAACCGAAAAATTAGTTGACCATTCTTATATCCATTTTAACGTTGTTCCATAATTGGACTCCTACAATATAAATACATCTTCAAATTCCTTTTTTAGCCTTTTGTACAGTAAACTTACAAACATCTCTCACATTTAACAGCATAGCTAACCTGCCTCCCTTTATCTCTCCACCAGATGGTGTGCTTCGTCAGTATCCTCTTCCTGTGTGTCTGTGTCTACTACACAGTGTTCAGGATACGAGTCTTCAACTACTACTACCTGGTCCCACATCACCAGACTGATGCTTACAGCCTGCAGTTCAGCGGCATGTATGGTCCTCGTAAAAGTCATAAGAAAAGATATTTATTTTACACAAAAAGCTTAAGAGGCATTCGTAAACCCAGTTATTTGTTTTCAGCACCAGCATATTTTCTGGTCTGGTCTTCTCCTTAATGTGATATCAATGTGCTTCTCTTTTGTTTTTTCTCTCTCAGGTTGTTTTGTCGTCTGACTCCTCCTTTATGCCTTAACTTCCTGGGCCTGATTCACATGGACTCTGCCATCTCACACCAGGACAGAATACAGACATCCTACACCTCTGTGAGTCCCATGCAAACGCGCCCACATCATAACACATGCGTGCTGACAACAACATATACCGCACTGGAATGTGGGATCACAGAATAAATATATGTAGAAATGTCTAAACCAATTTGAGTGATGCAATGCCCCTCTTTATTTCCCTCTGTCAGATCATGGGCTCTATGCGGGTGCTATATTTTATATCTGATGGCTTCTATATCTACTATCCCATGCTGGTGTTGCTGCTCTGCTTTGCCACTTTTTACAGGTGCGCCAATAATCACTGACAACTAACACAATCTTCATACATGTTATTTAGATACTGCATTTATGTGTAATTTTGGTTTCATATATTAGCTCGATGATAGTAAATCGTTATTGGTGTGTCTGTGTTTGTAGCCTGGGCTCTCGCTGTTTGAACCTCCTAGGCTTCCATCAGTACATCACTGACGACCACTTGACCTCTGACCTGGTGGATGAAGGCAGGGAACACATCAAAAGAGGTAGTTTCATCACAAGTTCAGTCACTCATTATTTCTGATGTTTCTTCTTATTTTTATGCCACATTATTGCAGACGAGATACATTATTTCTTCCTTTCTGTAATCTATTAAACGGATGAGTTATTAAGCAGGTTATGATTCATTATCTAACTTTTACTCTTTATTTCTTATACCTCAGTTCACATTGAGATGTTGCATATCTGAAAGTCGTCCTGCCATCAGTGTTCACTACTTCTGAACAACATGCACGACAATTTGTTCTTTTGTAGAAAGAAGAAAAAGACAGAAGACTGAGGATGGAGAAAATCGAAGATGGGTGAGAACATTTTATTCTGTGAAATAATTAAATTTACAATTCTCTGAGAAGCCAAGAAAACCTTCCCAGTGTGTCGGTTTACTGTTTTCTAAATGGTTTGTGTTGCCAGGTATTTATGGGCTTGTTTTCTGTTTCAGGCCTGGAGAGAGCGGTATGGAGTCCAGGGAGCTACTGGGAGATCCAGAGCTGGTTACTCTCAGTTGAAGGATGATCAGGGCCGTCCTGTCACAGAGAAAAACAATAGTGGTAGGGATCAAAGAAAACTAGTATAACCATGTAATAGAATGTGTTGTGTTTCTCACAGCGACTGAAACTAATAATACGGTTTTTCCAACACCTTGATTTCTGATGTGACGCTTGCTTCTATTGTGCTTTATTTCTGGATAGTTTGCCACTATACCTTCCCTTATATCTATCAAGAGGGACGCCTGCTTACAGGACACATTGTAGACATTGCTCTCTGTCTTTCTCAGTTATCACATTTACCAGAAGAGATGAGGAGGATGAAGACGAGCAGAGGAGAGGCCTACTGCGAGATCATTCAAGTGATGAAGGCTCACCAAACAAAATGTTTGTTTTTTTGCTATATTAATGAAACCTAGAGTTTAATTGGAGCCTGATAACAATCAAACTTCCTAATCACGTACTCTATCTCTCTGTGCCCGACACTGCAGATCCACAGGAGGACGTTACCTTTCTCTGTCACCTTCTCGGACAGGCATCTTTGACGATGTTTGATACACTGGACGCATGGAAAGAGAGCATTGGTACGAGCTGGAATTGAAAAAAAGACAAACAAATGCACGTCTTCTTCAAGAAACTGAATGCCAAGGATTATAAAGTATTTTGGGAACTCGAGAGGAAGATACACTCGGTTACAATCATGATTCACTGAAAGAGAGCACTGACTGTGATTAACCTGTTTGTTCAGAGCCAAACCCTTTTGAATGTATTTTTTGTGAAGCAGTGTGTTTAACAAGTGTAGATTGATGGATAAAAGAGATGAATGGCACAGTTACACACCTGCAGTCCTTTAGGATAAGCCACATGATGCATGTGGAAATGTATTGTTGTTTGAGTATTCACCTCACAGGTTCATACATTATAATTGATAAGAAAACAGGTTATTGTGCCAACTGTAAATACAAAACGAAATCAACAACAACATATATACTCAAAGGGAGTATATCAACAGCCTGAACGATTTCCTGTTGACTATTGTGGGTTTGGGAAGACATGACTTGTTTGTATGTGTTGTAGTCTATAGTAAATTAATTTCTCTAAACGTTTGTATGTTTTGTATTTATGCCTCCACCCAGATGATGCATTAAACATAACACTTTTACCAATTTCTGTATTCTTTATTAGATGATAAATGACTTAAATGTGATGCACCAACACTGCCTTTCGTTGTTTGATGTTATAAAAAGTAATGCACATGTTAAAGGAGCCCTGTCCTTTACTTGGGCTACTGAGGCATTTTGGTTCCTCCGGCTAGATGATTGACACGCTCTGTGGTTCTGCTGCTTGCTGTTCGTTTCAGACAAATTGCCTCCGACACTCAATGTTATTCATAGGTTTTTAATTGTGTGAAGTCCGGTACAAAACAGCCTACCAGCTCACCGTGATACGGTCAAAACCTTTTTCCCGTTCCGGGGTCAAAACACCTGCCGTCGCCAATTACCTGGTGATTAATATAGGCGCACAACATACCAGCAACAGCGCCACCCAGTGTATACATAAAACATACATTTACCTACACAACATTTGGCTCTTACAGCATATGTCTCAAACGCTTCATAAACCTCCAGTTTAGGTAAGACTAATTACAAAGTAAAAGTGTTTTAAATATTTGTTGTATTTTTTTATTAATGATTTCATTTTTAACCTGATTTGACAGAAGGACCTGTGTTGGACGCTGCCTCGTGCTGCCTTCAAGCTCTTCGTAAACTATACAACTCTGTAATCAGTAGTCGACTAGCTGAACACTTACAACATCGACTGCAACAGTAATACCAGACTTCTAGAAGTCAATCTTACGAAGCACTCTGCGTCCTAAATATACGGGAATACATTCATTTATTTTAGTTTTTTATATATATTGTTCCAGTGAAATGACTAAACGCCCATTTCCCACAGCAAGCAGAGGCAGCACCAGACTGTCCGGAGCAACGCAACACAGAGGGACTTGGCTGCTTGAGTGGCGATAATGGAGCCGAGCTGCCGGTAACTGTCTCGCGGTGACACGCAGATAACTGCCGGAGGAGAAACGCGTCCAGGTTGTCAAATATATCACTGGAGGATCTGCACAAATTGGACTCAACATTTAATGAACGTGTCTTCCGGGGTTTTCAGTGGATTATTGTCGCCAGCGTTAGCTAGCAGCTAACCGAACCGACGTCAACTGGGGACACGGTACGTGAACCACTCGGCGCGAGCTGCTTTTCACTCAAAATAGTAAAACCGTTCATGCGTCTCGTTAGCTAACTACTTAGTTCATTAACCTTCTGTGCTGTGTTGTCTTCTTTTGTTTCATACATCTGACTACACACGTTCAGTTTCTGCAAACTCTCAACCTAACGTCTGTGATGCCCGTTGACCCTGATCTCAATTACCTTCCTGGCTTACCCGAAGCTGTCTCGCGTTAGCAGTCGGCCAAACAAAGCCGAGGCCCAGGTGTCTTTACGGTGCCGGTAGAACTTGGGATTTGGGCTCGTGCTCGTATTTTCCTCATCTCCCCAGTGCTTGTTTGTCGTCTTCAGCTGAGGCTCACTCCTTATCTTGTGCCCCCAGCCCAGGGAGTCAGTTACTGTTACATATTCACAATACGAACACCACTAACTATATAACTAGGTTATTACGAGACATCTTGTTGTAGCACAACTGATTACACCTACTGTACTCACTACCTTTATTTGAGTCGTTTGGTTTGTGACTGGGACGTCTGCATCCTCATTGATAAATCTGCATATTGTCGCTAAATCACGCAGTGGATTATACTATTATTAATAGTCTTCTACACTTGGGTCTTACCTGCATTTGCATGCTGGGAAAACCCAAAGCATGAGTGTTTTATTTCAGTAACGATGAACCAGTGGGAATTATCCTCAATATCTTGCAGACATTTTAACCGAGTCAGCATTAAGAGTAACACTCCTCATCTTAGTGCTCCATAGTGTTGAGGATGAAGTAACACAATGTGCACGTGTGTCATTTAATGCTGAAAAAAAGTAGTCTTAATAGTGTGCATATGGAAACAAAGTTGCACCCACATTATCTTTAAAGACACTGCTGAAGATAATATTTTTGCCAATACCATTAACATATTTGGTGGTGTGACATTAACTTTATACAAGCAGGAGCAACTCACTCTCGCTTGCATGCTAGGCAGTGACCCTCATGTCTATAGCTAACCTGCAAAAGTAAAACACCCAAAGACTCGTGAAAATACTTTAGCCCGCTTACCATTTTCAAATAGTAAATGTGATTCAGGAGCCACCAACAGAAATGACTTGTTTAAACCTGGTGCGACACAGTTCATGGAAGGTGTGCTGTGCCTGGCTTCGGGTTGTGTGTGTCCAGTTTGCAGACAGCTATGGGTGGTCTGGGAAACGGTCGTCGTTGGGGAAGGACACCCCCTCTCATGATTGGCGCTCTGATTGCCTGTATCCTGGTTCTGGGCTTCAACTACTGGGTGTCAAGCTCCCGCAACCTGGAGCTACAGGTAGGTTAATTTATATGTGTGTGTGTGTTGTCTCATCATCATGTACAGTGCAAATACAGCTTTCTAAAAGCATGCTGTCCAAACTTGAGTTATTTAGCCAACCTTCTTGAATTAACGATGATTATACTCACACAAGTGCCTTTTTTTTAGGAAATCATGACCAATCGATTCACATTTCTCTCAAATAGATATTGCAATGTCAGTTTATAGCATCAAGAATTTAGCTGAATGTAAAGGTATGTGTGTTAGGTATCTGGAGTCTGTGTCTTGTTTTGAAGTCCTTGTGTCTTCTGTCTCCCTGTGATTTTCTGCCCTGGCCCTGATTGTTTCCTTCTGTGTGATTGCTGGCCCCGCCCTCATTGTGTCCACCTGTGTCTCGTTCCCCGTTGTCCAATCACCTCCGCCTGCCTGTGTATGTAAACCCTGCTCGTCTCATTCCCAGTGTGACTTCGTACCGTTTGGTCCGTCGTCCTGTCTAGTTTGTGGAATTAAATATTGTTTTTTGCAGTTATGTCGGCATTTGGGTCCTCTCTCGCTGCGACATCCGTGACACCGCCTGACGATGTGTTTCAATGCCGTTCACATGCCGTATAATGAAACGGGTTGATAATATTAACTGACTTTGTGCAGGCTTTTGTTGGGGTAGATATGGAACCCCAATGCATGTTTCCCTTTTGCAGAAGGTAGATCGGCCTCATCAGTTCCTCTTCTGTTTTTGAGGGTTTTGGTTGTGTAATGTTGTTTTTTTTGGTCTTCACAACTTTCCAACCACATCCTTTAATGCAAGACACTATTATTTTTTTCTTTCTATTTTTACTGTCTGTGTATAAGTGGCTTAAAGAAGAAACTCCCAAATTCCAGCCAGCGTGCATTATATTGTCTCATTATATATATATTCAAATTTCTTAATGCACAGTCAGATTGTTTTTTGATCAATTACTATATCATTACCTTTTTTCTTTGTGTGATACAGACTAAGATGTATGAGTTGGAAGGCCAGGTGCGGCGTGGCGCGGCAGAGCGAGGAGTAGCTGAGATAAAGAAGAATGAGTTCCAGGAAGAGATCCACAGACAGAAGGAGCAGATCAGCCATATAGAAAGCCTCTATAAGAGACAGCTGGAAGGATCTCAGAACACCTGCAGCCAAGAGAAGGTTCATACAATGACACAATGCAATCGGGGGGGGGGAATCATACCGTAAAGTATTGTCTATAAACTAGTGTCACAGAGAAACCTGGGGGCTGAATTTTTCTCACTTATGGGATCCATGCTCAACTTGTGCAATAATCAATGGGGAAAGCATCTGAATATTGATAGTTTCTGTTATTTATTTTTATTTCAAGGGCACACTGCAGCAGAACATTTCCTCCAGTACCAAAACCATACAGGACCTCAAAGGCAACTCTTGACCTATTATTTCTAAAAAATGTCATTGTGTTAGCATCCAGCACAGCTCTGTAGAAACAAACGTCTCTTGATGTCTCTTGTGTGTCTGTACTGCAGGTCAGTCCAATCAGCTAAATGATGACCTGAGAAAGCTTCAGAAGGATCTACAGAGTTGCCAGAGCAACATCAAAACCCTCAACAACAAACTCACTTATGATATGTAAGAAAACAATATTCCTTAAATCAATTATATGATCCCGCGATCATTGACTGAACTTTATTAATCGCCTACATGCTGTGTGTCTGTCTGTGTTTCCACATGTGTGCAGGACACACTGTCAGTCCCAGGTCCTGTCCCAGAAGGAGTTGTGTGATGAGAGAATGGCCGCTGCTAAACTTGAAGTTCAAAAGAAAATGGACAAGCTCATCTCTCCCTCAGGGGTCTCCCCACAGGTACGTTGGTTTCATGTTTGAACCAAATGGAAAGATATGAACCATGTCTCACCTAGTTTTGGTTATTTAAAGCCGGATCCACTTCTGCTCCTTTGTTCATTGTAACCAGTTGCCCTCTGGGCCCGCCATGTGTCATAGACACTATTGCCCCGGTTGAAACCCTCAAACTGCATTTCTTTGTCATACAGCAGAACAGAAGCTCAAGTCTATTCAGAGTCATTATCTGTTGTCTGTTGACATGCAAGTGTGCCGATGGAGTTGATTTGAATGCAAAAACAACAACTTTTAATAGCACTGAGCGCATTGCCACTTTTTACACTTTGAATACTTAAAGGAATGTGGGGGATGGTTTTCGGAAGCGCATACGAAACGGCACATTTGCCCTGCGCTCCGCAAAAAATATACTCTCAACAGAAAATCTGCGTTTGTTGTACCACAGCCTTGTCCATCCGCACCTCTTGTATTGTAATATGCTCTGCGGATCCGCAGCTAAAACTCAGGTCAAATGTCTCGAGATTTTACAAAAAAGGGCTGTGCGGATCATCTGCAACGTGAAGAATAATGAACACACTGAGCCGCTTTTTAAGAGATTGGGCATTCTGAGATTTACAGATCTACATTTGTGTCAGACAGGAATTTTTATGTACAGATTTATGAATAATAATCTGCCACATAATCTGTTAGGTATGTTCACAAGGAACACAAATGTCTACGACCACAACACGCGGCTGCGTGGTGGCATTCATATAAATAAACATCCAGTCGACATTGTATTTAAAAGCTTCATCTGTAGAGGTCCAAAGCTCTGGAGACAAATTCCGGACGAGGTCAAATCGGCATCCAGCACCAAGGCATTTGCTTCTCGACTTAAACGCCATCTCACTTCATTTTGAAAGTTTTTAATATTGATTTACAGCCTGGCGGCACAGTACAATAGAGGAAAAATATTTAAAATGAAATGTATATTCATAATTTGATGTTCGTGATATTATTTTTAATTATTTTTTCTAAGTTATCATTAGTTCACATTTGTCTTCTATTATTATTTTTACTATGACTTTTCTTTTTCCTGTTCTGGTTTTTTTGTTTTTTTTGTTGCTTGTACGACATTTTATGTTTTCATCCATATATGTGTGTACTGTCTGTGTGCCTGTGGTAGTTGGGAGGGGTGAAAGGGTTAGGAGGGCCGTCCAACTCCTCATCTCAGAGGAGCCTACAGACCTTGGTTTTGGACGGTCCTCCATTCGTACATTTTTTTTCTGTTGTTAATGTCTGCCAGTATGTACATGTTATGTACAGATATTGTGATAAGATAAAGTTTTTTTTTTTGTGTAAAAAAAAAAACAAAAATGCATTCTTCTCATTACAATTCAATCAACTGAAATATTGCAAGCCTTTTTATTTTTTAATATTGCTGATTGGCTTACAGCTTAAGATAACGATTTATAACAGCTGAGTGTTTGGTTAATTAGACAATTCAAGTGATTTGTTTAATACCCTACTAGTATACTTTTTCATGATATTCTAATATTTAGAGATAGGATATTTGAGTTTTCTTAAGCTGTAAACCATAATCAGCAATAAATCAGAATAAAAGGCTTGCAATATTTCAGTTGATTTGTAATGAATCCAGAATGCATGACATTTTTGTTTTTTTAATTGCATTACAGAAAATAAAGAACTTCATCACAATATTCTAATTTTCTGAGACAGTCCTGTATGTACTTATGGAAAATAAATTACTTACTTACTTACTTACTCCTCAGCAGGAAAACACTGTGGATGGACCAGCGAACGAGGGCGGACCAGTCATGACGGAGGTTGATGCGGTTAAGACGGTAACTGTTGTAAGCCACACACCGAGCCTCTCTCAGCCCAAAGAAAACGATCCACCTGAACTACTGACCAATGAGATCATCATCGACCAAGGTGACAGACATGGATATCCTGGCGGGCCCTGAATTTAACTCATTAAAGCATGTACATGTACGTGTACATACTGCACATCCCATGCGTTTTGTGTGACTTTTAGTCGACTTGTGTAGATATGCAGTAACAAGTGTACACCCTCACATTGCCTTTTTATTTACCCGGTCCAGATGCCCCAGGGGACCTGCCTTCACAGAAGGACCTCTCCAAAGCAGAGTCCCAGACTGCTCCGGCAGCTGCCAACGTCAAACAGGACATTTTGCTACCACCAGAGGAAGCTGTCGAAACAGAGGAGGGCGAGGCAGAGACCATCGAACATTTGAAGAATAACCTGACTGAGAACAATGAGGTGGAGTTGATGGATGCTCATGAGGACGGCGCTCAGACAGAAGGTAGAGGGCCCGGCTCACTGAAAGCAGTCAACTAGTTTGTGATTCCTATTCAGGCATTCTCAGTGAAGAAATGGACAGAAACAACAATGTTGTCGTGTCTCCAGAGGCAGACCCTGGGATGGAAGGCATGCTGATTGGCCGGGCGAAGGCAGATGAGACTCCTATTGGTCAGAAACTTAATGAGCCAGAAGATTATGATGCAAACATGCAAGTCGTGGGTGTAATTGATTTGGAGAGATCAAGGCAGAGAAATCATGCTGAAAATATAGGTATGTGTGTCGTAATAGATTAAAAAGTGTGTGTGTGTGTGCGAGTGAGTCTGTCTGGAGAGAGCTCAAGAGTGTGATCCTGAGTCTCAACTTGGGGGTTTATCAAAGTGCAGTTGATGGTTGACTATGTACACCAGAGCACACGTTTGAGTGAGGGATAGTTATTTAGTCATATAGATGAAGAAATAAAGGCACTGCTCAAAAAGGCATGTGCATGTATTTTTGTGTTGATGACCACGTTGTACTTTCTGATAGACAAGGATATGGAGGATGAGCTGGCTGACTATAACGGCGACGATGAGAACGAAGGCGAGTTTGAAGCAGACAAACAAGCTGAGCTTGTTCAAATCTAAGGTACGCACTAAAACGCACACGGATGCGTTCCTCACCGACAGTCACTCGCTTTCTTGTTCTTTATGTTTAAACGGCTGAATAAAACATTGACTCGTGAAAGTGCTTGCCAACTCTCGGATGCCTGGCAGAGCCTTGGGAGGAATTCAGTCAACAACTTCTCTCGTTCTGGTAGATGTGTGCTCTGCATGCTAAGCAAAGTACAAGCGTCGTTGCGATTGCGATCACCCCGGGCGTCTCTCCGACTACACACAGGTGGATAGGAAAATAACTCTCCGCCCCCAGCAAAGTTCGGCCTTATAATACACAGATTTCGTCACATCACGTCGACCTGACCTCGGATTGGCGCTAGACTGTCTAGGAGGAGAAGGATTCCAAGAATTCTATCTCCCCGCTCCTTCTCGCAGGACTGGGCCGTACAGCGGTCTCTGTGCCCCTCCCACATGTAACAATAACCGATAACATGCGTGAGTGTTGTGTTATGAGGCGCGTATCTAAACGCGAGAAGCAGACATCAGAATATTTCTTCTTATACACATAGTTCAGCTGCTACGGGTTGTTATTCTGAACTTGAGTAACCCGACGAACACATCAGAACATTCAATATTCAAGATTTTATATTAACACTCAACAAGTCCCAAAAAAACAGTGACATATCAAGCCGATCACCGACTAGATTGACAGTTGTTTATCAATCATTGTGGTTCAGTTAAACTGCAACTTTCAGTGGTTTGAAACAATGGTGCGCATAGATTAATCTGATTTCGGTAAAACGAGATCTGAACCAGCTGTACACACAGGTGCTTGATGAAGACACAACACAACAACGGTGTGTCTCTATTGTTTGCTATTTTTCTTGGGGAATAGCAATTAGGAAATTCACTGGTATCAGGAAAAAGACCTGATTCAGATGTTCCTGTTCAGCTGACTACATCATAAACACAGCTTTTGGACATTGGTAATGTGTTCAATTAAATTCATTATTCCAGCTATAGACATCCCGCAGCTATATTAATAGATAATATAAACACGGGTATGTTTATGTAATCAACACAATGTTGTTTTTCTTTCTTTCAGAGCTGCACAAGGAACATGCACCCCACATGCGGAGGCAGGACCCCTCACACACCTCAGCACAACGTCAGCAGAAAGGTTCACGCAGCCCCCCCACACACACACACACACACACAGTGAACACAAAACTAACCCGGATGGTAATCTCCAGAAGAAAGACTTTCTAAAGCATTTTCCTCCTAAGAATCATCTTAATTGATTTCTGTGCATTTTATTTGATAACATGTTTTCTGTATTAGAGGAAGAATATTTACTATTCCATGTTCAACTCACAATATTGTCAAAGAGCCACAAAAAAAGACTGAAATATGCAAATGTCAACCAAGTATTAACACTCATGGTGTCGATTCACATGCATTTGACGATATGCCTAAACCCCCACGGCGCTTTTATGGTGGAGACTGTGCTCGCATTCATTTGAGTGTTTCGGTGGTAAAGAAGTACTCTGTACTTCTAAGGACCATCACCGACTTGGTTCTAGCGTTCCTTAAACATCTGTTAGCTTTCAAAAATGAACACGTCAGAATCCCTGGAAATCAGTTGATTTGGATTCTCCGATGTGTTGTTTATGTTCACGTCGTATCTTAAATGATCAAATATAAGTGAGCATAATGTGCACACCCTCTTCGGGTTATGAGGAGTGAATTACTGTCGTAGGTGCAAACCGTCTCGGATCCCAATGACAGAACTCTGCAGTACGGGCTCGACTGTATCCTAAAGTCCAGGACCTACACATGCCTGAAGTTCCTCCTGTACACAGTCGCTCATTGAATGCAAATGAGGCCTTCCAGAACTGCAACAAATTAAGGAATTGGGCTGAAATTATTTTTAGACTGCTGAGTCCAAGTGTGCAATTTTCACGCTCAACCCGGGAAAATGAAAACTGGAGCTTCTTTTGATTCCCAAGTAGCCATAAATGCTGTGAAAACAAAAGTTGGCTGGAATATACGCCGACTCGCTGTGATGTTTTGAACATACTATATTATATTTGCTGTCACTTGCCATTTTTGATCAACGAGCGATCTTTTCTGAAGCGTCACTTTGTTGACGTCTATTTGGCCGTTTCATGGCAGCATGACTTTTCTTCTGGGCCGTATGCGTCTCGATGTTGGACGTGAGCTGTGCTCCACATCCCGGACCAGAGGAACAGTTTGAGGTCACAATGAAGGGAATAGTTTGGAACTCCTGGGTCACATGACGGGATCAAATATCTAATTGATGAAGCCTTATTGATTCTGTGGTCACTAGTTTTCGCCAACGGGCAGTTGCTTCTGGATCTCGTTGGATGTGGAGTGTGGAGGCGTGGTGCATGCTTCCTGATGTTGGACCTTCACTTTGTGCATCCTGCCTCTGCTCTGCTGATGTAACTGTATAAGGAGAAACACTGAGCTGTGCTTTAGGGCTCCTGCTCCGCAGCTGTGCTGAAATGTGGAAGTCCATTCGAATCAAAGCTGCACTCGACTGGATGATGTGTGGTGAGCGCCAATGCAGACTTATATTAGGCACTAGAAATGAGAGAAAAGGTCACATTTAGTGGCGGGATCTTTTGTTGCCTTGTGTTTTATACACGATGATGAGACTGAATGCCCACAGTTACTCAACATGTTGTGGTTTTCATTGCCATTATTTTCATAATGCTTTGACTCATCAACAGTTTATTCCTTAATCATGTCTTTTTTTTTCCAACATCCACAACACCATCCAGCTCAGGCTGAGTTTGAGCTACAATGATAACATGCAAAAAGGCTTCAGAGAGTTTCCCTTTTGATGTCAAAGTTCAGCCATAAAAACAACCCTTGGTTTCATCGTGTTCATGACATATATTAGCTTCAAGATGCAAGTACAGAATATACGTTGAGCATTGACAGCTTGAGCCCCATGAGGAGGCTCAGGCTCCATCAGGTAACTTCTCTTTTGAGGAACACAAATTGAAAAACATTGTGGTTCAAGACTTCACATGTTTCCAGTAAGCGTCCATATTATCGTCTCAAAAGTTCAAAGAAAATTTCACACCTGAAGTAGTCAATTTTGTTAACTTATTTAGTAATTTATATCATGCTTATTTGATTAAATCTGGCCCTCATGTTTCATATTGGAGTGCTGATGACCGATTCATGGTTTAACCCAGTCGCACATCAGCACTTTAATGAGTTTGAGCTCCATTAGTAAAACTAAAGTGTATTTTGTCTCTTTCTGTCTCTTTCAGGATAAATGTGGTTCTAGATTTGTATTATGTTATTACGTCATTATATTTGCAAAGTTGCCGTTAGTGGTTTTGTGTTGATTGTTGTGTCTGACGCTGCAACACGTGAACAACATCTTTGTTTGGTCAGAAAACGTGGTGGGCTGTTCGTCAGAAGCGCTTCTGTGTCCATGGAGAGAAAACCTCTTGATATTTATAAATCTGATGAACTTTGTTTGGTTGATTTCATTCTTTTGATTTTCAATATAAAGTGTATTTCATTCTACACCGTGGAACAAATGTGTGAAAGGTTTAAATGATCATAGGTTTTATTGATGATAGAGAATAAAACATGTTTTATTACCACTATCAAGGAATGGTTTCATGGGGGATTAATTTTTTTGTGGTCTCACCATTATCTTTGATTAAAAACATGAAATGGGTAAATCACATTTATGGTTGTTCTAATGCAACAAAGGTTTAGTATCAGAGGCGTTGTGTTTTTAAAAAATATATAAAAATATAATAATTTATTTAGAGAAATCATCCTTAGAATACAATATCATAGTTCAAATGATGACTTGACCCTCTGGTCTTGCAGCTCTTTTTGGTAATCCATGTGTTTCCAAATGCCCATTATAGACCAGGAGACATTATAAAATAGTTTTATGTGACATACACTACCGTTCAAAAGTTTGGGGTCATCCAGACAATTTCGTGTCTTCCATGAAAACTCACACTTCTATTTATCAAATGAGTTGAACATTTCATAGAACATAAAGTCAAGACATTGACAAGGTTAGAAATAATGATTAATATTTGAAGTATTAATTTTGTTCTACAAACTTCAAGCTCAAAGGAAGGCCAGTTGTATATATATATATATCTTTATTCCAGACTCATGGGTCCATAAAACAACAAACACAAATACAACAACAATATATAAAATACAATACGAGGACACCGGTCCAGCCATTGCAGCCAAAAAAAATCACTCGGGATTAAAAAACATACAAACATTTGTTCCATTGCTTCCAGAAACAAGACGAATACCTGGTATCACTCAGTGCTGGGTCAGCCAAGGCTTTTATAACTACATTCTCAGACATTTAGTCGACATTTAAATTTATACATAAAATTCCTCAAAACAGCATGAAAAGTGGGAACATTCCGGCTCACAAACATCTGACTTGCACTTGTCCATCTCGGAAGCTTGAGCAGGATTCTGAAGGCATCATTAAAAGCCACCTGCATCTTTTTCATTTTCCCTTTACTATAACTGCACCACAGGTGGGCTGTATACAGAGGAGTACAGTAGGCTCGAAACAGAGCAGTTTTATAGCTTACATCACCAGCATAACTGTTTTCAGCTGTGCTAGCATAATTGCACAAGGGTTTTCTAATCAGACATTAGTCTTCTAAGGCGATTAGCAAACACAATGTACCATTAGAACACTGGAGTGATAGTTGATGGAAATGGGCCTCTATACACCTATGGAGATATTTCATTATAAACCAGACACTTCCACCTAGAATAGTCATTTACCACATTAACAATGTATAGAGTGTATTTTTGATTAATTTAATGTTATCTTTATTGAAAAAACTGCTTTTCTTTGAAAAATAAAGACATTTCTAAGTGACCCCAAACTTTTGAACGGGAGTGTATACTTGTTTCTTAGTTTCAGGTAGTGGTGGTGCATGCATGAAGTAGAACAAGAGGGTAAGAAGAGAAAGTACAGACGGACAGGCAAATAAATGCGAGTATATCCCAAGTTCAGATGGATGGGATTTGGCGGAAGATTCACATTTCTCAAGTGCAGGTTTGAAGGTCCAGGTAAAAGGTGGTTGCTCTCTGGGTTTCTGAAGGCTCTGGTCACTGACGTTGGGTCCCTCCAGCTCGGGCCTTCTACATTCCGTTCTATGGTTCCATTCCAGAACACCACATTCTAAACTCGCCCGTGATATTAAATTTGGCTCCAAATGAACCAAAATGGTTGAATATAAGCTTATTATGATATTCATTGTATCATAAGCCAGACTTGGTGGATGCAACCCGTTACTCGTACAGAACACTGTCACAGTTTAGCTCCACTCCTTCCTTTTTGTCGTCGTTTTTTCATCCTGTCACTAAGTATCATGTCATTCCAGATCCTGCTTCTCATCTCGTCAATCCAACTCCCCTCACCTGCCTCTGATCACTCCCTCGTTAGTCCCTCATTCCCTTCACCTGGTCCTCACGCCCTTCTCACCTGCAGCCCATCCCCTCATTAATCCCTCACTATTTAGCTCCCTCACTTCCACTTGTCCTCTGCCAGATTGTCTTGTGTTTTCGTGCCAAGTTCTCCAGCGTTATTAGAGTATATTCCTGACCTGCCTGTTCTGACCCTGCCTGCCTGCCCTGACCTCTGATTCTCTGCCCCTTTTTGGACTTGTTTGCTTCTTCGACTGATCTCCCGTGACAAACACACACATTTTAGGACCGTATTTGACTCAATTCTTTGACAAAAACAATAAAACTTGTAGAATGTCTGCATTGTGGACACAATCAAATCCTGTTTAACAGCCAGTTCAGATACACACATACTCTACATATATTTAATGTATTTAATGCAGCAGCAACGTCACTTGTGAAACCTATACTAACATATCACCACCTTTTAAGTTGTTTCTAGCGATCGTGTAAACAAACAATTGGCTCTTTATACATCCACCATTTAACATTTTAATGTTTTATATTTTTGGTATACTATAAATATGATAATATTGTGGTAATATGATAATATTCTCGTAAAATTACACTATTGGCTTATTCCAATTTCTAAGAAAGCACACTTTGTTATTACTATGCTATATTACTTTGTACACTACATACTATTGTCCATTCAAATATTATAAATGTATTACCAGGACGATATCTACGACACACGACTCACACCTAAACAATCTATATTGCTAAATAGTGCCTAGAGGTAAAACGGAGAAAATTATTTTGGGCTGAAGTGTTGCTTCAACATAATCCAAGAAGGGGAAAGCGCTTCAGTCAGGAATAGTCGTGTTTTACAAACGTGTGCATTTAAGTTAACACATGGTTTATGATATATTTGACAAAGAATAGTTTCCCATTAGACGTTGCAACTACACAGATTGCATATTTGTTGACATTGATCAAATCTACAGGCACCAGCACACAACGCAACATGTGCCGATTTGTTTAATCTAGACTGCAGAGGTGTGGTTGCACCTCAGAGATCCGGTTATAACTTTAATTTTCAATTCAATTCAGTTTATTGTATACAGCCCAATATAAAAAAGTACACATGTTGCCTCATAGAGCTTCAACATCTCTACACATCCCTGTCCCAGGACCTCACATTGGACCAGGAAAGTAAAGCAACTTGAAAATTCACTTTCCTTTTGGCTTAAAATGAAAGTCAAAATAAAAGCCAGTGATAGATATTCGTATTTACAGTGTTCTATGATGCAAACACATAGCAGAGTAGCATTAGAAGAATAATAATTAATCAAAATAAATAATAAATAATTAAACCTTTATAAATTAGCGACAGTGGTGATGACAGGAAGCTTAATATTCATGTATATATGTACATACAGCAAGAATCAACTTGTCACTTAATCATTGCATTGTTTAATGCAACACAGTTAATGATATAAATTAATCAAAGTAATGTGTCTGTGCAGAGTTGTTGCTGTTATCATATTTTATATTTCCACCTCATTCTGCTGTTTCTTGGGCGACCCGCAGAGTAAAGGGTTCACCTTTATACCACTAGATGGCAGTATACCTGTATGTACACCATACATTTAGTTAATTAACTAGGTTATTGATACATATGTATTTAATGCTGTTTATTTCCTCGGATATTTAATGTTCATGGTTAATTTCCAGCTTAGTTGTATCCATCATGTATTTACTTGTTTTATTTGTGTCATTTTAGAACTAAACATTCCTACATGGAAGAGTGAGAATATGATGACCACAAGGCAATACATTATTGACAATTGAAAAATAAAGAGGAAGTTTGTTTATTCTTATTAAGCAGCCTTCAGTGGACCTCTCTTCAGTTAGCACCCAGTCACAGCACCACCTGTGCTTCACCTGTAACCTTCATTACTGCATCATCATCATCAACATGTAATCTGTTCTGTTGTGACTGCTGTCAGTGTCGTAGCCCTCTGACTACATCACATCATAATGTCGTACTTTGGTCTCCAGAAGGATGGAGCTCTGTGTTGTGTCTGAACATGTTTGAAGAGTTGACTACATGAGTTATTGTACCAGATTGAAACACGGAGAGCACAGTTACTCTCACATCTCTAAGACGTCTCATAGTTTATGGTAGTCAAGTGGTTGATAGGCGTTGTGGCCTGTTTTTAGCCGTATGGCTATATCTCTGCATGTACATTTAGATAAGCCATATTCATTGTATTTGTACACACTGATTCTGATTATGTAAATAACTAGTGAGGTAGTTTGCTGTTCCTGTAAAACTGAGCAACAGGGCGCTTGCGTTCTCCAGGTAACACTAACACATTTACATGAGCAGTTCATGACCTTCTTTAGCTCAGAGTAACAGGTCATGACCTTGTTTAGCTCAAAGTAACAGGTCATGACCTTGTTTAGCTCAAAGTAACAGGTCATGACCTTCTTTAGCTCAGAGTAACAGGTCATGACCTTCTTTAGCTCAGAGTAACAGGTCATGACCTTCTTTAGCTCAGAGTAACAGGTCATGACCTTGCTTAGCTCAAAGTAACAGGTCATGACCTTGTTTAGCTCAGAGTAACAGGTCATGACCTTGTTTAGCTCAGAGTAACAGGTCATGACCTTGTTTAGCTCAAAGTAACAGGTCATGACCTTGTTTAGCTCAGAGTAACAGGTCATGACCTTGTTTAGCTCAGAGTAACAGGTCATGACCTTGTTTAGCTCAGAGTAACAGGTCATTACCTTCTTTTGCTTCAAGCTCAGGTTAAAATTGTGTTTAGTATTATTTTAATTAACTAACCTGGTTGGCTCAGATTGCTTTTGACGCTCTGCTTGTTTATCATTGATATCTTTTCCTGCTGTGTGATTATAGAGCTCAGACAGCTGTGTTTTTAAAAAAAGAAGAGAAAAGGATATTATGGTTGACTAGTTTGGAGATCCCAATAGTGCTCTCCAAGTATTTGTTAGTAGTTTTCCTATCTTTGGCATATAAAGACTCATAAAGCCCCACCAGAAGTCCATTTGACTTTGTTAACTGTAATCAAAGCAGACGTGTCCTGCTGCCTGTAAAGAATCTCAAATACATGCTACCTGGAAGAGATCTGATCATTTAAACCCCTATGAAGGCCAAACTAGTGTACTCAGGCTAAATGTAATCGTTGACCTTTTGTGATGTCAGGTCAAATTAATCAAATGTATACCAAAAGCAGGCTTCTTCATACCAGTGTTATTGGATGGCAACTTCATTTTATTGAGACAGTGCCATGATGCTAAAGACAGTGTCCAACATGCCAAAGAACCGGTAATCAGTTGCATTGGTTCCCAAGTCCAGAGGTCACTCTGAGGGGTCACGAGACAGGTAACATGGTAGCAAATAAGGAAATAGAACCAATTCATCTAGTATATGCTCTTGGATTTAAGTGTGACAAATCAATCACTGAGGTATGGTATACTGCCATCTAGTGGTATAACGGTGAACCCTTTACTCTGCGGGGGTCGCCCAAGAAACAGCAGAATGAGGTGGAAATATAAATATGATAACAGCATTTTCAATGCGAAGGTAATCATGAAGAGCACAGTATCAAACAACCCCCATTATTTTCAGACCATTTGATGAATACAAAATATATTTTAACTTCAAAAGATTGTGTTTGGGGTCAGAATGACCCCAGGACATTATGAATTGCAGGAGAGAATAAGAAAAGAGTAATGTTTTATTAAGATATGTGTGACAGTCGCTGGTCCACTGGTTTGAGGAAGCAGTGCAGACGGCTCGTCGGCCTTCAAAGCCTCTCTGCGGTGGGTTGTGTGTCCGTGTGTTGCAACGTGACGTCGTTCACATTGTGAGAGCTTCTTCTCTGCAGATTGCCCTGTCGAGGTTTCACAATGGACGGAGGCAGATGAAAGTAAACACGATACCGTCGTCCTCCCACGCTCAACATTTTCATTCCAATGAGAACATAAATACATAGAAAGGTTTCAAATGATTGAATGATATGCACTCGTTATTATCAGTACAGCTCTTCTTTTAAAGCCTTCACCAAACAGTTCTGGGGGCAGCGTAGAAAAACTTTCCATCGGCCAGTTACTTGCGCAAAAGCACCTCGACTGTGTGTGTGTGTACGCGAGAGAGAGACTCGCGTACACACACACGGATGCACAAACGCACAGATTTTCACAGATGTGGATGTAGTGATTTAGGTCCAGGTGTGAGTTCTCTGGTCTGGTTTCATCTCTTGTTCAGGTGAAAAAAAAGAATCAGGTGTATCAAATAGTACTTTACACAACTTTAACAGTTAGCTGTACACACGCACACGCACTCGCTCGCCTCGCACACACACACACGTGTTCAGGTATGGTCTTTGCGGCTGATTGTCTTCATGACATAACAATCCACCCGCGAAGCAGGATCAGATAATCTTGACCACAGGAAAGTACTTGTGAGCCGAGAAGTCAAATTCTGGGAGCACCTAAGGATACAGAAAAATAAACAATGTCAACAAAGTGTTGGCAACATGAACCAAGACCAACAGAAACCCATCACGACGCACAAATACCACACGGGCAAATGATAATCCAGGCAACTACCTTGGTCTCCTTCTTGTGGCCTCCAGCCAGGAGATTCGTAACGACGATGTTGGGTTTGGCCACCTTCAGTATCCGGTTCACCTGTGATCAATCATGAACCGTTATTGATCAGTGTGAACCATTTCACTCAGTTTAAAGCAACACAGCAGAATCAGATTGACCCCATACAACGGAGGCAATGCTTTTGAGTGATATGAAATGCTGTCATCAAGTTTCCCTGACCTCAGGGTCTGGACACGGCACATTCTCCAAGATGAGCTTGGCCTGCTGGAAGTGTTTGCTGGCGGCCATGTACAGGTCAGCGGAGCCTGGCGGAGGATTGTACTTCTTTAGATCGGACATCTCCTGGAGAGGGCAAGAAGGGCAAAGTCAGAGAGAGAGCAGGAAAAACCAACGGCGGCTAAAAAAAGGAAACTACTTGAAACAGGAAGGTGATGGGAATGTGATGAGGGGAAAAAAGGGGGGGGGGGGTAAACGTTTCAAAGGAGGACGTCCACACCAACAGTACCTTGAACTGGATATAGTGCACAGGTGGGGGCGTGACCACGCTGTTGAAGGGAGCGAAGCGATGCTCGTAGCGAACCTGCTCGCTGTCCAGCTCAAACTGAGGCTTTTGCACCTTCCCGTCCATATCCAAAGCCACCATCGTCTGAGGAGAGACGTCGAGGGTTGATGTGACCGCAGTGCGTGGCCAATAGGAGCGAAGAAGGGGTCAGAAGTGCATCTGCGCTGACATCCTACCTTGTACATCCCGGCACACATGTTCTGGTACGCCTGGCTCATGGTGATCTCCTTGCTGAGCGGGCGGACTGCAGAGGGAACCCGGACACCACATCACTGTCAGCACGAGCATCGGCGGTACAGGAGGACCTCCGCATTTAACGACGAGACATTATTTGCGCAGATTTGGGTCAACTCGTGGTCATTCTCTGGTCCCGGCCACAGAGGCCACAATAGAGCGTACCTTTTTTCTTCTTCTTGATCTTTTTGCTGCTGCGCCCTTTCACCTGCTCCTCCATTATCCGCTCCTCTGCCATCTGAGAGGAGTCGGCTCTGCTCAGGGTGGACATCAGCCACGCGTAAAGGAACTCGGACAGGTACCTGCGCTCAGAGACAAAACAGGTATTCAATCGCGGAGCATTACAAGTGCACGCTGAGAATTTCAGTTACCAGTCAGAAACAAACAAACGTGTGTGCTCTCACCAGTAGACGTAGTAGTACTCGTGCATGCTGTACAGCTCTAGTTCAAAGCCGCTCAGCAGGTATTGGACCATGATCCTCAGGTTATGGTAGAGGATCCATGTGCCAAGACAGGCCAGATGCTGTCGCTGAGGCTCGAGCTTCATCAGCAAGCCGTGCAGGGCTGCATCCACCTTCTCTGCCTGCAGAGCACAAAAGAATACTTGAATAGTCGGTTTATGAGTTTTAAAACCACACCTGTCCTGGGGGTAGGTGACCTCTCTCTGCCAAACTCGTCTGGTGCAAAAAAACGAGTGTTGTGTGTGAATATCATAAAAAAAGAAGAAAAAAAGAGGACACGCACCTCGTCCTGCAGTGTGGCAAACTCTTCAAGAATGTGACCCAGCTTGTCTCTCTGTCGAGCTCGGTTGTGTCCATGGATCTGGATCAGACTGCAGAACGGCTGCCCGGGGGAAATGACGGGACACAAACGAATAAACACACAGCTTCCAAACGTGCCTGCCCATGTCGGGGGCTCATGATAGACTAGACCAGGGGTCAGGAACCTTTTTGACTGGGAGGGCCATAAAAGGGGGTGCAGGTGACTTTTTCTTTGCTCCGCCCCAATGCGCGCATAGCGCCGGCATCGGAGCTCTGCGGCGCGCGAGACGGCGAGCCGAGAAGTGTTAACGCGACACAGAATGACATGCTGCTGTGTGGAGACGATCAATAACAGACGTTTAGTTTAATTAAAGAACAAAGACGTCTTTAAGAAAAGGAATCTTAAATTACTTCTGCTGTAATCTGGCGCTATAGAGAAAATTACAGGGGGGCGGGCGGAGATATTATTTTTTTCCAACTCAAAATTGTCTGGGAGCCATATGCCGTCACCGGAAGAGCAATATATGGCTCGCGAGCCATAGGTTCCCGACCCCTGGACTAGACCATACTTTCAGTGTTCCACCCAACTTCTAAAATAGCAAAGTTTCCTCCGATAGCAGAAACGTCCCGTCACCTTTACATCTCACGAGATGCCACGGCTCTCCTCCTAAACTCTTCGCTTATTAATGCACTACTGAAACCATCCCCTTCAAGTCCACAAAGTGACCACACACACACACTGAGCGATGAAGGAAACGTACCCTGGAGCAGTGCGTGACAAAGGAGTCAATGTAATCCTTTGCCTGGTGGTTGTTGAACAGACAACACCTGCAGAGAAACAGGCGCACACACACCACAACAAGCGTGAGACAGCTGATCGAGACACAATGAGCTCCCTTAAGAGAGTTTGCATATCATGCTGCACACACAGCGACATTAAACCCTTTCATGGCATTACACGAGTCACTTGTTCAGGGTGTATTGACAGTCTTACTTGTAGGAGAGGACCGGTGGGCTGACTAAGTATCTCAGCGCATCCTTAATCATGTCCTGCATCAGGTGGGTCCCAAACACTTTCTTGTTATCGATCAGGAACGTCGTCTGGATTTATGAAAGCAATCCTTTTAGTTCTCATACAACTGGTGTTAAACTGATGTGTTATTATTCGTTGTTACATGTAAACAAACCACCTGCTCTGAAGGCATCAGAGGAAAAAAAGCACTGACTCTTCAGAATCTAAATGGCCTTATTAACTCACCTGGAGCAGAGATCTGGAGAGCACACAGGGAGACTGTTCACTGAACTCACAGAAGAAGTCCTACAAAAACCCAACCACACACTATTCATAATGTTTCAATTCACATGCTTTTATTATGCAGAATGTTCTAAGTTACTGGTATAGACAGCATAGCAAGATGTGGGAATGTGTTTACCAGTATGCCATGCAGGTTGGTGGTGTTGATCACATCACAGACGGTCTTGATGCGCTCTATAAGTTTGCTGATGTAAGCCACCATGTCCTCCCGCTTGATGATCTTGGCGTAGCGAGGAAAGGTCGGTGGCAACAGCCTCTGGTTCACCAGCGGCTCGAAGCCCATCATGATGGGCTGGTCTGCAGCATTCACAGAAAAGAGAAGATACTCAAGGTTAACAAAGGTCACGTGTAAAGAAACCTTCCCGGTGAGGCAGCTTCAGCCCTTCTCACAGACTTTTAGTGTGCGTTACATTGTAACTAATTAAAGGGCCAGTGTGTACGATTTAGCTTGATCCAGCCGTGAGGTTGTAGACTGCAACCAACGGAAACTTGCCCGTGTACCAAAGGGCGTAGGAAAACAAGAGTGGCCAGTTTGTCCATACTGTAGAAACATGGCGGTGCAACATAGCGGAAGAGGAAGCTTTGTAGATATGAACAGCTTTTATAAAAAGGTATATAAAAAAAATAAACTTGAAAAATAATATGTTCTATTTCTGCCAATAGATTTCCCTTATAAGGTAACAGTTTTGCCCGGGTCAAGTCCAATGCAACACGGGGACAGTGAGCCAGCTTCCTTCTCTCTGTTGAGCATGAGCTCGGTATCGATCGTGCACTCGAAATAAGATTATTACAAAGTTCATGAGCTGAAGTGCAAATGGGCATTTCAAAGGAAACAATGATGATTAAGTTATTCACTATTATTTGTTTTTGACAGCGGCAAATGAATAACATATTTTGTGTTTGGGGACGTAGATTCCCGACAAGTGAACAAAAGTCATCGGAGTGTGTCACCTCCTTTAGTGGTGTCATTCTGGGACTGGATGCCATGCTGAATACTGGAATGAATGGCTGACAAGAGGTCAGCAGCTTGAGAAACAAGCTTCTGGGCCTCGCCAACCGAGCTGGTCTGAAAAGAAAAAAAGAAGGAAAAATATAAAACTGTGAACAACAACAAACATGACAACAAAGAAAAGAAATGATGAATTTAACATACAAGGGCCTGAAGGTAAACAAACACAATCCTCTTCGCGGCTCCGTATAAGCAGAATAATTGTTTTTATTTAAGTGATAGTGATTAACTCTTTACCTAACTGAGTGTGTTTGTGTGTGTATTACCTCTCTCTTGGTAAAGGTGATCAGTGCAGTCAGTAGAAGGCGCGTGAACTTGATTCTATTGAAAAGTGCCAAAAACTGCTGATGCTGTAAAAATAAAGTATGAGAACATTTAACAGGATCACATGTACATGCAAAGATATTCATACTGCCTCGTTTGTCTTTTAAGTTTACAAGGCACATTAGATAACAAACCACCCAAATAAAGTCCATATTTGGGTCAGATTTTTCCTTAAATTATTATTATCATTACAGTAATGAAAGAGCTGGACATTCCAGAGAAGAGTCTCAGAGGTCATATGAGCCTCACACTGATCGACAGTCAACAGAAACAACCATAACAGGCAGAGATGGAGAAGGCTTTGAGGTTTACTTTGTGGCTCAAATGCTGGGATACTCACTAAACTAATAAAGACTAGTGACACCATCTGATGGTCTACTTTCATGTGTACTTTATATTGAAACTGCATCCCGACAGTCAGACACAACTATTGTTTAGCGTTCAGGTTATCTAGATGCTATTCCAATAACATGCCTTTTACAAAACTCCGTCAACATGGAGGAATGACCTGACGTACCTCCAGCTCAACCTCCGAGTCTCGCTGCTCCCCCTGTCGACAGCGTGTGTTCTGAGGAAGTGGGAGAGAACAAATGTAATACTTAGGATTATTTAAATCAGCAGTGTTTTATTGAAATGGCAAAGACTGCGGCTTAAATTGGACGAGAACAAATACCTTAACTTTCCGCTGTAACTCATCCTCCACGTCTTTCAGCATTCCTGGTAGGTAAAGAGCAAATAAGAGAAGGAGATCACCTCAGCTTTGCTCCTCTGTAGCGAAAGTAGAACTCAGGAGGAGCCGCAGCACATGTGAAGCTGCAGACTCAAGAATCCATTAAGACAGTACGTGTACCTGTCACCCGCAGGTCTGTGACGTTATTGGCCATCTTGAAGCCATAGGTCATGGCCTGGAAATCCTCCTACAAGAAAAATATGCGGTGAATCATGAATACCAGTGGGCAAAGCAGAAACAACAGTAAAATAAAATTGAAAAAAATAAGCCCAGAACCCCCGTGGACTGTAAAAGCTCAAAAGCAGGACGTTGCTTACCTCCTCAAACACGGCAGCTTTGTTCACTTTCTCTCGGGCAATGTCACACACCTTCAGGATGCCCAGGGCAAAGGCTTTGAGGGGTGGCTCTTCAATCAGGTCGGGGTTATGGACGTACAGACAGGTAAACACAGTCTGCGCCAGCGAGTGACCCTCCAGCCATGTGATCTACGAAGATGAAACACGCACACGTGAGTGCTGCGTTTCCCACAGTCGCGCTGATCTAAAAATGAATGCGATTCAATCGTGGGGAATTCAAACATCTTCAGGACATTTAAATTGTTGCTGTTTTTTTGTTAGTTATTTCAGAAAAAAAGAAAACAGTTAAGTTTACATTTCTTTGTGTATTTGCTTGTATAACAACAAACATCTTAAATTATCTTCCCAAAACAATGCATCTTATGTTTTCTGTCTGCAGTACATCTTTCCAAATTAAACAACATCGCAGACAATCTTTGACTTTGCAAAGTCTTAAATAAGACTAACTTCATCTCCACTCTCTCTTCATTTCACTGTGGAGGGGAGCTACTTAGAAGAGAAAGTATCCCATTTGTGGGTCAGAAAAATGCAAAGTTCTACATTCATATGGCTCACAAAATGCAAACGTTTACAGTATAAGAAAGTGATAACTCACCAAACAGCAGAAACTTGTGTCTATGATCCCAATTAGTTCAGGAAGACTCAAATCTTTCACCTTAATGGCACCTTCCTAAAACGATACAGAAATACAAATGACTTGAAATGAACAAACATAACTATACAATCAGAGTTGTACATTTAAATTGAAAAAATTAGACAGTCTTAATTCCTAATAATTAACCATTTCCATTATAAGGCATCGGTACTGTACCTTGATAGCTTGTTCAAAGTTGAGTACTTTCCTGTTGACCTGGTTTCCAATCATACCTGCGTCCATCTTAGGATCCATCATCTCGATGGCGGACATGGCCTCAAACAGGCCAAACCTGCCACGAGAACAGACGATTACTGACCATGTTGTATGTGCGTTTACAAAGCTTAAAGAAATCTCACTGGTCGAGTAGCTGATGCAGATACCAGTATGATTAAATTCCAACATGTTCATGCAAAAAGAATATACAGGAATTTCATGTTTCATTGTAATTACTCAATCTTTTTAATGTTATGAAGTCTCAGAAACAGTGTTTAGACAATATGGGGATAAAAAAACACTAAATTTGATTAGGAGTGTAAGCATGCTGACTATTGAACGTGTTTATAGTTTTGTTGTTAATTGGAGCAGAAATCCCTTTGTCCTACTCACAGTTTGTCATGAAGCAACTCTCCAAGGTTCAACTCTGCATGAATTAAGGATGAGGACAAAGAAAGAGAAAGAAGGAACGCGTCAGTAGCTTTCACAACTGCACACATACGACCCTGGTCACACAACCACTTGCAGAACCTGTACCTTCGCATGCACCCTTAAATTCATGTGTAACATCAACCCAGTTGGCATTGTTTTTCATCTTTTCTGGGATGCCCAGCCCCCAGCCAGCATCATCATCGTCAACTGCTGACTTCATCACCATGGTGACTACTAAGGAGAAACACAAAGTAAACCAGGATACATCTTTTTAATATAGCGTCTTAAAAGTCACAGTAAGAACACTCAGCATTATAAGATCGGCTCATGTCACGGTTGAAGGTGACGAGCAAATGAAGCACCTCTTTACATATTTACTAACCTTCAACTGAAAAATACACATTTATATTCCCCATGTTACTACATTCATTCACCTTCTCCACTGGACATTGCAGCGGTCAGTTGGCTGATCAAGCTTTACACACGCAGTGCAATTGCAAAAGTCCCAAGTTTCAACCATCTCCCTGTATGTACACTGACACACACACGTTAACAGCTTGGCATGTCCTACAGGTATGTTCAGACAGGTAAACACGGTATGTTCTGAAACACTTTGACACAATAATGTTCATACTTAACCTGTAGTCCTGCGAAGCTGAGCACAGGGTGTATTATAATCTCAGGCCACAGGAGAATATTACCATCAAGCTCTGTGAACCGACTTGTACAACTTAAATTAGAGCCTAAGAATTAGTAAATTGTACGCCTGAGTGCACTCTGCCTTTTAAACCATGAACATGTCAGTCCTGTCACGGAAATGTAAAAAGCGAACTCACTTCCTGTACGACTGATTAATGATGATTTGTGTACAAACGAATATCCAAGGACTTCCATCAGATATTCGGTAATAGAGTTATATGGCGATGTAATGAGTAACGAGGCAATAACTGCAGCTAGAAACCTGATGTGTGTCATATGAACACACTGAACTCGATGTAATCTCAGCAGAATAATTACCAGTTTATTGTGCTATCTTGCTCCATCACCTACACATGTGTAATGACTAACCTACATGTGTAATGTGTACAAAACCGACGTACACACACAGAGACACATACATTTCAGGATATATATGCAAGGTATCAAAGGACGTCAGGTGCAAAGGACATGTTTGCTAACTATCACCAACGTCTCAGTAGCTCGTAATACCGTGTGCTACAAGCTAATGTTGCCCACAGGGCAGTTTCCTATAAACAACGCTTGAGTATCGTAAACACAAAACAATAGCACTGTTATTAGAAACCCATAATGTCGTTGTAAATGTGCACGTACCTTAGTATTTTGTATTAACCATGTAGGTTAGCTAAAAAGGAGGTATACAATGACTGTAAAAATCGGCGCAGACATTGTACGTCATCGGCCTCTGTCAACATGGGAGTTGTAGTCTTTACGCGTATGACTGAGCTCAAGCCCTCAGTGGACAGTTTATAGTTTGAAACCCAGACAGCTCAGCCACACAACTATACACATGTTATATTTTGGTACATTTGGCTCTTCAGGGGTCTTTCCATCCTCTTTTTAACTGCTCCTAAAGCCACGCGGAGAAACGTCCTCTCGCGACAGCCCCCGCTGACTGGGCTCATCACAACACCGTCAGGGCGTTTCAGGCGAGTAGCAGTCCCTCTTATCTTAGTATTGGTCCGCCCTGTACGGGACAGCAGCTCCTCTCCCCACAGGTTCGTAAAACCCTCGTCCTCGTTGGTAATATGCAGGTCTATTGCTCCAGCTAATGTGCGCTGTGTGCGCTTTATTGCATATGCATTCTCCGTTAGCTTGCAGCTGCTGCCGCAGACAAGCGACCGTTAATGAGTGACTCGTCCAGCAGGTGCAGCAGCGGAGCCTGTGAGCCCAGACGAGCTTATCTCGCCGAGCATCTTGTCAAGCAGGCCGCTCACAATGGCGTAATAACAGTGACTAACCCACGTGTCCCCCTCGGCTGTGACGGTGTCTTATCATGCTTTGGTTTTATTAATGGGTTGTGGATCCTGGCGCGAGGAAGGAGGCGTCTCTGTGGAGGTCTTGTGGTCAGGCCACCATCTGTGTGACCATGTCAGTGTTACTGTTACCCCTCACACAACAGGGGGGGGGGGGCATCAGGTAATGTTACCTGACTAGTAAAAAGATTGGTGGACAGACAGGTTGACTGCACGTTTTGGGAAAAGCCTGACTTGGCCTGAATTGAGGTCAGACAATTTAGTTAAAAGCTAATTTATTTTAATTTAAAAACTATTTTCGACTTTGTATTGTTCTGTGGTCTCATTTCTGTCGTTTTCTTTCGTTTAACCCTCCTGTTGCCTTAGGGTCAATTTGACCCCATTCAATGTTTAACCCTCCTGTTACCTTCGGGTCAATTTGACCCCATTCAATGTTTAACCCTCCTGTTACCTTTATATTTACTGACATATTTTACCCTTGGGGTCAATTTGACCCCATTCAATGTTTAACCCTCCTGTTACCTTTATATTTACTGACATATTTTACCCTTGACCCCAGCAATTAAAACCTCCAGAAAATTATTAGAATTAATATTGTTTTCCAAGTTTAAGTGTGAGGTACTTTATGTTTGTTTGTTGACTACCTAAATAGCCCTTTAAATATATAAAAAGTTGATATTTCTTATATGTTTGACAGTGAAAAACAGCCTGGGGTCAAATTGACCCGAAAGAACACCGACATTAAACATTGAATGGGGTCAAATTGACCCTAAGGTAACAGGAGGGTTAACTTGTGTGTTCCTGCTTTTTTTGCTACAACATTTCATGTGTCATTTTAAGCACCCAATAAAAGTGTTATTATGACCCATGTAATACAATCTTAACATCAGACTGATGGGTTAACATTTTACGGTAGCATTATTTACGACTCATCTTATCCCGTGGTAAATGCTCCTGAATTCACTGTGTGACCTGACCTGACCTCTGACTCTTGAGAGACTTGTTGGAATTCACTGTACCCATGTTGTACCAAAAAAAACAACCATATTCAGCCGAAAAGTCAAATGAACTCATTTGGCTCTTTTCTGCGGTATAATGTATTGTTTTCTTTTCTGAAATAAATGTTGCCGTTTGATGTAATGCAGCTGAAGGCTGGTACTGTCTTGCTTTTTCCAAACTTTGTGTTCAAATTACCTCATCTATGGGTCTATTGTCTCCAGACATTTGAGATCTGCAGCATGCAGGGCAGCCTCTTTGTTTCGTGTAAAATCAGTCAGGCGGTTCTGTATATCTGATAGTAAGTCAGTCCTGGTCAAGTCAATATGAGCCAGCTGCAGGTTGTCCCTGCACATCCTGGCCAGGTCACTGGTTATTACAGAGAAAATGTGTATGTCCAGTTCAACACATCCACAGCTGCACGAGGCAGTTTAGGTGGATTGTCATGGTGGCATAGTTGAGATTACAAAAGGAGGATTTCAGTGGGATCTCTTTTGGCGCAATGGGCGAAGGTTTATTATGCTCTTTTCTAAAAGTGTACAGTATTTGTATGCATGTCCTTTTTTTTGTCAGAGAAGTTTTAATTTTAATTTCTCTTGCAGACGACATGAAATGTTGAAGTGGTAAATATGAACAAACCCAAAATGGCCACAGAGAAGGGGTGAGTTGTTTTTCCATTTGGAGACAAACACATTAATTATCATTTGTTGATCAAGTTTAAATATGTATTAGTTGTTAATCTGTGTTCATTTGTCAATTATGTGACTTATGCAGTTTGTTTATTTTAGGCGTTACTTCTGCTTCAGTATGTTCTCCTTTGTTCAGACCTACATATTTTTCCAGTTTGTTTCTTTTCTGTCTTCAACACACACACACACACACACACACACACACACACACACACACACACACACACACACACACACACACACACACACACACACACACACACAGTCTCTGTTCTCTGTCTTTATAAGGACATATAAGAAACTCTGGTCCGTTGGGTACAACCACTGAGTTTTGACTTTCTTTCCCATGTTTGCTGTTGCCGGACCAACAACTGACCTCTAACCTCGTGTTTCCAGCTGAGAGCCACTGAGCTAAGATTATAAATGGGGGATGGGTCACTATCCCAGAAATGGTGAAGTGCGAGGGTCTGCCACTCAACGTCAGCAAAACAAATTAAATTGATCTTAAAGTTAAACATGGCTTTCCAATTTCTTTTGTTTTTTCATCACAACATTTTTTACAGAAAGAGTTTTTATTGTGGCTCAGACATTTGACTAACTGTGGTCATATTAGGGCATTGGCACATACGAGGGGCTGCTTTATGTTTGTTCTCCAGTGCCACCCAGTGCTAGATAAAGTGAAATTGATCCATCGTTCTAATCCTTCTAAACCTGGACATGAAGCAGATTAAGCATGTGCTTAAAGAAATATATTTCTGTGTAAATGCATCATCATCATGATGCATCCCGCTGTGTGTGATGCGTACGCTGACCTCTGCCCTTTACAGATGGACTTTAATCAAAAATATATATTTATTTGTCATCCTTTCTCCAAATGTCTATACGGGATTGAATGTCTGAATAAAGCTAGTCTGCTCCCTAAAGGTACAAATATGTGTTTACTTCCAGCGTTCCCAGTAACTCCAGAGTACTGATGCTCCTGGGCCAACTGGAGAGGATGAATGGAGAGGCCATGATGAGGGATGTTGAAACGGCGAGACAGGTCACTGCAAAGATATGTCATCTAATACAGACCCAGGGTGAGAGCAAACACACAACATGACAATGCAATCTACTGTACTTTAGACATGGTGCGTGCATGTGTGTGCGTGTGCGTGCGTGCTTGTGTGTGTGCGCACGTACGTGCAGGTAATCGCACATACTGCTGGATCGATCAGCCCCATATTTCTTGTGCACTTCTTGTGTTTGCGGTAATTCACAAAAGATACAAAACGATTTTATTGACCGTTTATTGATCACTGAACTTACCACGCTTCTTAACCAGCCAGTCGGGCCACAAGTGATCAGGAGCTGCTTCAGTAGCAAAAAGAGTTCCCAGTAATCGGCGAGGCTAAAACAAGCGTTACCTCGTCTGTTCCTGGCCACATTTGGCTTTTGTCAATAACAATTGACAACAACCGAACATTTAGAAACGGCGACTCTGCAGATTAATTCCATACCCAATATATTATGATGACTGAAGTTAGGCACGATATATACAGATGAACTAGAACGTGCACTCGGTAGAGCGCATACCTTCACCGCAGCCACTTTTTTGGTACTTGGCATGAGAGTGTGGGGAACTGTAAATTGATGTAGCTTGATACCGGATATTGTGGTAAACATCACAAAAGAATGATGTATGAACATCAGCCTGGATTTATTGATTTAAAATAAATTGTGGTGGACTGAATCTATTTACATGCCAATTGTATAAGAATTATGATAAAGCACATTTCGGAAGGTCGTTGACCCCAAGGTCGTTGACCCCAAAGCGCTAACAAAGGTAATGCCGTCATTATGACATGACGTATATCGCAAGATTGGGCATTGAATTATGAACATTTTGGCATTAGTTGCATGCCAATTGGATAAAAATTGGCATGCATGGTAAAAAGAAGATGTTGACCTTTTCATGACCTTGACCTTTGACCCGATCAATCCCAAAATCTAATCAAATGGTCCCCGGATAATAACCAATCATCCCACCAAATTTCATGCGATTCGGTTTAATCCTTTTTGAGTTATGCGAGGAACACGCATATAAATAAATACACAGCGATCAAAACATTACCTTCCGCATTTTCAATGCGAAGGTAATAAATTGCTGTTTTTGTTATCCTTGCTGCCATCTTGACTGATTCAACTCCTTTTTTGGTTTGGGAGTGGAGAAGGAGACACACCTGGTGGAGTTTGCTCTTTTCCAGTAAGACATGTGTCCAGTGTAACTGTCAGGTAAATAGAGATGGGTTGGTGCACCGGTAGTCAAAGTGTGGATGGATTGTCACAGTGTCTCCTGATCTGGTTCTCTGATTTCTCTTTTGAAAGGAGAGTAGAGAAGGAGGCCCTGTGCCGTGTCGCTGTGTAGAACAGAAACCGGAGTCTCTGTTGTCTCCGCTCTGCCACTCCAATGAGCTGCAATTCATAGAAATATCTAATGCAAGCATCACTAGTGCTTTACCAAATTGTTGATTTCAGGTATTTGTCAAACTGACATAAAATTGAACAGTTATGATGAGTTATTAATGTCAATTTTAAAGCTAAAGTGGCAACTTACAATCCTTTACGTGTTAGGATGTGCTGCTTTTCTCTATTTTATATCATTGTAAAATGAGCATCTTTGTATATTTGCGTTGATTGTACAAGACTAGCAATTTGAAGACATCATTTTGGGCTCTTGGAAATTGTCATCTGCATTTTATTTCTATTTTGGGATATTCCATAGACTAAACTAGAATGGGCACTCGGTAGAGCGCATACCTTCGCATATCACAAGATTGGGCATTGAATTATGAACATTTTGGCATTAGTTGCATGCCAATTGGACACAAATGTATCGTGCTATGGTCCAAAAAATATTTTGACCTTTCCATGACCTTGACCTTTGACCCGATTGATCCCAAAATCTAATCAAATGGTCCCCAGATAATAACCAATCATCCCACCAAATTTCATGCGATTCAAGAAGATTTTGACCTGTTCATGACCTTTGACCTTGACCTTTGACCCGATCGATCCCAAAATCTAATCAACTGGTTCCCGGATAATAACCAATCATCCCACCAAATGTCATGCGATTCGGTTCAATACTTTTTGATATAAATAAATAAATACACGGCGATCAAAACATAACCTTTCGCATTTTCAATGCGAAGGTAATGATTCATCAGGTAATTGAAAAATTCATCAAATATTCTCGAAAGATGAATCAATAATGAAAATAGTTGATTATTTGAAGCCATTACTAAAGAAAAGTGTTACCACAATACTATAGAAACTTTTTAAGATAACCAAGAAAATTCCATATTTCAGTCAACGTTATGTTTACTATTGTGGATTTTGTGGAGTGAGGATAACTTGTAATCACGAGTCAACCTGAGTGGAGCCGAGTTCAGCTCAATCATCACCTATATTTGACCCTGCTGGTATCGTTTGAATGTCTTCACGATTGCTCTTCGTGAATTTAGTCTTTCCTTTCCCCATGATTCATTACTTCCACTTCAAAGTAAGCTTGTGGTTAATCCATCATGACTGTTGGACACAGTGGAAAGGCTCCTGTCTGTGACCCCATCACTCACGATACCTCAGCTGTTCCTCTCATCTCCTGCGCGGCGGTCTGTCACACCCCAACAGGCCTACAGCCTCAACTTGAAATGTGCATGAGTGTGACGATGGTTCGGGGGAGGGAGGGGGTCTGTGACCCTGGTCACAGTAACTGTACACCCCAAGAAGGACTTTGCTGTACTCTTGTCTCATGTTCAGAGTTGTTGTAGCGGTCGAGAGATTCCAAGAGGAAGAACAAGAATCATAGGGAGAGGGAAAAGTTACTCAAATCTGTCATCGAGGCAGCAGTTCTCCGTTTTCTCTCTTATTTGCTGTCAGAGATTCAGTCTCTGTTTTTATTTGAGAATAGAGTCTCCCTTTCCACGCAGTCTTGAGAACGAGAGGAGGTGCTGATTCCTAAGTTCATAGTGTTCTTTCCCCAAGGTCAGTGTGTTGGTACAGAGTCGCAGCTCCGACCAGAGGAGAAGTTTACCTCCAGCCTTCGAGGGATAGAGAAAAAACAAGAAACGGTTTCTCAGAGCCTTTCAAGGGAATATCAGACAATGAGGCGTTTGACTCACAGCAGACCTGCACAACTTGTACGACTCCAGAGGCAGTGAGCCGGGGACCTGCAGAACCTCTTTTCACCCACATCTTTGGTGAACTTTGAGACCGTTGTTATGAAATGGAGTACCGCTACACTAAGAGATACTCCCAATCTGTGGTCTCCCCAGACCCACCAGGTAGGGTCCAGAATGAGCAAAATGTTTCAGCTTTTTTGACTGATTTATTTTACAAATATGTTAAATATGTCATTCTGCTCAGGATAGGTTAGAATAACCAGTCTGACTTGTACAACCTTCACAGTGAATGTGCAGTAATTTAATTACCAAGCCATGGCTGACTAAAATCTTCACTGAGAAAGACATAAATGATGGATAATGAGTTAAACTTATTAAATGGCAACATACAGGTCATTTACCTGGGGATCAATTTTACTTTTGAGTGCCATATTAAAGCTTGGTTAATTTTTGATTGAAGAATACCATCATTGGCATAGGAAAATGCAGTAAATGGATAAATTGGTGTGTGTGTGCATGCGTGCATGTGTCTGTGTGTCTGTGTGTGTGTGTGTGCGTGTGATTAGTGTCAAGATGACAGTTTGTTTTGAAGACCTTTTAAAAAGTCTGGTATGACAGAAATGTTTTGAGGACACCGAGTCGCTGCTTGTGTGTGAGCGCGCAACTGTTTGTTTACGTGCGCGGGTACGCACAGAGTTGTGTAAGTGTGGAAAGTGAGTTTATAGAACGTGTTCTTGTGCGTCATCAATTTCATTTCCATATTCACCTGCTGTTATGATGCATTCCTGAGTTGGTGACGGCGTATCATGCTTCTTCTCTTGTGGTAAACCAGTTATTTTCACATCCTGTTGAGTGGTACAGTTTCTAAGAGGATAACGGTAGAGCTCATGTCTCAGCTAATATTTGACACATGTTAAATTCTAATTTATTGTATTTATTTTCTATCTTTCCATGTTCCAATTTCCACTGTAACATTGTGACAATTCAACATTCACACGCACAAACACACACACACATTGCTTGTGCGAGAAGCCCCTCAGTTGTTTTGGTGTTTTGGACAAATGCAGAACCGCTTATCTTCACATTTCTGATCCTTTTTATTTTGTTGTGTGTTGCAGAGAAGAGTGGAAAAGAGGTGATGTCCAAAGGCTCCAGTGGCATGGAGGTCATTCTGGCGTCACTGGAGGTCAGCTCACACATCAACTGGAGATTTCAGCTCCGAACATGACAACACTTCAACACTACGCGTACCCTGTAGTTTTTACTTCTGTTTGCACAAATGGAGAAAGTGGTACATTCCTAAATT
Organism: Pseudoliparis swirei; assembly: GCF_029220125.1. NCBI lineage: Eukaryota > Metazoa > Chordata > Actinopteri > Perciformes > Liparidae > Pseudoliparis > Pseudoliparis swirei. The sequence continues at coordinate 20,654,448 of NC_079394.1, read as the reverse complement.
AGACGACCAAAGACTTATTCGTCTTTGTGCTGAGCTAAGCTAACTGGCTGCTCGTGGGAGCTTCATATTTACCGTCCCAGACTGATATTATTATTCTCACCTAACTAGCGATAAGAAAGTGGATATGCTATTTCCCAAAACTATTTATTGAAGTTTTGATCCCCCTCACTTTGAGACATTCTTCTTACAACGATGTGATCTTTGCCAGAAGAAGCTCACTGTTTAAAACATTGCATGCAGAGACCTAAGAAATGCATCAATGGCTTTGTATGAACAGCTGTGGGAAACGCCGCTGCAGCCGGCACGTCGATGCATGATTTGATTTGAGATGGTTCTGAGAGGAAGTAAAATAATATCTGAATAAAATAATAAAATAATATATTCAGAATGTACACCTGTGTGTTGTTTAACAAGTGTCCCTGTGCGGCTTCCACAGAACACCAGAGATGTCCAGACCACGCTGAACATTTTGTACATTCTCAGTGAGCTGCTGACTGTGGGTGTGTAGAGTGAGCTCTTTTTCTACCCCCAAAATGTATGTATGAGAAGTTTATGCACAGATTTTGAAAGCTGATGACATTTACATAATTTCTGGATAATCACTTTGTGGGCAATTTCACTGTCATTTACACTTTTTCATGCGAGTAATACATATATTCTAAAAGCATAAACAATTCCTTGAACCACACTAACATATGGTAAAGTGGTAGTAGAAGTTGAATATATCTAGGATCCACAAAGTAATGTCTTTAAGGTTTATGCTTCCCAGGATTTCAACTGCATATTCCCCTCATGAATCACATCTAATGCTGTTTTATTGTTGTTTTCTGTCTCCAGGCAGAGGTCGCAGGGTCGGAGTATTTGTGTCTAAAGGAGGCACAGGAATATTATTCCAGATTCTGATCACCGCAAGCAAAGAGTTGCCTCCCAGTGAAGAACTCATGCTGCAGCTTCACTCGCTGCTCGCCAAGGTTGGCCCAAAAGGTGGGTTTTCATATCACAACAACAGGTACGCAGTCATGTAGTCACGTAGACTCCACTAGTGGTCAAACTCTTCAGGCTGCTGCGAAGACTTGTTTAGTAGTTTGCAGAAAACAACAGGGACATAAACACCGAGCATCTGGTGACGTGTGCTCTGCATGTTCCTGTGTGTTCAGACAGAAAGTTTGGAGTGAAGGCGCGCTTGAGCGGCGCGCTGAACGCCACAGTCAACTTAACCAAACAGAACCTACAGAATACCAAAGTGCTTCTGCCCTGTCTCCAGGTTCTCAGGGTTTACTCCACCAACTGTAAGTTATTTTTTTATTTTTTTATTAAATTGTCCGTCTCTATTGGAATTCAAGCAGACGAGTGCCAAGAAACTGGTGTCAGTGGTATTTGATGTCTCGATCTGCTTTTGTCTGCTACCTCCTGTTTATATGGTTGTTTTGGTGAAGCGGTGAATGCTATTTCTTTGGGCAAGAACGGAGTGGTGGAGCTCATGTTCAAGATTGTGGTGCCGTTCAGCAAGAAGAACATCAGCCTGCTTAAGTAAGCAGTCGATTGTCATAATGAGCCGGCATAAACGCTGTGTTAACCCTTGTGTTGCCTTCGGGTCAATTTGACCCGATTCAATGTTTAACCCTCCTCTTACCTTTATATTTACTAACATATTTTACCCTTGAGGTCAATATGACCCCAGCTATTAAAATCTCCAGAAAATTATTAGAATTAATATTGTTTTCCAAGTTTAAGTGTGAGGCACTTTATGTTTGTTTGTTGACTCCCGAAAGAACACCGACATTAAACATTGAATCGGGTCAAATTGACCCGAAGGCGACAGGAGGGTTAAATATTGAATCGGGTCAAAATGACCCGAAGGCAACACAAGGGTTAAAAACAAACTAGCGAGATCCACGGGCCACATCTCGTAAGCCTCTTTCCGCTGTTGGTTCTTTAACTTCTAATCTGTCATTGACGTTTGTTCAGCAGACCATGTGACCGCGTAATTTGCCTTGTTTCTAAATCAACAGGGTAGCTCTGGATGCACTCGGAGCGCTGCTTAAATCCAGTGAGTAGCTTTCTTTGTAGCATTCTGACTATAGTAGTGATCCTTAAATTATGCTGGTTCCTTTAGCCTCTTTCCACCATTATGAACCCTTTTTCTGGACTTGATTTTCTGTCCCCCGCCGAAGCAAACACCGTTAAGGATCATTCAACATGGATTTGAAGTTATCTCGTCCCAAATTGACCCCTTACCCCCCCCTGCAGAGACGAATGCTCGCCGTGCAGTGGATGCTGGACACGTGCATGCCTTGCTGGCTCTTTACCAGGACTGGCATCACAATGACACACGGCATCGCCACATGCTGATACGCAAAGGGCTGCTGGTCTGCCTCAGGAACATCACCAACATCAAGCTCGGCAGGAAAGCGTTCATCGATGCCGACGGCATGAGGATCCTCTACTACTCATCCACTGTGAGTCAGAATGTGACAAACACTTGGCCAACAATGAAAGCATGCGACACACGTTCACAGCTTCCAAGTTTACAAAGTGAAGATGCATACACCTGCCAAGCCTGGGCCTGCACGTTGGTTTACAGCTTTATTTAACACACACACACACTCACACTCTCTCTCACACACACACACACACTGGCCTACTCTCTACTTTCTGTGTGATTTTCTTTCCAGGAGTGTCTCCCGGTGCGGACTCTGGATCCACTCGTCAACACTTCGAGTCTCATCATGAGGAAGTGTTTTCCTAAGAACCGTCTGCCTCTGCCCACCATCAAATCAGCCTTTCTTTACCAGCTGCCACATGTGCCCGTTGTAGGGCCCGTGGCGCAGCTGTACAGCCAGCCACTTGGGGGTGAGAACACAAGACTCACACACACTTCACTCGAGAGTGTCCCAGTATATCGCAGTGCATGCCTTGCATTGACGATGATGCCGTACAGACGGACACATTTCTTAAGATAAGATAAGATAAGATAATCCTTTATTAGTCCCACAATGGGGAAATTTCAGGATCACAGCAGCGGGTGCACATTAGAGCAATAATAAACAAAATACAATAACAATATTAAATGTACAGAGGAATACAAAATATATATAGATACAAGGTAGTGATTAAAGTGAATTGTCAGCAGGTTAAAGTGATCAATTTCTACATCTGAACATTTAAACAAGTCTAAGGATAATACCAATGTGGGGTTGGAAAAAAATGAAAAATGTCCACATCATTGGCATCTTGGAGTGTTTGGCCAAATAAGTCGGCCCATCCGATGTAATCGCAGTCATGGCTCCTAGATTCAGTATCACACACACACACACACACACACACACACACACACACACACACACACACACACACACACACACACACACACACACACACACACACACACACACACACACACACACACACACACAGTGTCGGTGCTTGAATTTATCAACAAAGTCGGAACCTTGTTCGGGAACGACAGGAGCATACAAACAAAACACACACAAACGATGCTGACATGTCTTGACCGCATACATTGTTAATGGCAACACTGCTGCACACAATGTGCCTTACAGGAAGAAAGAATCATCAGCTCTGTGACAGGCCCTTAAAGAAGGGTAAGACATACGTACGAAACAACTCCATCCTCAATACATAGACTCGCTCACGGCTGCTTTCTCATTCACCTCACGTCATACTCTAACTTCACTAAACTAACACATGACATCCGTTAATAATACAGTAATAACGATGCTTAGTGGTCGCATGCTCACTAGTACTACTAGTACTAGTACTACTCTAAATCTGTCCTTCTGTACACATTACATCTATTGCACCTGTCCATCCTGGAGAGGGATCCTCCTCTGTTGCTCTCCTGAAGGTTTCTTCCCTTTTTTCCCCCTGAAGGGTTATTTGGGAGTTTTTCCTGATCCGATGCGAGGTTTTGGGGCAGGGATGTCTATGTGTACAGATTGTAAAGCACTCCGAGACAAATTTGTAATTTGTGAAATTGGGCTATACAAATAAACTGAATTGAATTGAATTGAACTAGTACTGATGCATTTGCACTGTACTCCATTAATTTGCCTCTTTGCATCCACAAGCATTTTGATGGAATATTTGACCTTATTTGCTCTTCCCTTAAAAGGTGCTAAATTCTAAAGGTGCTAACACCACAAACGGGGCAAACAACGATGAAAAGTGCTGACAGTGTTGTAACCTGGGTGGGAAATTGAAGGCGGTCAGGACGCCGTTTCTCAGCTGTAAACGCCATATAAGCTGCAATTAGCTCACCGGTTGCGCCCCCACACGGGAACGGTTACCTAACAAGCTACGACATAGACTTGTCATTGAGATCACCAGCCCACTGAATTAGAAGAAATATAATCATCATATCTTCTGTCCTCTAAATATCGTACTCCTCTGAATCACGGCTGCTTAGATCTTTCTTTTTCTTTGCTCGACATTGTCTCTGTTCTTGTCGTGGCAGTTAACTCATTGTCCAGAACCACTTCTACTCGTCTGGTTGTGTGCCAGGCTGCTGCATACGTTGGAAAATAATAAACTCCCACCTTGCTCGAGTTAAGGTCACCCAATAATGTTAATATGTGTGTGCACCCAGTGGATGATGTCGTGGATGAAAGCGACGATAACGAGGAGACGGACGCAGACACAGAGAACGATACTGACAACGAAGAGGACAAGAAGGATCCACACACTGAGGTAATATCCAGCATTCAGATGCACACACATGAGTTTAGGCCCAGGTGATTTATAGCGTAAACATTTTTTCAGCATTGTTCCATCATGATTATATTAAACTGAATCTCTCCAGATTAAGTAATTTAAGTCTCTTAGAGCTGGGTCAGAGTTGTTGCTTAGGTTGGTGAAGTCCTCTCAATTTCCAGCAGAGGGTAGTCATGACTCATTAGTTCTATTTTTCCTAGTTTTCTACATATCATCTCATCTCATATTCCCCAGATAGCAACATACTTGAGCAATCGCTGAGATGCAGCCAGATAGCACACAGTGAAGTTTGACATCTAGATATGAGTGTTTTCTTTCTTTGTGTCCTTCTGATCAGAACGAGGACATCGAGACGGATCTAAACAAGCTACATCCCAAAAAGAACCCCGGACGTCCATTCGAGGAGTTGAAGGTCTACGAGAGGTTCTTCTTGGAGCTTTCTGAAGACTTCCAGGTCAGTAATTTGTGCCCATGTTGACGAGATTTCAATTTCTTTTCAAATGACTCAAGAAACTATACATTTATACAAACATGTCTGATAGCTGAATCATGTATTAATCAGTCAGTACAATGTGTCCAATGTGTTGGCACACTACACTCCTTTAGGTTGGTATATTTAAACATGGACCATTCAAATTGTATCTTACTGGCTCAATGTATGCACTCTTGTGTGTCAAAATTAATCAGTATCCGATAGACATCTTCTACTACATATTTACATGGACATATGTAGTTAAGACATCATACTGTCTTGCCTCTCCTTTTTTAAATTCTATGATACATCTTTTTTTCTATTTTATTGTATTTATTGTTATGCGGCCTTTTCCACACATATTTGTTGTCTGCATTTTTCTTATCGGTATATCTTATTCCTGCAGGGTTATAACTTTGAACCATCAAAGAGTGCCTCTACCACATCGTCATCTTTCTCCTCGACTCGAGCCACTCGGCCAATCATCGTGCCCACAGCTCAGGCCCTGTCCCCGAAGCACGTCCCTGTAACGAGCTTTCAGGGGGATTGCAACCCTAGCAAAGGAGAACGCCGCCCGCCTTCCCCCTCTGTGCCCACTCCTGCACCTCCTGCCTCTCTGACGCCTCTAGAACTGGACACCATCCACCTCACCAAGGACCAGGACAGAAAAGAGGAGGCCCACATTCCGTCCCCCGACACGCTGACAACATTGTCGTCCCTCATCAGGCCTCCTTCTCAAGCGCAGACGATAGAGCAGGCTCTAGCACATGTGTTGGAGTGTGTCTCCCTCGAAGCGACGGGGGCTCTGAACACAGGAGAAGACGGAGGACAGGGAGTCAAACCAAACGGATCCCCAGTCAATGGCACGAGGCACATCCAGTCCCCACTGCTCCTGGAGGACATCGCTAATCGCCGTGTGGGAGGAGGAGGCAGTAACTGGGGTTCAGATTGCGGCTCAGAGGGGACCGAGGATGAGGGAGGGGAAGGAGCAGTCCTGGAGGTGCCAGACACGGCGCTGCTCCTCCCGCTTCATGACCCCGACCTTTACGTGGAGATGGTGAAGGGAACGCACTCCGTACCCCAGTACGCTGAAGTAGCTTACCCAGACTACTTTGGCCACATAGCCCCAACATTTAGGGAGCCTCTTCAGGAGAGAGTATATGGTGTTCAGAGGTGAGACTTTATTTTGTATCAACTCTGTGGTTTGCTGCAGAGGTAGTTGAGCATAGGAATGAAAGACGGCATACAGATGATAAGAACTACATGTATTGTAGTGTTTCCAATGCCAGAAAGATCAAGTTTTAAAAAATCTTTTATTTGTGCTACAGGCATGAGCATGACCTCGGGCTGACTCATGGGGCTCCAGGCTGAATTTTTTAAGCCTCCGTAATGGGAATGTTTTAGTGATGCTTTTCCAAGGACAAGCTATAATTTCCCAGGCACAATTGGCTAAAAATGTAAATGCAATCGTGTGATTAAATTCTGGGGTTGCATGTCGGTCCAAATGGACTTTTTCATCTGAGCTCCAGTTTGCACTTTAAACTTTGCCGTGTTTATCAGGTCCTGGTTCTGGGAAAAAGCATATCCTTCGCTTATTGGATTCATCCTAAAAAATATACACTATTTGTTCATGAAAAACATATTGTGTTAATCATGAGCTTGTTTGTGGGTCTAATCCTGCAGGTCTAAAATATTCCAGGACATTGAGAGGTTAATTCATCCCAATGATATCGTGGATAAAGTAGTCTATGACTTGGACATTCCCAGGTGAGTCCCTCCTACTGAGTAAAGCATTGCAACACTAAAGCTGAATGGAGCTCAAATTACAACCAAAGCTACGGTTTATCCTTTTTTGGATAACTTTGAGAGCATCACATGCACAAAGCAGATGAGCTCAACCTGTCGTCCACGTGTGGATGTGTTTCAGTTGTCCGGTGATTGAAGACAATGGCGAATCGCTGAAGTTCAACTCTCAGTTTGAGTCTGGAAACCTCAGGAAGGCAGTTCAAATGAGGAAGTAAGTGTTCATCGTCACAGCAGTTAAATTAAATAAGTAAGGTTGACACAATCAAACAAAATCACCTTTTTAATATAATGATAGCATTTGAAGCTGTGGTCGCCTTTTACTATATTCAATCTACTTTCACAACAATTTCACATAAATTAGATTTAAAACAAAAGAATTGGAGACGAGTATTGTTGATGGTTGATGATGTTTGGGTCCAAATTTACAGATTATGTTGTGGTGTTTCTCCAGATATGAGTATGACCTTGTGCTGAATTCAGACATCAATAGTAATCACTACCACCAGTGGTTCTACTTTGAGGTGAGCGGCATGCGCGTTGGAACCACCTACCGCTTCAACATCATCAACTCCGAGAAGTCAAACAGCCAGTTCAACTACGGTGAGACGCATTACTGCACGTCAAACACTACAGTTTGTCATTCTCATCTGCCCGCCAGAGGATTTAAACTTATTTCTTAATGCGTTTTGACATTCAGTCAAGATGAAGTGGTTCGAGCATCCGACAGCACATGTCCTAAACTGTGTGTGTGTGTGTGTGTGTGTGTGTGTGTGTGTGTAGGCATGCAGGTGCTCATGTACTCTGTGCAGGAGGCGATCAGTGGCCGGCCTCGCTGGGTCAGAACAGGAACAGACATCTGTTACTACAAGTAGGTCCACTCGGAGGGGAAAGGCAAACACTATCTTCACAGTAACACGGGGGCTCGTGCATCATTTCATACAGCATACCAATTTTGCCATACTGCAGACAACGTGCTGCAGTTTATTGATTACCTTGTACATGTATGTATTTCATACACAGTCGCTATAAAGCACTCTCAACCACTTTATTGCCTGCTACATGTTATTATGAGCTGGTATTTATGTACTTGGTATGTCAACTTTTTTGAAAAGCATTCTTTAAGGAGGAAAAGGGAGACACACCCTTTCTTCACAAATTGCATCACATATGTATTTATGAGATACAACAAGGTCTTTTTTATGATTTCCCATAATGTTAGGGCGTTATGGTTCGGGGTTTAGACATCGTCACAGAGTTGTGTTTGACCTTCCTATAGGCGTACATCAGGGAGGAAGGATATTAGGATCCATCTCAATATAATGTAGTCCAGAAGTACATCATCTCTATCTATTCCCTTAGTAATGAACATATTATTTAATTTGACACATTTCTGGGTTTATTGCCAGGTAGTTTTTACACATATAAGAACTTTGCCTCTTTATTGTTGTTGTTGTGGATAACAATAAACATAGTAAAAGTGAATATACAAATTTAAGCAAGTGTCAAGAATGTCAAGAAGCATGAACATATGGAATAAAATAAATTACAAATAAAAGGTGAAAAGAGATACTAAAAATACATGCGCAACATAATCAGGTTTTAAGTGAACAAGTTGTACAATTTGTGTGAAGAATAAAGAATAAGTCCAGAGATAACAGTCCACATTGTAAACTAGTCCATGTGTGGCACAGCTGTTGTATTGCATTGCAGTAGATTATACAGGTGTGCCTTATAAAGAAGCCATTGAGTGTGTTATGAGTGCTACATCGTGCAACATTTACTCATGACTCCTCTTCTCCTTAGGAATCACTTTGCTAGGAGCTCGATTGCAGCGGGTGGTCAGAAAGGGAAGTCCTATTATACGATGACCTTCAGCACCAGCTTCAGCCATAAGGATGATGTCTGCTACTTTGCCTATCATTACCCGTATACGTACTCCACTCTTAAGGTAGTATTGCAATACCACAGCTTGCTGTAATCTAGAGACCACTAGTATTCAGGAGTACACATCTCTGAGCACTAACAACCCCCACCCCCTCAGGCCTTATTGTAAGGGTTTTGCTCTGCCTACAAACATGTACTGCTAAACCCCCCAGACCCCCAGTGGGAGACCGGATGCAGCCTCATGATGGAGTCAACTGTTCCCCCGCCCCCTGTAATCATTTATTTGCCCTTCAAACCTGAGCTCAGATAGCTACTGTGCTCTCAAACGACTGTACACTCATTATGTCAATAGTTCCGTTGTATAATTACACTTAGTGACTGTGCATAATTGCATATAATACGGGCAACAAACGATAAACCCAATCTGAATCACATAATCACACATGTCCCAATAAACAGCCAGTGCAACAATACAGCATTACAATGTGTGATGGACGGGGGCTCGAATGGAGGTTGTGGAAACTCTTAGTTAGCAAAATGTCGAAAATGTATTCAGGGATGTCGTCGTATCTTCAGATGCACCTGTCCAAACTGGAGGCTTTGAGGACCCCCCAGATCTACCTGAGACGGGACGTCCTCTGTGAAACTCTGGGGGGAAACAGCTGCCCCCTTCTGACCCTCACTGCCATGCCAGAGTCCAACTCTAATGATCACATCTGTCAGTTCAGTAAGTAAACCAGCGCCGTTTAGCGAGCGGATGTTAATCGCGCGCTTTAGCACCATTGTACAATGTCTGCTGGCCTGATAATTACATTGTTCCATGAAAGATTAGATAGTTACATGTTGTGTCCCGTGACAGATATAAACAGTAGTATGCACACACATAAGTACATATATACATACACAACATGTACATGCATATAAAGTTTAAACAGGTTTCCTGGTGGAAGTCACTTCTCGTCAGTGCCTTCGATCTCCGTGACCTTGTCCGTCACCATGGAAACATTGTCACATGACATGTAAGGACTCTGGTTCGGTGCTGTGACGTCGCTAGTGACGTCACAGAGCACCGAACCAGAGTCTGTATATAGAAGTGATTTCCAGCAGGAATTCAGTGTGTGAATCTCACAGAAACCCCCCCACCCCTTCTCCATTCAGCCACTTCCCGGGGTGGGGGCCTCTGATGGGATATCACAGACAGGGTGGGTGGGAAGGTTTATTATATATTATATATGATTGGTTATTGGATAAAAGAGGAACAAAAGGAATTAATTTCTAAAATAATTTAGAAATTAAAGAAATTCAAGTGCACACAATTCAGGAAGTTACTTGATTTGTAAAATAGTGTAACGTGGGACTTGTTAACCTGTGTGATTGTCGCTCAAGTGGGCCGTAGAGATTTCTCTGAATGGGCCTCGCTCCTATTCACACCTGGGCCCATGCAAAATAAATATTACTGAATATTTCAAGGTGTGGTGGCCATATATATATATATATATATGTATATACATATATATATATTCTTATTAGAAGGGTTTGTGGGCACTGACTTAGTCAGAGCAGAGGACCCCCAGCCCGTTGCCACCTTTTTCACCTCTCATGAGTTTGCAGGTATGCTTATTGGCTCATCATCACTTCCACAGCTGAGCAGAACAATCGCTGGTTCAGGATTTTTATATCCAGGAGAGGATGGAATAAGATTCACAAGCCGTTATTGTTTGTACCCAAAACTCTTATCCTCTGCTACGGATTTGGTTATCCTGACAAAATAAAATCATAAATGGTAAAAAAATAAGGCAAAGAAAAGGAGTTTTTAAATATGCAACACAATCATGAATCGGTATGCAAACGTGCATGACTGTCCAACATGTATTTTTGTCAGATGTCCTCTAATGAGCCATAATATCTCAACATTGAATGACTGTTGTGTGGTGAGTTGAGACAAACCTCACTGACGAATCCAATCAGTCATTTTGGTGATGGAAGCTAATTCTCCACTTTGTAGACAAATCTGTGTAACAAAATAATTTAAGCTTATAGATCCAATATCCTCGTGCTCGGCTCCAGTTCTCCAAAATGTCCACCAAGAAATGAACTCCTAAGTGACAGAAATGTTCCTTTCTCATGTTTAAATAATTTAAAACGAACCCTCGCAAGAGCATCTTCCTGCATTACTGCTGGTTATTACTACATTAGAACATCCCTGGGGGATCAGGGCATGCCCGTGTTCCCAGCTAGGTTACTGTAGTACGTCCACTGTGCTTCTCTGATGCGTCTTCTCAGCTGTGAACACTTTAAATTGAAGAAAACTTTCTTCCCCATTCTTCTATGTGTGTTTGTGTTTGTGCTGTACTCTTCTCTCTTTCAGGGAACCGTCCATTGATCTTCCTGTCGGCCAGAGTGCACCCTGGGGAGACCAACGCCAGCTGGGTAATGAAGGGCACGCTGGAGTTCCTGATGGGCACCAGCCTACTGGCAGCCAGCCTGAGGGAGGCCTACATCTTCAAGATAGTCCCCATGCTTAACCCCGATGGAGTTGTGAACGGAAAGTGAGTGAAATGAGTCGAGAAAGAAATGAACACACTTTCACAGCTTTCAAATATACACACTGAAGAAGGATACACCTGCCGAGCCTACACACACACACACACACACACACACACACACACACACACACACACACACACACACACACACACACACACACACACACAAACACTGTTGTCTTGAAGGCTTCTCCAGCTTTTTCTTTGTTCTCCTTCACTCTGTATCCTCCTCCTCTTCTGCCCTCTCCTTTCTGCTGTAGTCATCGTTGTTCTCTGAGTGGAGAGGATTTGAATCGCCAGTGGCAGAACCCCAATCCTGAGCTGCACCCCACCATCTACCACACTAAGAGCCTGCTGCAGTACCTGGCACACATACAAAGGGCACCTCTGGTAGGACCTCTTATTAACTGGACTTAAATAACTTCAGGTGTATTTTGCCGCATCATCTTTCCTCTGGAAAGTATGGAGAACCTCTCCTCACATCTTATTATGCTGGTGCCATTCCTCCTGTTCAGCTGCACACTCTCCATGTTCACTAAACTCCACATCAATAAATCATCACATTGGTTTTGAGTCATTAATGCAGTTACCATAAACAGCAGCCTCCATTGCCCTCTGTAACGCATTGTGTGTCAGCAGGTTGGATATAATGGTCTATTGCTTTTATAGGAGATTTGTTTACTGTACAAAGGGCGAAGGCTTAACAACACACAGCCAGGTGAGGCCGCTGTAGGTCTTCACCTTGCTGTGTTTAAGTCATCGCCCTTTTTAAAATAGATCTGAGAAAACGTTTTGAGAAATATGAGCAGTACCACTGACATCTACAGCGACGATGACACAGCATCACATTTAACGATCAACCAGTGGATTTATTTTAGCTGTTGTATTTTTTTATTAATTATGTTTTTAAATAGCTATTTAAACAAGTTTTTAAACATAATGAGGAGATCGTCTTAATCATTGGAAGTTAGTTGAAGCTTCCTAAATATTTCTTACATTCACTCTACACTAGACTTACTTTATGCTCTCTCTATGCGTGTGTGTATCTGTGTGTGTGTATACACATTTTTTCACAGGTGTTCTGCGACTACCACGGTCATTCCAGGAAGAAGAATGTGTTCATGTACGGCTGCAGCGTGAAGGAGACAGTCTGGCAATCCAACATCACCGCGACATCCAGTGACTTGCAGGAGGACCTTGGATACAGAGTGAGCACCTACACACACACATACACACACGGATACAAACACACAATCTCACTCTTCCCCTCTGTTTTCAGATTACTGTTCTCACATCGTTGAATGGTAATTGTTACATAGAGATCACCTTTATTACATTTTACAGAAAAGAGATGCCCTCATAGCAGCTTATATTTAAATCTGTCAGGTCTTTGTGACGGGGTGAGGCTCAGGTGCAGAGAGACAGGCTGGACGCAATATGAATAACAAAAAAGGCACTCTTTAATGAGGCAAAACAGTTTACAAAAAAAACAAGGTCCAAAAGGGGCAGGCAGAGAATCCAGGTTCAGGGCAGGCAGGGTCAACAGGCAGAACCAGGAACACGGACAGGACGACGGGAAAAGGACACGGAACCATAGACGACAATCCGACAGAAGACAAGGGAAAGACTGACACAATATATAGGGGGGGAAACAGGTGTACGACATCAGACAGTAACGAGACAAGAGTGGCTGAGGGCAGGTGCAGGGAATTAAACAATTAAGACAGAGAAGACACAGAGGAGACATAGGAGACACGGAACACAGGAGAAACAGAACAGGGTGTTACAAAATCAGCATTGAAATACAATCCTGTGTCGCTCACTAGAGAACAGATTGTAGCACCGTATTACATAACATACATAACATGTGTTTCAACACCAGCTCTTTTCTGACAAACATACTCAAATTGCTTTTACTTTGGTAAATTTGATAATTCACCTTGAAGTCGACTGTGAGTGGGGAAGGACTTCTTATCGTTCACCTTTCAAGTTGGTCAGGCCAAGAGCCGTTTGTTTCTTTTTGGCATTTTGGAATGCAACTCATATCTTTCAGTCGGCCGAACGCTAATCAAGATGCCAGTTTAAGACGAGTCGCTTTGAACTACAAACCCACAGCAAACATTGGGGGAAAGCAGCGGTCAATACTGCTGCTTTGTCCAGCCACTGCTCGGTACATAAGCCAGTCTGTGTTAATTGTCCCCGCTATAAAAATGTACTTTACCATCTGCCCCTCGATGTACTCACGCACGCATGCCGACACAAAAGCACTCAAAACAGTGTTGTATGTTTTTCAGGCGCTTCCTAAGATCCTGTCCCAGATCGCCCCGGCCTTCAGCATGGTCAGCTGTAGTTTTGTTGTGGAGCGCTCCAAAGAGTCGACGGCCCGTGTTGTTGTCTGGAGAGAGATCGGAGTGCAGCGCAGCTACACCATGGAGAGCACGCTGTGTGGTTGTGACCAGGGAAAATATAAGGTAGGCCTGTATTTTATTGTGTTTAAATGCAGGCTTTTATGTTGCATGCACTTCAATACAATAACCCCGCAGTTAAATACTCTCTTTGTGCATTTTCATTAGAGAAATAGGGGAGCGAAATGGGAGGGATGGGAACGATACGCAACGAAGGTCCCTGGCTAGACATTGCCATTCATGGTCGGTTTAACCTCTTAGATACCTGGGCAGCCTGGAGGTGTTTGTTTGTTGTGCATGTGTGTACGTTAATGCGCTACATTGTGGGAAAGGAGGCACATTAGCCAGAGCTATTTTCAAAACATAAAAAAAGTTGAGTATCATGCACAATTAGCCGATTGTGTCTGGTTTTATTGCATCGTAGATGTCCAAGTGTGAGGGAGGTTTCCCTTTAAATCTGATGAAATGTCCAGCAGGTGGAGCTGCAATCCTTTTTTCCACTTTCTCAAGGCTTGGCCTCTGTCTTTTGTCCTCCTTTCTTTTGACCCTTTACCTTGCTTTCCTCTCTCTCGTGGTCTTACCACCTGATTTCCTTCTTCCTGAATTCTGCCAATTTCTAGGGAGGCCATTTTGGCACTAATTAGCACCCCCGCCGGTTTATGACCAAGTGTTTGTCCAGATGTGCAGGAACTAATGTCTACGGAATTGAAGCTGCATATCTCTGTGGTCACGCCAAGTTTTGATGTCTCGAGGTCCGCTCTGGGGAAATGAGAACATGAAAGTTTTTTGGTTGAGTCGGGGGTTAGCTGTGTGTGTGTCTCCTCGAGTGAGTATTCGGTTACTTGTATGATTGTACAGCACTGTGAGGGCTTTGTTCGGGTTGCAGGTGTGAGTTCATGTGCTTTTGAATGTGTGCTTCAATGCAAATGAAACATACTATCATATTTCTACATGAAAAGTTTCCTCAGCAACTGCTTTCCAGCATTGAGAATTGGGACGTTTGAAGATGGACAACAGCTTCTTCCCCTGGCTCCAGAGCAGCTGTAAAAAAACCTACAGCAGCCATTTTAAAGTAGATTTCTGTTGGACCCTGACATTCTTTCTTAATTCAGCTGTATATTGGAAGTGAGCACATTTTTTGGGTTGTGGCATCTTTGGCGTATCCTGGTAAACGTTTAGTATCTATCTGTTGGTATTGGTCTCTGATGTGCATGTACATGTTCTCTTCAGGGTCTTCAGATCGGCACCAGAGAGCTGGAGGAGATGGGAGCTCAGTTCTGTGTGGCCCTGCTGAGGCTGAAGAGGCTGACCGGGATCCGCAATCACCAACACCTGCTGGATTTAGAGAGCGACATCATCGGGACACAGTCTAAAGTGGTCAGGTTCGTAGTAACACAGTCACACACACAGATCACGCAGGTCAGGCTATTTCGAGTGTTGCTAAGAAAAAAGGTGACAAACTCTCACACATCACAGTCAAGTCACTTAGTCTGCGATTGAATGGAAACAAAAGGAACCACGGTTTTTATTCTCAGCATTGCAACCTTTCCAAAATACTAACTTTGAAATATATGTGCTACCTAGAGCTATGTAGGGTTCTTTGGCTTGTGTCCATAGAAAATTCCTGCTAGAAGCTTTTTATAATCGTTCCACCTGAAAGTCGTTCAGAGGGTTATACCGAGAGCTATCTGTGAAAGGTTCCATCCAGAACCAAATATGAGATACAAATAACCCTTCTTTGGTGTTGTGGACCCATACAGGACCCTCTTTGGAGGTTCTAATGGGATTCTTTTATTTATTTATTACAATTTATTTTAAAAAGGTGTTCTTCAGAACCAAAGGGTTCTGGGTAGAACCGCCGCCCTTCAGGAAGAACCCTTTGGGAAGTATTTTGTGCTGCCAATAATTCTACCTGAACATCAGTGCAGTGGTTCCAGACTGTTCTCCATTTATCTGCACAAAGCCTCTTCCTTACCGCCAGACACGTTGCCCCGTTGGCTCCGATACTCAGCGGTGTCACCCCGGATCTCCTCTGAAGCACGACTCAAGAAACAAATGGAGACATGCACTTCTGTGAGCATCATTGAAATTCTATCAATGATCATGTGTTATGAATATCATGAAAACCCTAGAGTGAGAGGAGAATCGGCATGAATAATGGCCAGCAAAGTGATTATAGAGTAAAACAGTCACCAGATGTTTGTCTTTCTTCATGAAACCCTTTACTCCTACACAGCGAGGTGAACACGAGGGTACGGTGTGGATTAAATGCACACGGAACATGCACACGTCATTAGCGTGTCACTTGTAGTTGTAATAAACACAAGTGGGAAAGAAACACCTTTAAATTGATGACAGTCAGAGCCTCAGAGCAGGCCCTCATCCTCTGAGGTGCCGGTGCGTTCAGGAGACAGCGGCATTCAAAATGTTGAACTGTAAGACAAACTAATCTCACTAGTTAAACTTATTGTTTGTTTTATCTTGTTTACTTTGTAGGAGAGTTCATCTTGATTGTTATCTTTGAGTTCACAACTGGCCTCTGTCTATAATATAAAGACTTCTCAAATAAAAAGTAACCTTATTTTTGTTGTTATAGACTATTTCTATTTCTTAAATTTTTATTTATTTATAATAATACTATCTTCTACATTTAAAATCTAATTATTAATCAATTATATGATAGAATAGTAGAAACATGATAAGGAATTGTTACTTGCATACAGTCCTACTTCAAATATGGGTTTTTTTACTATTTAAAAGTCATCACTATCCATATCAACTTCTCTTTTGTCAAAAGGTGCGCTTCAAAACAATGTCAGGTATGTTTTTTGTGTGTGTTTTCACTGTTTTTAAAGCTTTTTAGACGACCCAAAACAAAACACAAGATTTAAAGATGAATATGGAAAATTAAATTTGAATTCTTAAATCATGATCAAAAATCAAACATGTTGCACCAAAGTTTCTTGAGTCTTCATCCATATTTAGAAAGATGGCTTCAACCAGTCATGAGCCGGTGACCTTTTACATCCGAACAAATGACCACATAGCTTAACTGGATGTCAATCAACTCTATTAAAATTCCCCATTCGGAAATGTGAGGTCCACACAGATCAAATTGTACTTCAGTTCAGCACCGCAAATAAATTATTAAACTTGGCCAAACCCAAGCCGTGACCACTAAGGTTATCTTAATTTCTTATTTCTTTTTTTTTTATGTCAGCAATCTCTCCTCCACAGATTTGTTAAAGCAGTTGATTTGAAAGAACGGCTTTAAACTCTAAACCACTTAATGCTCACGTCTCTCCATCTCTCTGTGTCTCACAGTCTCTCTCTCTCTCCTACTCTCCTCTAATATTGATATATTCATTCATCATTTATGTGTCTGATCATTAAGGGACTCCAAAAGTGTTTTTTTGTGCGCTAGTGTGTTTGCGTGAGTGTCCTTTGGGATTGTTTGCTCTCATCCCGGGTTTATGGTTTTATGCGTGGGGCTTGGTATGGTACCACTTACCATTTAATCGGTCATCACAACAATGATATTGTGGCCATTGGGAGGCGTCTGCAAATAAGTGGGTGTCTCAGAGTGAGTAAATGGGTGCATACGGGCATGGGTGTGTTTTTGTGTGAGTCCTAAGGATGACAGGAAGAGATGTACTCATTTAACTGTTTGAAGGTATGGAGTACGTGAATGAAGGTAATTAGGGATTTTAACGCACATACGCGGTTCTGTATATTGAGATGGACTGTCGGTAGAGACTCGTACAGAACATGTAACTCAAAGAAGGGACAGATTGGGTCTGTTTTTTCTATAATGGCCGTAATGGCTGACTCTCAACTGTCATTATCTGTTTGGGAAACATTCTGTCCATCCACATCATCACACACACACACACACAGACACACTCACACACATTTACTGTACATATACTGATGCACAATTTCTCAGTCTCTCTCTGATGCACTCACACACTGGTGGGCTTGGTGGGAGATCATTGTCTGAGCCCCTCGGAGATCGACTGTCTCCCTGGGATCACATTTCAGACCATTAACACCATTAAAAACCCACTAAAGCCACTAAAACCCCAAAGAATCGGCAACCATTTAACCATTAAGACCCACAGGGAAAGAAACAGCCTCCCCAGTCAGAGCACACTGTCCAGCTTCTATTTTCTTAAGATTTTAAAATACAATTTAATATGAATAATATTATAGTAGATTCCTTGTCTGTTGTTTGGAACGTTTTTAAACAACATTGTTATCTTCAATATATTTGTACAGCTATTAGTTCCAGCTGAAACAATTGATAGATTAGTTGATGTACAGACAATTCATCGAATAATCATTTAAGTCACTTAAAAGCAAAAATTACCAATTCTTAAGCTTATTGAAATTAGGGATTTAACGCTCTTCTTTAAAAAAAAATCTTTTATTTATTCATTTTAAATGATCAATATTCATATGATTGTCGAAATGCGATGAGATCTTCGAGCAGAATTTAGAATATAAATGCACACTAAGATTACTTTGTTTCAGAGTCAATTTTATTTCTACCTAAGCACAGCAAATAACTAATATATCACATCTAGTCAAATAAACCAGTATATTAATAATATTACATTTTGTATGAGTGTCTCGTGCCAGCTTTGATTTGTGCTTTCGAGAAGTGAGCTTCTCAACAGAACGTGTCCAAAGGCCATGAAACCCATTTCCGATGGTTGTTTACTCTGAAATCAGAGAGCTCTTAGTCTGCCTCAGAGTTCAGCTCAGAGTGAGGACCACATGACAGTCATATTATTATATGCTACTCTATAGATGTGAAGCTTTTAAGAAGTGCTATGCAAATGTTTAGCATTTGTTCTACGTTTTCTCAAATGAACTAACAAGTCAATGACATTGTTGATTTGTTATCCAGCAGCAGCCCCAGCACCTACGTGATGGAGGAGGATGAGCCGTCCTTTCTGGAGGCGATAGACTACAGCGCGGAGAGCAATGATGAGGACGGCGAGCCTGAAATCGAGCAAGGCATCGAAGTCCAAGAGAACGCCAATCACCTCGATCGGCTGTCGGACTGCGAGACGAATCACAAGGACTAGCGCTGCGGCGTCGTTCCCCTCGGTACCTCGGCAATCTGAGCTTCCAACCGGCCGGTGCTCCGATCGTCAGCTGATCTAAAATGAGATATTCACAGGGGAAATGTTCAGAACACCCTCATCGCTGAATAAATAGCTTAGATTTACACTTCATATCGAGACACTTTACGATGCTACGTAGCTACATTAAGATGCTCCTTTCCCAGACGGATTGATCTGTTGAGCCCACTGTGTTGCTCAATGAATGTTCTCACCTTTCACCGCCATCCTATAACCTTGATGGCCTGTGACCCCTGACCTCAGACACCATATAGCCTCTGAGATTCCCTTCTAGCTGGGCTGAGCAGTAAACAGCAGGCACCGCCCATCCATAACTGGAACCCTTGTCCGCTTGCACATTTCTCACAGCCAATCTCACACTGGAGTTACCTGTGGAACTGTAATAGAGCCAGTGGCTTCCGACAGGTACTGTTTTTAAAACTCTTCTCACACGTCACCCTGTGTTTAGTTAAAAACTCCTGGATCTCCCTCACTGACCAGCTTAAAGATCCAATCGACAGGCCTTCCTTATTTCCTCTCCTGGACTTTAATTTTGTATTCTTGTTAGTGGCACTTCCTTGTGTCCTTCATTGCCTTGCCTCCTTCCTTCCATTTCTTTCTGACTCGGTAGTCTAGACGGGATGCAGGGATGACCAAACGGCTGTTATCAGAGCTGCGGGTCGACCTCGTCCGTCATCCCGACAAACCTACTCCACCTGAGCTGTGACCTCACTTCCCCCATTCACCCGTCCCTCTTCGGCCACAGTGCTCGCGGTCGGATAATCGATGTGCTGTTTGCCTTGCTTTATCCAGAACTGAAACTATTTATATTACTCAAATGTAAAATGTTCACGTCTTTATCAAGACAAACCGTGTTCTATAAAAGAGAACCAACTCACAGGCCTGGTTTGAGATCCTAGGCTCACGTAAAGCATTAAAAACATGAAAATGGAATGTAAAATATCCACATGCACTGTTGCTGTCTTCATTGTTTTTAATAGTCTACGGTATTAAACTGAAAAGAGCAGAAACAAACAAGACGCATGAGCTGCAGGGAGCAGAAAAGCCTTTTGCACTTTGGAGGAACACGACAAATGCAACACGAAGAGAACAAGTGAATCACCTTGCGCCACGTCGCCGTTTGCAAACCTCGGCTTCAGTCGTCACTTTGAAGTTCACAGAGTCCAGTCCGGAGCTCGTGGTGACATTGCTGTGATGTTTTTAAGATTATACTGGAATTTAGTTTCCTTTTCATCCGTTCCTGAGATCTATGTGTACATTTGGTGGATTGGCTGAGGAGAGAGCCATGCGTTAACACAGACGGAGCTTTGTATTGAGAGCTTAACGTGTGTTTGACTTTCCGTCCTTGAGGTTCTTCTCTGTTGCATTTGTACAGCGCATGGCTATTTTATGTGGTTTTTATTCTGTAATTTATTACGTATTGTTATCTGGGATGCAAACCTGTATGTATGTATATGAGGCTTTTTAAGTGTATGAGTGCAAAGTGTGTGCGCAGGAGTTAAGTTATTCCATTATTCATGTTACAGTGTGTTTCTTCTTTCACTTTGATAATCTTTTCATGTTCTCTTCCCTTCCCTTCAATCCCTAGTTTTCTATCCTTCTCTTGGCTCTACTTACTTTCAGATTTCACTCGCCAACAGCATACAGGGAGGTAACTGTTCCTGGTGTCTATGGGATATAAATAATGTGAATGAGTGAACGTCCCTCTGAGAATTGTGTATGCTGTCATATTTATGTTTGTCCTTTGCAGTTTATGTCGGCTTCTTTTCTTTTATGTTTGTATCGAGGAAAACAAGCGGAGTAGCGATTCGTTTGAAGTTGACGCAACGCAGAAAATGAAGATACGGGAAATAAAATGTGAATGTCCTAAACTGTCTGCTGTATTATTCTTAAACGTGCGCTCATCAGAATCAGAATCAGAATCAGAAACAGTTTTATTGCCAGGAATGTTTACACAAACGAGGAATTTTTTTTGGCGGTAGGTGCAACATTTGGACATGACAAACAACAATCATCACGACAGAAAGACAACATGAGGACCTTTCTCCGACTTGGTAAAGTAACTGTAATGGATCCTAACCAAGTTATGAGAAGAAAGAGTACGTGTAATTAGGAGACAGAACCAAAAACTTCAACATAGAAAAGAAAATGTTCCTACAATCTGGGTCTAATTTTTACAGTTTTGCTTTACCCTTTTGGTTTCACCCTGTGACGTTGGTTTGGGTAATTTGATTAAACTGGACTTTATTCAATGGGTGACTCGTCCATGCCCTTGTCAGGCTGTCTAGCATTGTAGCGTTTCTCTGCAGTTACCTGGTGAGAAACATGTTCTCATATCTGGGATAAATGAGGATTGACAAATTGATGTTGGTGTACAGAGAGTATAGCATTGGTATTTTAAGATGAGTGTTTTAGTTTTACAACTCAGGGACTTTGTAACACACACACAGAGGTACTGAGGCACCGTTGGTCTCTCATTGATCATCTTGTCCATACTGAACAGATTCCTTCCTAAAGTCATTTTAGTGTAAACAATAGGGGACGTAATCCACTGTTTTCTTTCTGGGCAAAACACAATCGAAGTTCAACCAAAGGTAATGTGTGAAACGAGTTCTACGATCGTGATGCTATCGCTCTACCACAGCTCAGCATGGGAATAACGGCTCTGGAAATGAAGGAGAGATGTGACACAAAAACACACGGAAGATTTTCAAGGAATGTATATATAAACGAATGGTATGAGCTATAGAGCTATAGATGTATAACGAGAGGAATAATCTCCCTTTCAGCATCTGCTACGTACACATATACAGATATCTATCTATCGAGCTGCTCTCTGCAGAGACAGAAGGGGAAATTATTCCTCTTTATGGAGATGGTCATTTTGCGTGCGTTAAAGAGATAATGTTTTTGGTTCCAGGCAGATGCAGCAGTTAAATCCATAAAGAAGAGGCTTCAAAAATCAGATGTTGGAATGGTTTGTCCTCAATCAACCTCCTGCTGCGCAGCAGCTCTGAGTTCAGTTTGGAGGCAACAGAAAAAGGATTTGATTTGTTCACAGAAGCAATCAGGAGTGCTAAAAATGTCTTCGTGTAATTTATTTAAAAACTGTGACATGAACGTGAAAATTAACCTCTGAAACGCGTAACATCACCAGTAGCTGTCAACAGAGCTCTGACTGGGTTTGGTTTGAGTTGATTTATTTCTGTGCTAATAGAGCATAAGTAGACACTCAATCACTGACTGTCAGTGGCACAGTTGTATAAGCATTTGTTTAGCAATGTACCTCCGCTGCGAAAGTGCCCCGAGTAACCGAATCGTTTGCTTCTGAGGAAGTGAACAAGGAGAGAAGAAAGTAAGAAAAAGCCAGCATAAGCAAATGACTTTAAAAGAAGTATTGTACGGTGCTGAATGGATATAAATGGACAGAAGGATGCAGAGGAGGGAAAAAGGACATGGCAGAGAGAGAGAGAGAGAGAGAGAGAGGGAGAGTGAAAGCAAAGAGGAGGACGAGAGGAATTTGGAGAGGTGGACGAGAATGTTAATTTGAGGAAGGCAGCAGGGAGAGAAAAGCTCTTTTCCTCACTGAGCCCCACGCCCTCACTTCCTGTCCCTGCTGTCAATCAGAGCCGCTGAAGTGCATCGGACAAAAGATCCGCCCACCCCCACATATCCTCCAACCACCACCAGAAACAGCAGCACCAACCAACCAATTAACCACTCTGGTCAGAGGACAGCAAGTGTGTGTGTGTGTGTGTGTGTGTGTTGCAGGGTGGAAGATTCTCATGGTCATCAGAGACCCCTATTTAGAAATCTCTCTCTCTCTCTCTCTCTCTCTCTCTCTGCATTCAAGCAGGCACCAGCCTCCATCCTCACACTGACGAGCTCTTTTCTGTAGTCAAGTGCGGCTCCGTGGGTTTCTAATAGCGTAGCCAATTAGTGCCAGTGTCCGACTTGGCTGCTTCTCCGACTCACTGGTGGTCCCACTGAGGGACAGAATGGCTCCAATGAAAAGGTACAAGTCCACAAGGAAGGGCCTGACAAACACGTGTGTGTATAGGCTGCATGTCACAGCAGCACACAAGACTGTGTGTGTGTGATCTCATTGTAATTCAGCATCAGAAGTCCTCACTAAAGAGTTAAACATTATAAGCTGTTAAACATGATGAAAAGAGTGCTGATGAAGATGGTTGAATGGATAAAAAAGATGCCAATAACAAACAATTAAAAATGAGTATGAAGTGTTTCAGCTTAACACCAACCACAGTATGCTGTCTGGCTTCTCCCCATGATACTATATATATATATATATATATATATATATATATATATTATGTAAAAGCGTTCTCTTTATGTAACCATGTAAAAGTTTCATAGAGATAACTTTCACAAGAGAAATAAAAACAAACATAAACAGATTAAAACAACTGTTGCGCAACAGTTAAAATGAGCATGTATTAGAATAAAAAATCAAATTGTAAAAACAAATACTTTAGAAGTATATGCGTGACCATTTCAAGTCCTTCTGCTCGTTATTCCCACGGGAAGAGGCCAACTGTTAAAACACTACACCTGTCTCTGTGTGAAGTGGGCGTGGCTCTTACCTGGCTCCCTCCCCCAGAGAGCTCATTCACCTCACCTGTCTGCTCAGCTGCCTTCTGTCTTCTCATCAGCTCAGCAGTATATCTACCGTGGCTTCACCTCGCTTCTTGGCCACATCTTTGTTGCTCTGGTCGTTAGCGCTGCATTGCCCAACATTAGCTCTCAGCAGTATTCTGAGTTTATTCCCATGTTATTGCTGACCCGTAGTTACCCTCTCTCTCTCTGGGCCTCCAGGATCATCCTCTCCGGTTCCCAAGGGTGCCTTCTTGCCAGCTGCTTCCCCGACCTGCCACGCTCACACCCCTCCCTGCCCTCCCTGCCTTGCTCTGCTCAGTCTTCCACCATCGCCCTTTTACCCTCGGTCCCCACTGCTCCATCTCAACCTCTCTTCACCCACTAATCACTCGAAATCCAGACTGTTTGCTGTCCTGGCTCCTCAGTGGTGGAACGAGCTCCCCACTGACATCAGGACAGCAGAAAGTCTCTACATCTTCCGTCGGAGACTGAAAACACACCTTTTCCGACTATATCTGGATTAAAACACAGATTAGCACTTCAGTGGCACTTAGATAGCACTTACTTATGGTACTTTTGTAGTTCGACTATGTTGAGGAAATGTTACTTCCTGTATTCTTGTTGTTCTTAGTTTGTACTCTAGGTTGAAATGCACTTATTGTAAGTCGCTTTGGATAAAAGCGTCTGCTAAATGACATGTAATGTAATGTAATCAGTGGCAGCTGGCCCAAAAATAGGAGATTTATTTATTTATTATAATATTAATTATATTTATAAATTATACAAATTGTTAATATTTGTGTTTTGGAGATATGAAATATACCCAGTCATATTTGTAAAATAGGTTATCTGCGCAGAATATATGCTTTTCCTGCACTTCCTCTGCCTGTCTCAGCTGCGCTGGGTCAGAATCGTTCTGGCCCAGACGAGATCACAGCGGCCAGCGGGAGCGCGAGCACTTCTCTTCCAAGAAGAGCCGACCCAGTGAAACCAACGGGGACCGATCCAGCATGGACAGTTAGGGAGTAAGAGACATGAAGACACAGGAAAACATGAGAACACCAGGACACACATGATGTCTCCTCCAGCAGCCATGTTGGGCAAAGTGAACGTCAGATGGACGACGGACTCAGGAGGAGGTAAAGAAACACAATGAGGGTCAACACGGGCTCACTGTAACCCGAACAAGGTTCATTGGGCATCTTAATATATGAATATGTTCTATTATATATATGTGATTTATATTATACAATATTTATATTTACAATAGATTGTGTTTATGTATTATATTATACTAAATATTATTATACGATATATATATATATACTAAATTGTATGAATAAGATGACCTTATTATGTCAGTTGGAATAAATTAGAAAAATAAGTAGAAATGTGTGTTTGATACTGTGTTTGCTGAAATTGATTGGATGGCCCTACCAAAAAAAACGTATGCCACTGTCCCCCATTATCCCTGCAATAAACCGTAAACTTATTGTACACCCCTTATCTGCATTTGGAGCCCAAACTACAGACCGACACAACAAATTGAGTTTGAGCTCCTCACCCCAAATAAAAAAATGTATTTACTTCAACTATATTGGGGAAACGCAAACAGTTATGTAGCTGGAACTGAGGTACCGGCACAGCTTACATTATGTTGGAGTGAGCCCATGTGGAGTGCTTTAAAAGTAATCCGTAAAACTAGAAAATCAATTCTCAAAGCAACTGGAAACCGATGTGTATAGCGGCGTATCTCTCTTGTTCTAAAAATGACTCTCTAGACATAAAAGAGGCTTCTCCACCAATTTAATACCGCACTTACACAAAGCTGGGCCACTCACATGAGACTAGACTGTATGGAAGCCATAAAAGCCACTGGTTTGTGGACTGCTTTGAAGCCACAAGTTCATCATGTTGTCTCTCTCTCCATCTTGTTTTAAAAAAAAACCAGAAGTACAGAAGCTAAGTACAAAATGTGACAATTAACTTACATAAACAGAAGATACTGGGAAAGTGTTTCTAGGACACAGACACAGATATCTTCCAGGCTCTACAAAGCCGTGGTAGCGACTTGTCAAGTATACGTAGTTATAAGTTAAGCAACAAGTCCTCATATGCAGCTTTTTGGAAACAGCCTTCAAACACAAAAGAACAGACAGGGTCTGGAGAGGCAGTGAGCCGGGGACCTGCAGAACCTCTTTTCACCCACATCTTTGGTGAACTTTGAGACCTTTGTTATGAAATGGAGTACCGCTACACTAAGAGATTCTCCCAATCTGTGGTCTCCCCGGACCCATCAGGTAGGGTCCAGAATGAGGATTTGTTTTACAAATATGTTAAATATGTCACTCTGCTCAGGATAGGTTAGACTAACCAGTCTGACTTGTACAACCTTCACAGTTAATGTGCAGTAATTTAAGCTGTCAGCCGTGGCTGACTAATATCTAGACTGAAAAAGACTTAAATGATGGATAATGAGTTAAACTTATTAAATGGCAATGTACAGGTAATTTACCTGGCTATCAATTTTACTTTTGAGTGCCATCATAAAGCTTGGTTAATTCTTGATTGAATATACATTTTGAATGAAGAATAAATTGTCATTGGAAAATGCAGTAAATGGCTAGATTGCTGTGTGTGTGTGTGTGTGTGTGTGTGTGTGTGTGTGTGTGTGTGTGTGTGTGTGTGTGTGTGTGTGTGTGTGTGTGTGTGTGTGTGTGTGTGTGTGTGTGTGTGTGTGTGTGTGTGTGTGTGTGTGTGTGTGTGTGTAGGATAGTCATCGTGGCTGGTGATAAACCGACGGAAGACAGCGTGACATAGATGAGAGATGCAAACACGTTGCGTTTAAATCAAATGCCCTGCAAACATTATCGCAGACGTTCACATGGACCAACGTTTTCTCTTTTGCATATGAATAGCCCGAGATCGTAGATATGCACGCTCTCACACGCACACAGACATAATTGGTTACGTAGGGAGCAGAGCCAACTTGCACCTCTCGTTGCTGTGGTAACGAGAGAGACTGATTATTGTAGAAGCACTTACTCACATCCCTTCTGTTATTCACTTTGTTTGTTCATTCATTCCTCCTTTTAGCCTTCCTTTATACTAATCTCGCTCCCAAAACTCCCTCCCTCTCTCCTTATCTCCCCCTTTCTCTCCCTCTCTCTCTCCCAAAACTCCCTCCCTCTCTCTTATCTCCCCCTTTCTCTCCCTCTCTCCTCTCTCTCCCAAAACTCCCTCCCTCTCTCTCCTTATCTCCCCCTTTCTCTCCCTCTCTCCTCTCTCTTTCCCAAAACTCCCTCCCTCTCTCTCCTCTCTCTCTCCCAAAACTCCCTCTCTCTCTCCTTATCTCCCCCTTTCTCTCCCTCTCTCTTTCCCAAAACTCCCTCCCTCTCTCTCCTCTCTCTCTCCCAAAACTCCCTCCCTCTCTCTCCTTATCTCCCCCTTTCTCTGCCTCTCTCTCTCTCTCCCCCTCGGTGCTTTTAAACTAATTTCCATTCCCACCTCTCCTCCAAGAAGATCCCCTCTTAGCATGCATATGCAAATGAGACGGACTTGAAACCAATTAAAACAGATTGAGTGATGACAGCGTCGTGAGCTCAGATCCTCTGACACAACAGTCAGTTAGCACGTCTGTATGATATCAACTCAAAGCGCTCCTGCCTGTTGTATC
Source organism: Pseudoliparis swirei (assembly GCF_029220125.1). NCBI lineage: Eukaryota > Metazoa > Chordata > Actinopteri > Perciformes > Liparidae > Pseudoliparis > Pseudoliparis swirei. The sequence continues at coordinate 20,627,158 of NC_079394.1, read as the reverse complement.
GGCACAATGGAGACTGCATGGTTTGATAAGTTCATCTGCACACGTTGACTCCTTTTTAAATGTACAACCCCAATGCAGCATCGCTTTGCTGCGCCTCTCCTTCCACTTCTGCTTCCATCTCATCCTTTGCCTCTTTGGCTCTTTTTCTCCACTTCCCCCCTCGACGGCCCCACAGCTCTCTCCAGGGTGGATCGGGTTATCATTGGCCAGCAAAGCAGGAAACAGGAAGTATTGCTCTCTAGACAGAACTCTAGAGATACAACAATAACACACACACACACACACACACAGTCACACAGAGAGAGTCACACAGAGACAAACAGAGACACAAAGACACACACACACAGTGACACAGAAAGTCACACAGAGACAAATAGACACAAAGACACACACACACACACACACACACACACACACAGAGACACACACAGACACACACAGAGACAAACTTCCACATCAGTCAACATCAACATTGCTGTTTTGTAGCACAAGTGTCTTTCTGCAAAAAGGGGAAAGTATGTTGAAGCTCCAGAGCATCAATTCTCAACATCAACATCAATTATGGACAGTTTCAGAAGAACACAAGTGGGAAGTAAAACAGCATGGAAATATATATATATATATGTCATTCAGGATCGATTCAGGATCAGCTTACTATGAATACATTTAGACAGTAAGTGTCAAAAGGAACATTTTTTTCATAATATATTGATATGTTTAGCCGCGGAGCTTTTCATCCACGTTGTTTATCCACTGCAACACAGGTGTAGTCTTCCATGGAGGAATTAAGGAGAGTCTCAGGTACTTCCATTTAACAGTTTGTACTCTCACGTCAAACAGATGGATCTGTTTCTTACTCACACACACAAGGCATAATTTGTTAAGCAGACCAGGGAATACAAAGAGAGGAATCTTAACGTAAAGTTGGGGGGAAATGTACAGATGAAAAATTTAGATTCTAATGTTTAAATCGAAGAAAACAGAAGTTGGAAAAAAATGCTGAGAGTGTAAGAAGAAAAGAAGGGACAGCTTTCTGTCAAAGAGAGGTAGAGATGGCGAAAGAAAAGACAGAGACAGCAAACTCTGATAGTCCTGAGTCAGCGTCCAGTCAGACCACCGACCCAGGCGACATGAGGCCGTCGATGGACGGATGCCAGCAAGGTCAACGGCCATAACCTTCATGTTAACACAAGAATTTACCGCCCACTAAACACACTTTGCACATCTTTGCATAAAACACGCAGACACACTTAGCATAAAGCATAAAGCATGGTAGGTTCATAGGATGGAAACAGCCCGGTGAACATAATACTGATGAACGTGGTGGGATGGAGAGCGACTGGTGAAGATGGATCCAGAGACACAGACCGGCACACACATTGTCTCAGGAGTGTAATTAATACGTAAGTTAAAGTACTCCTGCTATAGATATGAGTGCAGCGATCGCTCTGCGTCCCGCTCTCTAAAGAACCGCCACCAATTTCACGACACACACGCAGCATCACAAAAGGTATTTTTAATATAGAAAACACAACAAAATACATAAACATGCAAATTCAGACAACGGCAGCACATATGGAGAACACACGTAAATATGAAATGCTTCAAGTTGGCACAGAAGAAAAGATAATGAAGTGGAAAAACAAAGCCACTAAAAACAGATGTTACTTCCTCCATTGAAAGCCACTCCATGACTTAATGTGAAATAGATTATATCACACGTCAGTCTCTGTAAATCCCGCAGAACAGCGGCTAACAGAGGCGGGGTTATTAACCAGACTTACCGGAAAAGTTGCTGTCTTTTCTCTTGTGAAAACAAAAAAACACGGGTTGAAAACTCTTTATCTGAACCATTAATTGGACGTTTGTTTGTTTTATCAAAGTAAGTTGTCTCATTCGCCTTATCGGGTGCACAAAGCAGTAACGGGCTCATCACTGAGACCGCAAGGCCTTAAACTGTGGGTGTACAGTGGGTGTTTGTTCCCCAAATGGCCAAAAGGTGCATTCCACACTCAAAACCAAACTGAACTGGCAATACAAAGGTGAGATTAACACCGTATCTGAAGTGTGTCCTAATCCCTTTCTCAGTTGTGCCAGAGAAAAGACTTAAAGGATGAAGACTAATTGATTTTATGAATGTACCTCTGGTTAACTGGCTCACCTCCACTCAAAAAAAGTACAACGCTACTTCCCTGAACCGTCCAAATGATGTTGAATCGGGAATAAACCACTGAGGTAGTCAACGTCAGTAACATGTATTTCTTATGTTGTCTCTTTTAATGTCACGTTTTTTTATACCTCATATGTTAAATTGCTGAAGATCCCATCACGGTTGCAGTGTGATGTGCTTTCTGGGCAACCGCCCTTCACTCTTTGCATGCATCTAAACTGTTAATGTAAATACATTATTCAAAGACGGATTTGACAGCATCCTCTATCTGTACGTGTGTGTGCTTGTAACTTCCTCTTTAATTGACAGAGGTAATTGTCAAAGGAGAGATTGATGAGGGAGGAATCTCAAACAGACAATCACTCAGCAGCAACAAGGAGGGAATGTGGGGGGGGGGGGGGTGACAGGTGACAGATAGCTTGTTTAAGACCTGAGCACCACTGACACGACCGATCCATCAGAAACGATTTTCCAAAGTTATACTTTGGAAAATAAATCTCAATTTATAATTGAGATTTAACATAACTGAAGATATTAGGTGGTGAATTAAGGTTTCTTCCAGTGTTTGTCTTAAATAATGTCTTCTCCCTTCACTTGTCAATCAAACCATCTCCCAAAGTCTTAAAGACATGACCCCCTAAGCAACCCCAGTGCTTGACTGAGTGACTGTCAAGGTAATAGGTAGCTTCCAATCCCATCAGAGAGAAAAAGCAGTTGTGTGACCCTCCTCCAAGATTTAGGAGGTAATTTAAGGATTGGGTCAGGCAGCCAGAACTCGACTGCAGCAATTGACAGGAGAGTTGTTATCGATGCAGAAGGCAGAGATGGGATGAGGGGGGGATTCCTGACTCAAGAGCTTGAGAGCACTTTGGAATGTTAAGAGCAAAGAGCCACAGGAGCCACAATACATCAGAGTGTGTACAATACAACAAGCTTCACTGAACATGTGATACAATACACCCCACAGTAACACAAGCCTGATCCTATTGGTCATCCACAAGGCAGAGCTATTGATTCTTAGTTTTATATGAAAAAACATTGTTGGATTTATAGATTTGTCAACTGAGGAATGGTGCACATACTAACGCTCCTTTGTAGATTTTAAAGGAATATAATGCTGATTCACTTTCGTCCCAAGAGTGGGAAAAGATGATCGATATCTGTAAAAAGTTAAGTTTAGAGCTGGAGTCGGGAAGTGATTAGCTTAGCTTAGCATAAAGATTGAAAACGTAGGGAGACGGTTAGCCTGTTTAAAAAAAATGAAAAATCTGTAAAGCTTATTATTTAATACATTGTAATTGTTGGTGTAATCTGTCAGGATATTAAAAGATATGGTTTTATGGGAAGTTACCTTTTTCTTGGAAAGCAAAATACATACTCAAACATGTCTTTGCTTACAAAACAACAGAACTGGAATCTGAAACTCAGACCCGTGCAGAACCGGAGCCGGCCTAGATTCTTATCTCAGTTCCCTGTATTAACTGCATCGTGACTGTCTCACTCTCTGCAAGAAAGCTAACCAATCCTTATGATTAACCAATTTATTGTTAAAATTAATCTCAACACTGACATAACATGGCAATACAGATATAATACAGATACAATACAGATATACAGATATAATACAGATACAATACAGATATACAGATATAATACAGATACAATACAGATACAATACAGATATACAGATATAATACAGATACAATACAGATATACAGATACAATACAGATACAATACAGATATACAGATATAATACAGATACAATACAGATACAATACAGATATACAGATACAGATACAATACAGATACAATACAGATATACAGATACAATACAGATACAATACAGATACAATACAGATATACAGATATAATACAGATATACAGATATAATACAGATACAATACAGATATACAGATACAATACAGATACAATACAGATATACAGATATAATACAGATACAATACAGATACAATACAGATATACAGATACAATACAGATACAATACAGATATACAGATATAATACAGATACAATACAGATATACAGATATAATACAGATACAATACAGATACAATACAGATATACAGATACAATACAGATACAATACAGATATACAGATACAATACAGATACAATACATATGCAATGCAGATACAATACAGATACAATATATATATATATATATATATACATAGATACAATACAGGTATACAGATATAATACAGATACAATACAGATACAATACAGATATACAGATACAATACAGATACAATACAGATATACAGATACAATACAGATACAATACATATGCAATGCAGATACAATACAGATACAATATATATATATATATATATATATATATACATAGATACAATACAGGTATACAGATACAATACAGAAACAATACATATACAATACAGATACAATAGAGGTATACAGATGCAATACAGATATACAGATACAGATATACAGATACAGATATACAGATACAGATATACAGATATACAGATACAATACAGATACAATGCAGATACAAAACAGATATACATATATAATACATATACAATACAGATAAAATACAGATATACAGATATAATATAGATAATACAGATACAATTCAGATATACAGATATAATACAGATAATACAGATACAATTCAGATATACACTACCGTTCAAAAGTTTGGGGTCACTTAGAAATGTCTTTATTTTTCAAAGAAAAGCACTGTTTTTTCAATAAAGATAAAATTAAATTAATCAAAAATACACTCTATACATTGTTAATGTGGTAAATTAATATTCAAGGTGGAAGTGTCTGGTTTCTAATGAAATATCTCCATAGGTGTATAGAGGCCCATTTCCATCAACTATCACTCCAGTGTTCTAATGGTACATTGTGTTTGCTAATCGCCTTAGAAGACTAATATCTGATTAGAAAACCCTTGTGCAATTATGCTAGCACAGCTGAAAACAGTTATGCTGGTGATATAAGCTATACAACTGGCCTTCCTTTGAGCTTGAAGTTTGTAGAACAAAATTAATACTTCAAATATTAATCATTATTTCTAACCTTGTCAATGTCTTGACTATATGTTCTATGAAATGTTCAATTCATTTGATAAATAAAAGTGTGAGTTTTCATGGAAGACACAAAATTGTCTGGGTGACCCCAAACTTTTGAACGATAGTGTACAGATATAATGCAGATACAATGCAGATATACAGATATAATGCAGATATACAGATATAATGCAGATACAATGCAGATATACAGATATAATGCAGATACAATACAGATATACATATATAATACAGATACAATACAGATACGATACAGATGTTAAAACACTGTAGTGCTGAGGGGAACTTCAGTTGGGTGATCATTCTCTCTGAGCATTACAGTCTTGTTCTGATTGTTCATATAGAGGTAATGTTAGGATCTGTAGTTTGTGTCTTGTTTTGAAGTCCTTGTGTCGTCTGCCCTGGCCCTGATTGTTTCCTTCTGTGTGATTGCTGGTCCCGCCCTCATTGTGTCCACCTGTGTCTCGTTCCCCGTTGTCCAATCCTCTCACCTTGCCTGTGTGTGTAAACCCTGTTCGTCTCATTCCCAGTGTGGCTTCGTACTGTTTGGTCTGCGTTTTTGTCGTTCCTGTCTGGTCTTTGGAAGTTTTGGAAGTAAATATTAGTTTGTTCAGTAAATGTCGGCATTTGGGTCCTCTCTTGCTGCGACAACCGTGACAAGTCATGACAGGTAATGATTACTGCAGCCTTAGCGTGAACTACCTGAGCAGTGGCTGCAGCTCACTTGTAAACGACGAATGTTCTCCATCTCTACAAAGCAGAAGCCAAGCAATAAAAACAAATGAAACAATCAGTGAATGTAAACGAAAACATTTAATTACACACAATGGATTACTTTTACTTGTATCCCAGAACGTATCAGGATCTGTAATGTTTGGCTTCAATGCTCCGACACATCATTGTTTTGTAAATACTGTAGGTCACGTTTCTTTTTTCACACAAATTTATTGAATTGGGACAATCTCACTTTAGAGGTTGAGATATGTACGGAGAGGTAAATACACAAAGAGGTTTGAATATAAATAAATCACCATAAATTAGTTGGTTGTGTGAAGTAGAATGCTACGTGTTTGTTTACCCTTTTGCACCTGTGGCTTATTCTAATTACATCCACTGAGGGAGTTATTTTCTTGTCTCCAGAAAGGAGAGGTAAGGGTTTAATTAGTCCTCCATGACCCTCATCAGAGGCAATCCACCTCAATAACACTCGCCTCAATCAAAAGAGAACAATAAGCTCTCGCAGGTGCACACAAATGCAAATGGTGAGAACACACACACACACACACACATATACATACTCCGTTTAGGATTAGTCAATAAAGATGTCCAACCCACTAAGAAAGATCATTGATTGATTATCACTATAGGTTTAATAATGTAGATGTTTTAATAGCAGCGATATGGAAGCAGGTGGGGGGGGGGGGGGGGTGAAGAATCAGGACACAGGGGTAGAGGAAGAGGAGGAGGAGGAAGAGTAGAGAGGGGACAAATGGAGAAGACATGATGGATAAAGGAGAGCAGTGAAATAATGAGGGGTGGTAGAGAAGAGTTGAATCCATGACCCGAGACCTCTGATGGAGAAACTGAAAGAGAACTTTCCTTCAGCGTTTTCTGTTTCCTTTATTTAATCCGTGTTTTGCCATGTAGTATGAAGGTATGTATCCCTTCCCCCCCGGAGCGCGAGGAAAATACGTAATTTCTTCTTCGACAAAAGAATATGATAAGCCTGTGTGCAGCTGAGGAGAAACAAGTGACTGTTTCTGCAATGTAAATACATTTAATTAATATAATATATGTATATATTTTTATTCTGTCTGTATATTTAATATTGCTATTCTATTTTTCAAACTGTTTTTTAAATTTTATTTATATCATTGCTCACTACTGGGCACCTGCTGCTGTAATCCTGCAATTTCCCCACTGAGGGACTAATAAGGGATCATCTTATCTTATCTTATTATCCAAAACTTACAAATAAATGAGCCAAATAAAACCACATCCAGCAGACGCAGGGCCACAATATAATTAATTTGGAGCCTGATGAATGTATTCACTTTCTTTTTCATCCTATTTTCCCGATTAGATTTTTTTTTTGGATTATTCAATAATCGTCCATTCAAAGCCGTTTTTTTAACGAAGCTGTTACGGTTCATTTCCTCGGTCGTTAAGTGCTGTTTTTAAGTCTTGGTGGTGTAGCCACGGAGCTGTGAGCCAAATCAACAAACTGTTCCACTGAGGCTGCCGAGGTTCAAACCCCAAACACGCGAGCGCTCTGCACGGCTCTCCTCCCCTGACCACAACGCCCAGCTGCCCCAACACCACTCGCACTCAAACAACATGCATCCATAAGTCACACAATGCATGAACCAGGTAACGGCTGGGCCCTTAACACTCACCGCACTCCCACGAACAAACGCACAGCGGCACGTCGCCCCTCCCTGGGCAGTACAGGAGACTCTGGTGTGATTGCATTATTGATTGCCCTGGATTTGTTTTTCTTTTTTCCCCTCTTTTTTCTTCCTTCTTAAAAGCATTTAGCAATCTGGCAATTAGTTAGAGCTTAATGTAGGATGTCAAAACAGTGCTATTGATCCAGCTCGGCAAGGAGGAAAGATTGATCAGTCAACTCATTACGTTGCTGGCGCTGCTCGTCATAAACACTCCAGATGAGACTCCATCAAAAGCCCATCCCTTGAACACCCCCTGTGTGCTTGGATCCTGGACTTCCTGACCGCCAGGCCACAGGTGGTCAGGGTGGGCAGACACACCTCCAAATCCCTCACCCTGAACACAGGATCCCCAGGGTTGCGTCCTCAGCCCCTACTGTACTCCTGTACACACATGACTGTGTGGCCAGGTTCAGCTCAACACCATCATCAAGTTTGCGGATGACACAGTGGTGGTGGGCCTGATCTCCGACAACGACGAGAAGGCCTACCTGGAGGAAGTTGCTGATCTGTCACTCTGGTGCCAGGACAACAGCCTCATCATGAATGTCACCAAAACTAAGGAGCTGATTGTGGACTTTAGGAGGTACAACAACAGAGGACGACTCACCACTGGGGATTAACGGGACTACTGTGGAGAGGGTGAGCGGGTATAAATACCTGGGAGTCCACATCACCGAGGATCTGACATGGTCAACAAACACAGACACTCTGGTGAGAAAGGCAGGCAGCGCCTCTACCACCTCAGGCAGCTGAGGAAATTTAAAGTTTCCCAGAGGATCCTTCAGTCCTTCTACTCTGGAGCTGTAGAGAGCGTCCTGACAGGAAGCATCACAGCCTGGTTTGGCAACTGCTCCGCTCAGGACAGGAAGGTTCTGCAGAGAGTAGTGCGTTCGGCTGAACGCACTATTGGAACTACACCCCCCACCCTGCAGGACTTGTACACCAGGAGGTGCAGAACCAGAGCCGGCAGGATCATGAAGGATCCTCACCACCACAACAACAGACTGTTTCAGCTGCTGCGGTCAGGCAGGCGCCTCCGTAGTCACGCTGCAAGAACAGAGAGACTGAGACGGAGTTTCTTTCCTCAGGCCATCAGGATTGTGAACTCCGACCTCACCAGGACCCCCACATAGACCCACACAACTGCCCCTCTTAGGCACACACACACACACACACACACACACTTACTGTAAATATTGTGTTGTTTTTTATTTGTAAATAGTGTGTACTTGTTGCCCTTGCACATTCCTGCTGAGCATTGCCACTTTCATTTCACTGCACACCCTGTGTGTGTATGTGACAAATAAAACATCTTGAATCTTGAATCTTGAATCATCTTGAATCTTGAATCCAGTTCCCGGAGTTCCATCACCGGTTCCGGTTCCAGTCCCCGGTGTTCCGTCACCGGCTCCAGCCCCCGAGGTTCCAGTCCCCGGAGTTCCATCACCGGTTCCAGTCCACGATGTTCCGGCTCTAGACCCCGAGGTTCCAGTCCCCGGTGTTCCGCCGCCGGCTCCAGCGCCCGATGTTCCAGTCCCCGGAGTTCCATCACCGGTTCCAGTCCACGATGTTCCGGTTCCAGTCCCCGGTGTTCCGTCACCGGTTCCAGTCCCCGGTGTTCCGCCTCCGTCCTGCCCGTCCCCGGTTCTCTCTATCCCGCCTCCGTCCCGGCCAGCCCCGGTTCCCCGTGATCCGTGCCGTCCAGTCACAGTTCCCCATGTCTCGTTGCCCGGTCCTGGTCCCACAGGGCCCCCATCCCCAGACCCCGGTACCCCTGTGACTTCCTCTCCTGAGCCCGGTCCCCTAGCTCCCCGCTCCTGTCCTCCGGCCCGTCCTCCAGAGTGCGCCCCTCGGCCTGGTGATCGTCCTGCGGCCCGCCCCCCGGACTGCTTCTGCAGCCTTGGTCCCTCCTCCGGCTCCCCTCCACCCACCCGTGTGGAACGCTTGGGACGTCTGGAATTCATCCCTTGAGGGGGGGGGTACTGTTAGGATCTGTAGTTTGTGTCTTGTTTTGAAGTCCTTGTGTCGTCTGTCCTGGCCCTGATTGTTTCCTTCTGTGTGATTGCTGGCCCCGCCCTCATTGTGTCCACCTGTGTCTCGTTCCCCGTTGTCCAATCCTCTCACCTTGCCTGTGTGTGTAAACCCTGTTCGTCTCATTCCCAGTGTGGCTTCATACTGTTTGGTCTGCGTTTTTGTCGTTCCTGTCTGGTCTTTGGAAGTTTTGGAAGTAAATATTAGTTTGTTCAGTAAATGTCGGCATTTGGGTCCTCTCTTGCTGCGACAACCGTGACAAGTCATGACAGGTAATGATTACTGCAGCCTTAGCGTGAACTACCTGAGCAGTGGCTGCAGCTCACTTGTAAACTATTTAATGTTCTCCATCTCTACAAAGCAGAAGCCAAGCAATAAAAACAAATGAAACAATCAGTGAATGTAAACGAAAACATTTAATTACACACAATGGATTACTTTACTTGTATCCCAGAACGTATCAGGATCTGTAATGTTTGGCTTCAATGCTCGACACATCATTGTTTTGTAAATACTGTAGGTCACGCTTTTTTCACACAAATTTATTGAATTGGGACAATCTCACTTTAGAGGTTGAGATATGTACGGAGAGGTAAATACACAAAGAGGTTTGAATATAAATAAATCACTATAAATTAGTTGGTTGTGTGAAGTAGAATGCTACGTGTTTGTTTACCCTTTTGCACCTGTGGCTTATTCTAATTACATCCACTGAGGGAGTTATTTTCTTGTCTCCAGAAAGGAGAGGTAAGGGTTTAATTAGTCCTCCATGACCCTCATCAGAGGCAATCCACCTCAATAACACTCGCCTCAATCAAAAGAGAACAATAAGCTCTCAGGTGCACACAAATGCAAATGGTGAGAACACACACACACACACACATATACATACTCCGTTTAGGATTAGTCAATAAAGATGTCCAACCCACTAAGAAAGATCATTGATTGATTATCACTATAGGTTTAATAATGTAGATGTTTTAATAGCAGCGATATGGAAGCAGGTGGGGGGGGGGGGGGGGTGAAGAATCAGGACACAGGGGTAGAGGAAGAGGAGGAGGAGGAAGAGTAGAGAGGGGACAAATGGAGAAGACATGATGGATAAAGGAGAGCAGTGAAATAATGAGGGGTGGTAGAGAAGAGTTGAATCCATGACCCGAGACCTCTGATGGAGAAACTGAAAGAGAACTTTCCTTCAGCGTTTTCTGTTTCCTTTATTTAATCCGTGTTTTGCCATGTAGAGTATGAAGGTATGTATCCCTTCCCCCCCGGAGCGCGAGGAAAATATGTAATTTCTTCTTCGACAAAAGAATATGATAAGCCTGTGTGCAGCTGAGGAGAAACAAGTGACTGTTTCTGCAATGTAAATACATTTAATTAATATAATATATGTATATATTTTTATTCTGTCTGTATATTTAATATTGCTATTCTATTTTTCAAACTGTTTTTTAAATTTTATTTATATCATTGCTCACTACTGGGCACCTGCTGCTGTAATCCTGCAATTTCCCCACTGAGGGACTAATAAGGGATCATCTTATCTTATCTTATTATCCAAAACTTACAAATAAATGAGCCAAATAAAACCACTAGGGCTGCATTTTTTGCCAATTATTTCCTTGATTAATCATTTAGTGCTATTCAATTATAAAAAGATTATAGCGAACTCTTTGTAACCAAAAGCATTGACAATAAATCAGGTACAAAGGTTACACATGTTTTATCTTTTTTTAGTTGTTTTGTGTTGTGGTAAAAAAAAAAAAAAAACTTATGTCAGTAAATAATGCAGTTCAAGATGACAAAGTCAAATGTATTGTTTTGTCCCAAATCAAAAACTATTCAGATTACTATAACAAAGAGAAAAGCAGTATATTTTTTATTGAAAAATGAATTCAACTGAAAAATTCTTTTCAATTGCTTATTTATTTTTGCACAGGTATCAGTATTAGTGTCCCTTGGCATAGACATTTGAAACTGGTTCATTTGTGAAACAAAAAATAAATACAATCTAATTTGCTTAGCAATTAGAGCCTCATCGCACTGCCATCACGATATCATCTTCATGCAATCAGCTTCAGCAACAATCAGTACCCTGAAGTGAAAATCAACATCCTGACTGATGTTGTGCATGTTAATACTAAACGTCGTGCCACGTCACTCTATAACTCAGAACTCGTCTTTCCGCCCTCCGTTTAAATTCTCCTCATGATTCATCGGCGGCTCATGAGTCCGGCTGTGTGAAAAAGAATTGTGTGAATTATGAAAACAGTAAAACACCAAGTCAGCCGCCCTTACACCTGCATTTTAAATCTGTGGCATTTTGTCCGGCGTGTTTCACCTTGTTAAAAATGCATGAACAGGCCGTAGAGGAGAAGCTCTGCAGCCCGAGAAGCTTCGCTCGTGTGAAAAATTCATGAAACAGGGTTTTTATCCCCCTCTTGTTTTATGGAGTTGGAGAAGAGGAAGCGAATGCTGTCTGATCTTGTCGACTGGTGCATCCTTGACCCCGGGGCAAAAACATGTTGGCCTTTAAGTGCACACACTCACACACACACACACACACACACACACAGAGAGAGAGAGACCTTGTATAGGTACTACATGCGTATTCAACCATTATTCTATAATATATCATCTCTATGTTATCAATTCCTCAGGTGCTTATCTCAAAACAAAAAGAGAAAGCAAGGAAGATACTTATAGGATACATTTCTTTTATTATAACTCCAAGCTTATTTCTACAGTAATAGTTTTGGTAATGATATCATTGCATTCAATAAGTTTCTGGAATTTCAGAACAAGACGGCCCTCAGAAAAGAGTTCAAGCGTTCAGGAGTTAGCATGCAGCGCTAGCTAACCTGCCTGTTCCAAATAAATTCGGAGGAGAAATGTATTTAGATATTCATCCTTTATTCCTGACCATCAGCAGATGACAAGGCAATCTCCACCAACGATGATCTCGTCAACATTAACCATCGCTGTGTCAGATAAGAAAACAGAAAAGTATGATTCTGCAGAGCAGTTGCAAACAACATATTTCATGGTTTAAATTGGAGGACTTGTTTTGTCAGCTGCTGCTTTCAAGGTGAATAATGATCTGGCAACTTTTAAATCTACAATTATAGTTTTCATATGAGTAACTTGTTAGTTGCGTGTTGCCACATCCAGCAGACGCAGGGCCACAATATAATTAATTTGGAGCCTGATGAATGTATTCACTTTCTTTTTCATCCTATTTTCCCGATTAGATTTTTTTTGTGGATTATTCAATAATCGTCCATTCAAAGCCGTTTTTTTAACGAAGCTGTTACGGTTCATTTCCTCGGTCGTTAAGTGCTGTTTTTAAGTCTTGGTGGTGTAGCCACGGAGCTGTGAGCCAAATCAACAAACTGTTCCACTGAGGCTGCCGAGGTTCAAACCCCAAACACGCGAGCGCTCTGCACGGCTCTCCTCCCCTGACCACAACGCCCAGCTGCCCCAACACCACTCGCACTCAAACAACATGCATCCATAAGTCACACAATGCATGAACCAGGTAACGGCTGGGCCCTTAACACTCACCGCACTCCCACGAACAAACGCACAGCGGCACGTCGCCCCTCCCTGGGCAGTACAGGAGACTCTGGTGAGATTGCATTATTGATTGCCCTGGATTTGTTTTTCTTTTTTCCCCTCTTTTTTCTTCCTTCTTAAAAGCATTTAGCAATCTGGCAATTAGTTAGAGCTTAATGTAGGATGTCAAAACAGTGCTATTGATCCAGCTCGGCAAGGAGGAAAGATTGATCAGTCAACTCATTACGTTGCTGGCGCTGCCTCGTCATAAACACTCCAGATGAGACTCCATCAAAAGCCCATCCCTCGTTCAGGGGCTCTTCTCTGCTGCTCGCTCTGTCGCTCTCCCTCTTGTTGGCTGCTGATGCTTGATTGCACTGTCTGCACCTGGTTTGAATTCAGTCGGATATTTAGTTGAGCTTATTATTGCTCTCTTGCTCTTTGTCCTTTATCATCATTGATTTATTTTCTCTCTTCTTTGTTGCTCATTCCCCCTTTTGTACTTATTCAAACCTATTATCAAACAATTAATTTCCATCTTATTTCAGTTTGAATCTCTCTTTTAATCGTTTCTTTCTCTGCTTCCCTTCAGATATCTCGGCATACACGAATAAATATGCAAGCAGTTATCAGTCCAATCTGAAACGGGCAAATTAAGCTGATTCGGTTTGGTTTGTGTCACTTACATCAATTTATTAGTCAATCATATGAAAATTAGGCAGCTGCAGACACACTTGATTACATTTGCAGAGACACGTTGCTCGGCAGTCATTCTAGAGTGTCGTATTGTTCAGTGGACAGACGCTAAGCTCGTTAAAGGTGCCACCAGCGGCAAAGTAATGAGAGCTGGCATTTATCAAGCACCTCACTCTTTGAATGTTGATTAAAGTTGTTTTTTTTCCACATCAGTGAGATCAGACCACAGAGGACACAGCCGCCACGAAGCTGTGGCCGGACAAATGAGACTAAATACGTTGTGTTAGTGGGCTTAATATAAGTGTTACTTTGTTGTACACATGCTATTAAAGTACATTTTAAAGTATACAGGACTGTCTCAGAAAATTAGAATATTGTGATAAAGTTCTTTATTTTCTGTAATGCAATTAAAAAAACAAAAATGTCATGCATTCTGGATTCATTACAAATCAACTGAAATATTGCAAGCCTTTTATTCTTTTAATATTGCTGATTATGGCTTACAGCTTAAGAAAACTCAAATATCCTATTTCTAAATATTAGAATATCATGAAAAAGTATACTAGTAGGGTATTAAACAAATCACTTGAATCGTCTAATTAACTCGAAACACCTGGAAACACATTTTCAAATGTTTGATTTTGTTTTGCTGTTATAAATCTTTTTTTTTACTTGGTCTGAGGAAATATTCAAATTTTATGAGATAGGATTTTAGAGTTTTCTTAAGCTGTAAGCCATAATCAGCAATATTAAAAGAATAAAAGGCTTGCAATATTTCAGTTGATTTGTAATGAATCCAGAATGCATGACATTTTTGTTTTTTTAATTGCATTACAGAAAATAAAGAACTTTATCACAATATTCTAATTTTCTGAGACAGTCCTGTATAACATATTGGAAAATATGCTCATGTCTGTTGCTCCTCTGACCACATCCGCCACCACTGGGCACTGATAAAGAACACGTTGAGTTTGGTTCATAATTATATCGCTTATAGGGCCTGATAAATGTTTTATAGTTTGATTTGAATAGTTCTATTGCCCACAGGTAATTTAGCTTATTTCTGCTAAAGGTATTGCTCTAAAAGATTGCAACACACAAATGAGTTGGTAGATACACTTTCATTTTATTTTTTACATTTTCATTATTTAAATTCTTAATATGTCCCGCCATTTTATTTTATTTTATTGTATTAAATACATTTCCTCTTGGGGATGAATAAAGTAAAATCGAATCTAAACTAAACTGTTATTTAATGTAAAAAAATAAATACAACATATCTACCTCCTCTCTCCCTGCTCATCCTGTTTGGTATATTTACCATCGAGACACTTCTTCACACTTTTCTCGTCAGCGCCTTACCTGGAACCGATACCTGCCCGCCTTTGGTTTCCTTCCTGGCACTTTGGATTTATTTGACAGCCTTCCCCGGTTTCGACCGTTGCCTACCTCGTGATTCCTGCGTCCTTCGTTCCCTGAATCGTGACATGAGTTGAGATTTGTCCAATGTTGAAACATATACACGGACAGGAAATGGCTCCAACATGACCCTACCCCTAAAATCCTCAACAGTCTTCACGCTAAGCGAAGCTAAAGTCCTCCTGGCTCCAGCTCTGTACCCTGCACGCTCACACATGAGATTTTTTCACCTGTAGGTCCACATGCGATCCAAGTGATGGCATGATATGATTGTTGTTTTTGTCTCTCTCTCTATCTGTGTGTGTGTGTGTGTCCTTGCTG
This sequence comes from Pseudoliparis swirei, assembly GCF_029220125.1. NCBI lineage: Eukaryota > Metazoa > Chordata > Actinopteri > Perciformes > Liparidae > Pseudoliparis > Pseudoliparis swirei. Next base: position 20,611,437 of record NC_079394.1, on the reverse strand, counting down.
CTGTCCGGAGGAAAAAACAAACCTGAAGTGAGAGGAATCAGCGCATCATCAGCTGGGGTTGTATAATGTAACGACCGTGGCTGATACACTGTGAGATTCGTCTCATTTCCCATTCAGTCCTTTATCTCTTCTGCACCTCAGATGTTTGTTTTTTTAATAGTGTTTTTTGTGTTTAACTTGATAACAGCTTTCGAGTGGGACGTCATTGAGAGAGGAAGATCGCAGGAGCATTAAGGATGGCACTGAAGATGCTTTTGAGATCAAGTCTAGACATCTGTTCTGACCAAAATCCTCGCTCTCTCCCTCTGTTTGTCTTTCTCCTTTCACCCCTTTCTTCTGCTGATTTTCTCCCACTCTGTCGTCTCCTCCTTCTCCCTATTTACCTCGTCTGCTCCGGTCGGCACCATCTTCTCCTCTCTCCTCCCCCATCCCTCGTCTCCCTCGGTGCCACAACAAGTGTCTTGTATTTCCAATGATGATTTGGCTCATAAATCTTGATAAAGCCACTGGCTGTTCCGTTTTGGTGGAACAGGAAACTCTTGCAGGAGCAAGAGGAGACAGGGGATGAGGAATGGCCCTCGTTCACGAGGTTGTCCTTCTGTGTTTTCCATTTTGATGGTTTCCTCTGGGAGAGAGCGTGGTCGCGTGTTGAATTCACTGGACTGCTCTGCAGATGTGTGGTTCATAATCATATCTGTACAGTCAGCCGCCCTAATATTTGCATCTGCATCTAATCCATCTGTTTTGGTTCGTGATCAATTACTTTGAATCATTTTCTAGCCACCTCATGCGTTTACCAGAAATAATTAAACAACGCAGGAAACCTGTGAAGAGGAACGTTTCTCTCTGTTCTGGCCCCAGCAGACTGGCATGGGAACGGAAATCAAACCAGTCGCCTCGAAATTATATTTATATTAATTTGTTTAGCAGGGAATGTCGTTTCTGCCACAATTATGTTCAGTTGCAGGATTTTTTTCCGGTGGAAAATAAACTATTTATGTTTGTACTGCAACCAAGTCAAGGGGAGGTGATTGAGGTTTTACGAGTGGTTAGATTTAGGCAAATAATGGGAACAATTTGGGTTTTGATTTAACGTTAATAATGTAAACAAGTAATGTTGACGCTTTCAGTAGACGCTTTCAGTCCTGTCGAGAGAACAAATGATTCTCCTCTTAGATTAGAAGAGTTGAACTACTAAATTGTAAGATGCACACTTTACCCATTGTTTGGTTAATGTCAGCTACTGTTCGGAAACAGAAGATATTGTTGTGTAACTGTATTGTCGCGAAAACCCCCCCCCACAAAATACATTCTCGGTAGGGGGGTAAAACATCAGGGGGGGGGGAACAGAAATACACTTCTTCTTCACAGTCGGGATATTTTCAGCTGAATAAAGTTAGAACAAAATAATATTCAAAAACACATTAATTATGCTCTAGAGGGCTATTTGCAGTAGGGAGCACCCATAAATCACTCAAATACAAAACAGACATTGGTAGAGAAACACATACGCACACACTCCATGATGTCATCACGCAGGTGCAGCAGCGAGGGATTAACCACTATAATGACTGCCTGTCATTCCATTAAATATCTCTAATTGGTCCCCGTCATTAGGAGGCCGCTTTGGCTCGTCTTTGTCTCCGCTGAGCCATTGTTCTGTTGTGTGTTCCCCCCCCCCCCCCCCCGAGTTACAGTTGCTCTACCCTGCTGTGTTTTAGATCTTCTGGGATGAGGATACAGCTAATAGTATAGTATCAAGGCACAGGAAGAATTACTAAAGCTTTGATGTACAGCACGCTCGACGGAGACGCTGAGCGCTGTCTCGGCGGCTATTATTTACGAGGCTGGGAGAGGTTGAAGGTGTTGAGACTTTGTCTTTGTGGGTTATCAGTTGCTCAGGTCAGGTGTAATATCACCTACACTCAAAAAAACGATTCAAGCCCTTCTTAGAGGTGACACATTTAAATATTGTTTGATACATTTAAATAAATCAATTACAAAACGAAGATATTTATTTTGAATGGGTGTAACACAAAATGTATGAATACTTTCATTTATTAGATTTATTTAGGTTACACTCACAAAAACGATTCAAGCCCTTCTTCGAGGTGACACATTTAAATATTGTTTGATACATTTAAATAAATCAATTACAAAAATAGATATTTATATTTAATGGGTGGAACACAAAATGTATGAATTCTTTCATTTATTAGATTTATTTAGGTTAGATGGTGTGCATATCAACTCAAAATAAATGTGTTTCATTGAGGACTACCCTTTGCGCATGTGCCTTATGAAAATCAGTTGTTTACATGAGGTGAAAACACTTTCAGGGCTGTACGGTGGTGTAGTGGCTAGCACTGTCGCCTCAGAGCCAGAAGGCCGTGGGTTCAATTCCCAGTCGGGGCTTTCCTTCTGTGTGGAGTTTGCATATTTTGTTAGTTAGTTTATATTTTGAGTTGGACAAACATAAATTAATTTAATTTAATGAATATCGTTATTTTATTTTAGATGTATTTGATACAAATGAGTTGGACTAACTTAATTACATTTTATTGCACTGATGTGCTAAATTTGAGTTGGAGTTGCATATAATTATTGGATGGAAAACCTGCCAACAATTTAATTGAGTTCATCCAATGAGTCATTTCTTTGAGTGTGCTTAACTTGCTGCAGTCGATCACAATTCACATTATTTCTGGTCGACAATTTGCTTGTTCAAAAGTGGCAAGGCCCGGATTTTATCCAAATATCTTCTCATCATGTTGAACTGGGCAGCGTCATACACGTCTCTGCACCAGCTGCCGAGGTTAATCTTTGTGATTGTACAGCACAGGGTTGCGCAACAACATGCAGTAGTTGCCCCTTCATACTGGGAGAAACAAATATGAAAAAAGGTAGGGCATACAGTATATTTAATTTGCTTCAGCAGCAACAAAAACATGTCTGGCACCTCAGCACTAAACATTTGACCTCATGGAAACGTTACCCATGGACTTCAACTGCGTTTAAGCACCAAGCATCACCGAGGCAAACTTCGATCACGCCTCCCTGCCATGACCTCGTGGACGAGAATGACAATGTTGACTTTGATGCAGCTCAGCTGAGCATTGTGATTGTGTTTATTCTGTGTCTATTGTTTAGGTTCCATTTATATATCGGTGTGTGTCCTTTGTTAACCTGCTGCCGGACCACCCTGACCGGTGAAGCCCTTTGCGAAGTCTCTCTTTGTGTTTCCTATGATGAGGTTTCGGGGGAACTTCTCTCATTAGTTTGGGTCGTCAAACACACTTATAATTTATGTGTCGGTATTGTTCAGCCGTTTGACACTTTAATGATTAAGTGCTTCACAAATTAATTTAATTCGACTTCCAAACTGATGCAATAAAGAAATGACGGCGAGTCAATGAAGCAATATTGCAGTTTTTTTGTGTTTAGCACCACCGTACAGAGACAGGGGCTGATGTTATGTTTTTAATGACATGCAAAGTACATTCATGTCGATGACTTGAAGTGAGGTTTGCGTTTCAGAGTTCTAAGAAGAACTTTATATTTCAACTTCTTTTTGTGAAAAACGACTTCTAATCGAACGGAACATGTTTATTTTCCTGACAGACATAATGATTCGGGGGTCAAGCCGCTCACACAGCTCAGGTCCCTGAGTACCAAACCTCAGCTTTTACAGGCTGCCAAAACAACAATCTGCCAGAAAGCAAATTAATATAAGACCTACTTACAGCCAGCCAATTTGACCAAATTCAAATATCTCGAGGAAAATCACTTCTATACTCTCGTGGAGTCCTTTTGTCTCGCCTAAACTTTATCTTTTTTCCTTGCGAAGAACCAGTTTAGACCACACCGTTAAAGTTAAGCATGTGTTAATTGAGATCAAGGCTGCAGTAATACTGTCTTCAGGCAGAAGGAGGCGAAGTGTTGTGACAAAGGTGTTTAGCTGGATTAAAAACTTGTTTTTAGTTACATGTTGTATCATTAGACATTTGTATGTGATATATAATCATATTGTATTGCATTGCAATGATTGACTGAATAAAAATACACAATACAATACAATACAATAATATTTCTGCAACTGAACAACCTGTCTTCTTATGAGTTGGTCTTACCAAGACATAGAGTAGATCAGCCTCTCTCATCCTCATGACTTGGTGTGTGCGTGTGTGTGTGTGTGTGTGTGTGTGTGTGTGTTGATTAAAAGTGTTATTTATGAGGTTAAAGTGCTGAGTGCAGGGATTCTCCACTGTACAAGGAGAGCACTACTACCACTTGCGTACTACTCATGCACAGACAAACACACACATTATGCTGAGTCTAGGTACTTTCCCTTCCTCCTCATCCACCCACTGAAACACACACACGTACACACACATACACACACTCCAACAATTTTGTACCGCCTTGTGCATTTCTCATTTCCTTTCCAATGATGTTTTTATTAAAAGATAAATAGTAGACAGAGCTCTGTGTAGAAAGAACGTATTAATTCAGCAGTTGCTTCATTGCATCGGGGATTTAGACTCACTCTCCTGTCCAATTTGCTTGTACAATTTCCTGCAAAGGTCTGCTCCTAATCTTTAAACCAAGCAAGTTTCTTTTTTCACAGGATTTATATTGGGATTAATATGGGATTCATCGAATGGGAGAGATTTGGCATCACTCAAACACTCCAGCTCCAACACTGAATTCAATTTAGTGTGTTTTCTGTTTCTCCCACACCGCCCTGAGCATGCCGGAGAACTTCCTCTCTTTCTTTCAAAGCCCCTTACTTTATTTTCCATTTATTTTGCCTCTGTTCTTGCACACACACACACACACACACACCTAAACACACTTCACTTTTCACTCTATTCACTTGCGGGAGCTTTGATGTGACATAACACTTTTTATTAATGACATTGTATCACGACAGACTGGTCCACGTTCAGGGAGAAATCATCATCATCATCGTCATCATCATTACCATCATGACTCACTGTGATCATTTCCACCACGCATAACTGTATGACTGTACAGGTTCCCTCTGGTGTGTGATTCTCTGTGTGTGTGTTCCCCACAGAGCACAAATGAGTGGCGTCAGAAATGTCGCTTTACCGAACAACAAGCAGCTTGCAATGACGAACATTAGTTGAGTCAGACCAGCTGTTAATTAATTGTGCTCTCCAGTACAGATGTTTCTATCACTTTGAGGAGCATTTTTAGGCATAGAAATAACATTTTAACATCTCTTTCATATGAAAACATTACAGTGTTTTGTCCTCTGACCTATTATAAGCTTCTTACAACCCAAGAATCCACCAAAAAAAATCCCTCTTTTCTTTTTTTTCTACCATGGTGGCAGCTGCAAACCCCTTTAAACACAGAGACACATAGCACAGAACCAAAAATACTGAAAAACAGAGATACTGCATAGAGCAAATCACAGTTTCTTTTTTCTTTTTTTTGCAACAGTTAAGCAGTTTTTGTGGTATTACATTCTTCAGGGCGTAGGGGCTCCAGAAGCATCCGAGCACAAGGGTAATCTTAAAGATGATCTTTATGATATTTCAGCTCTGCATGAGGAATATGCTCAGTCACATGGTTTAGCCCAAACTCAGCACGATATTCCTGTTATAGTGAGGCGCTAGGCAAAAGAACAAAACCATTAATATTGCTGAAAAACTTCTGTGAAACCCAGGCTTTCATGAGCTGTGTGGAGTAGAAGGTGGATTTTTGAGTCATAAATAAAGCAATTGAGTGATTCCATGAATCTTAGCTGCCATAATACCAAACTATAGACAACTGGGTGAAGTCATTGATCATGAATTGGTGAACAGCGACGACAAATCAATTCCTGATTCCTCACTTGAATCTCTCTGCATTTGAACTGGGATTATGCTGGAGTCTGAACCCGGCCTACGGATCCCTCCTGACTCACTCTGGCATCAATCACTCACTCACACACGCACACGCACACACACACTGCATCCCGCATGCCTTTTTGTGTATTTGTGAGTTCACACGCAGCTATGCAATTTCTCTGCCCTCATTTCTAAGACAAAAAAAACAAAAACAGTACAATCTACATACTGACACAGTCTCGGACACAGCAGTTAGCGACGCATATTTTTTTCAGAAGCTTATTCACATTTTGTACATGTATGTTTGTTCATTCCTCTTGTTGAAAAGAAAAGAAAAAGTAGCACTTCTAGAGTACAACGTTTAAGACTATCACGTACAGTATAGGCAGCATAGGAGAGGAAAGTTGGTCGAGAAGTCTATTTTACAGTAGGTCACTTGAAGTAGAGCACAAAGAGAGAAGTCTGTGAATGTCAGTGCCTCCTTTTCCATCCACACAGCAGTTGTTGTTTTTCCTCTTTTTTCCCCTGTTCTCTGTTAAACCAGCATCTTTTGATCTGAGGAGAGCCCGTCTTCAGCCGTGGTTAAAGTCTCACAGAGCGCTCCTGCGTCTTCATCAAAACAAACATTCCTCGCACAGCGTCTTCCTCCTGGCTCACGGTCAAAATCAAGCCCGACGTCCTAGTTCATTTTTTTAGAAAGAGAAAAGGGAGCGCGGCCGGTATACGGACGGTGTTCGTTCGTATGCAGTTTGTTTCTGCACCTTCTGTTATTGCAGAGTTATTGAGTGGCACGTCTTTGGACTGTTGAGTGCTGGGCCACACAGCAGGGACGGATTCTGAGGACCTCGTTCGCCTGCTGTGGCAACACGGCGGCCTTTAACCACTCGTGCTCTGGCAGGTGCAAGGACTTTGGACGGGCTGCTGCTGTTAGGAGGGAGCCTGACATACAAATACATATCCACTCAAGGTTATCTTACATATGAGCTCAAACTTTATGAATTAAACCAGTGATCAATTTCAGTTTGCTTTTGCAAAAGGCAAAATTAGATATAGAAAGAAATGTACAAAATTCGTCTTCATTTATAAATAATACTATAAATCAATCAAATCAACATGTTCAAGTTCACAAACATCAATATCATCAAGTGCTGCTGTTATATAAGACTTAATTCCAGATTGGTGTTTTTACAGCTCATTCAAATGGCTGTGACACCGCAGTGGTTGTGACTTCTCAATATGTCTGCAAAGAGGAAAATATGTTGTCCCAGTGAAATGCCAAAAACCAACATTAAATGTGTTTCCATGCATGTGAGCGGTGGTATATACAGAGTGTCCGTGAGCGTTTCCACCACATGTGTGGGCTGTACTGTGTGTGAGTGAAGTGGTTCTCAATAATGGGGATGTGTGGTGCATTATTGAGCTTGTTTGTGGATGCCAGTAGTATGTGTGTGAAGTGTCTGTGTGTGTGTGTGTGTGTGTGTGTCTGTGTGTGTGTGTGTGTGTGTGTGTGTGCATGTGCGCACGTGGTTGAGAACAGCCATAGGAATGTGATGGGAGTGTGAGGTTGAGGTTGTGGCTTTACAGAACATCTGCGGGCCGTGGCAATGATAGATGTCCACTTTCACTTTTCTCCCTGAGGACATTCACACCTCCTTCCCCTACCCCCCCCCCCCCCCTCCCATCTCACTCCTCCATCTTCTCTTCCTCCATCTTTATCCACACGACCCATTCCCACTTTTTACACGCTGGCCATCTTCTCCTTTCTACCCCATTGCTTCCAATCTGAACTCTCTCCCTTCCTTTCTCCAAAAATGCATTTTTACCTCTCCTCTTATTCCTCCTCTCTACTGCTCCTCATTCAAGCCCCCCCCCCCCCTCTCTCTTCCTTGCTCGGTTTTCTTCTCCTTCACCTCGCCTCTTCTCTCCACCCTTCCTTCTCCGCCATAAAACAATAAGTCTTGAATGTCTATGAGGAGACTGCTAATGGAGCCCATTAGGCCGTAATGAAATATACATTACACCATTACAGTGGACGGGGCCTGGCTGAAGCACTGCACCGCTCAAATAATAAAACATGCACAATTCAATTTCCTTTCTCGTCCCGTTTTGAGTGTCTTTCACTTTGTGTGTGTGCGCGCATGTGTGTGTGTGTTTGTGTGCGTGTGTGTGGCGATTCAGGGATGACAGTATAAGGTATACAGTGTGTGTGTGTGTGTGCATGTGTGTTCCCATGTGCATCCCCTCTAGCACATATGTGGTTTTCAAGGATGTCTGAGTGCTGAGAGCCTTGATGATTTAATATGGGTTGACCAAATGAACCACACCTTTAACAGCGGCGTCACCCACACATCTGACCGTTATCTGACCATTTAAAACCCAGCAGCCCGGAGCAACTTTTACAACCCCCCCTCAACAACCACGACCTCACGATTATCAGACAGCTGCGGACAAATGAATCAATTGACCTCCGACATGAGTGCTTGAAATCACAAGTGAAGCATCTGTCACTTCGGGAGGGGACGAAAAGGAGTCATCGTGTTACCCTGTGCTGTATGACAGTGCAGACCAGGCCTGAGCAAAGAAAACACGATGCAGATACGGATGCATATATCATTATAATCATGTATATCAGACTGTTGCATGAGGAGTTATGAGAGATCAGTGCCAGATAGAGCGAGTATTTTACATTTTTAGTATTCACAATGACAGTAAAGTTGAATACCTCTACTGTATTGTTAGTGAATTATTTTTTTCGTTCTTTTTCCAGTGAACTGAGCCAACCAGAAATCATCCTCTATTATCTCAGCTCCTGATTTTATCTGACAGACAGAACAACCGATTGTGTTTGTGTTTACTCCTGGTAATTCTTCCTGTTACAGTCAGTCTACTGTACGTCCACCAGTGTGTGAATCATTACTTGTGTTGTCATTTCATCTTGCCGTATTAGATGAACGCTGACATAAATACTCATGTACAGTCCTGAGGGACAGACAGGCAGACAGAGAGGGGAAAGCACAGTGTCTTTGTGGCTCGACATAGCACAGAGCAATTTCCTCTGAAACGTCTCACCGTCGCACAGTCTCATATTGACACGCAAAAGGATTGCAGCTCCCGGAAATCCTCCCAGCGCCGCGCCTCCTTAATATTTCCAGATGCTCAAACGAGTCCTGTTGTCCGACAGGCAGCGAGGGATGAGTCCCTACATTTAAAGACCTGTTTATCAGGTTTTTCGTCAATGTAGCCCCAGTCACTTCAAAGCATTTAAAAAGAAGCTTTTCCCCCCCTTCACACTCTTGGTAAATGTCTCTCCGGGAAGGAAGGAGAGAAGGAGTAGAGATGCACAAAGGAGAGGAAATTGGTGGGGAGGAAAGACACGGTCGAGGATGAGTCGAGGATTCTTTTTGATTGCCTTAAAGAGTTTGATAATAGCTTCACATCCTGTACTGCTATACCTGTACACTTGCAAGAGCATCACACACTCCTTTTCATCCACAGGTGTCACCACGTCCATCCTGACACATACACACACACAGACACACACACACACACACACACACATGCATGCAACTTAAAATGCACAGACACACTAAGATACAGTAATCATCCCCACCCAGACACACACACACAGAAAATCACACACACAAACAAACACACACAGACACAAGCATTCTTTATGGTCCGCTTCTTTTCAGCCCAGTATATCTAGGTACACAGGTGAGGCTTTGGCCAGATTGAGGAGTAGAGAGTGGATTTCTTTGATGTTGAGTCTCATGTGCGGCTCTCTCTGCCAGCAGCCCAGCATCAGGTCGTATACTTCTTTGGGACAGGTCCTGGGCCGCTGCAGCACCCTGCCCTGGGTTATACACTCGATTACCTACAGAGGAAGAAAAGAACATCCAGATAATGTCAGCGATAGTCTTCTGTCGCTAAAGAAACAAACACAAATAAAACAGTTACATTTATCAACAATTCAAGCTGAAAGTCGCAACTTTCTGCACGTTGAAGATGATGGCGCGTGTGCTTGGTGAGGACGTTTCACCTCATACGGAGACAATGTCACTCGGAATAAATGATTTACTGGAATGATGAAGTTGGACGACACTGGAGCAGCAAACCAGACAAACCCAATCCAATTCTCCAAAAGCCGTGTGAGACGAAATGCAGTGTTTTAACAGTCACAGATTTATATTAACTTAAAAACTACAGCTTTTAGCTCCTTATCGACTTTAGGATGACGATGTGTGGATCAAGGAGAGGGAACTTTTTGATCCTTAAACTATACAGAAGAGAGCTCTCTGGTTCAAAAAGTGTGTATCATTCTCTTTGTATAATATCTATAATGTACTTTAATTAAGCTTTAAATAAAGTCATCATCCATTACTTTGAGTGTGGAATTAATACATTAACTGGTTTCTATTTAACTCCAAAAACCAGTTGTGATATATCCATAACAACATAAAATGAAATACCTGAAGATTAACATTCAAGATCTCTAAATTATTAGGAACACAGTTTATAATTGTACGTTTGCTGATGATTACATGATGATGCAGCTGCCTCTTCCTCCTCATTCTGTGATTGTTATCAGTTTGTGAGAGTAGATAAATAATGCATATATCTCTTTGGAACTAAACTCCATATCCCGTGTAAAAGATATCTGAGCACCAGATTTGGGTCAGAAGGTGAGTGAACTTTGAATTAATGGAGACTTAATAGACGTAAATGGGAAAAAGAAGACTGTGGAAAGGGCTAAAGGTTAATTTTGGACGTAACCAGAGTGAATCAGGATAATAGACATGGTTAGAAAGCTGTAACCAGAGTTGAGGACGACATAGGTTGAGTTGAAGGTGAAGGGTTGGAGGGCTTTGGTACAGATTTGTTTTCAGGACTGTGGTGAAGGGAAGATTTGTGAGATTTCAGAAAGAAACAGCTAATATTATTTAAATTACTTATTTAAATTGTTTGTTTTTTGCTGCTGCAGAACACTGTACTGTACATGATCCAGATATGTTGGGCTGTTTAGTCAATCAGCAGAAAATGTGAAAATATTTGCTTATTTCTCCCTTTTTATCGTTTTAAAATGGTGGAAATCCTCTTATTCCACACTGTCTGACGGTGTAACAATATACTCTCAGTATATTAGCTTGTTTCATCTCTAGTGAAGCTAAATATGATGTTTATAGCGAGTACAATCTTCCATTTTCCAGAAATCAATGTTGTTTTTTATGGCTGCAACACTCAATGAAAATATTCTAGATGTATTGTGCATTATTCTTATGCTCCCCGCTTTTCTCTTTGTATCGTTGTAAACTTTATATCTTTAGTTTAGGTTTGTTTGTTGTACAAAACAAGCCTTCTGGAGATGTCATCTTTGGCTTTAGGAAAGTGGTATTTCTCACTATCTTTGTATATTTCATCAAGAAGCTCATCATCAGACTAATTGATGACACAAGTAATGGTTGGTTGCAGTCATAGTGTTGACTATTTAGAAGAAATCATACCTTTCCTGTATGCTGAATATCAAGTAAATTGTATTTATGAAGTCTAATGCCACTAATTAGATTTACGGGGCTTTACAGTCCTTAGACCCCTGATTCGGAAAATAAAAAACTCCCCCACTACCAGGTCAAACCCATTTAAATACTTACGGAACCGGATTTGAATCCAAAAGAACAAAACACTGTGTCATCAGTGTCACAAGAACACACAATTAAATGTGATCCATGTAAAAAAATAAAAAAGGGTCATTTTGAGACCCCATTTTAGAAAACAGGTTAAAAACATGATTTCCACTCTCAACACCTGTTACCAGAACATTCCCTTCCTCTACACTGTGAACGGTGAGCTGAGCAACAGAGAAAAGTGACAGTGACTTCATGACGTACCTCATTGTTGGAGAGCTGGTACCAAGGCTGTTTCCCGTAGGTGAAGATCTCCCAGAGGACAACTCCTAGACTCCAGACATCACTCTCTGTGGTGAACTTTCTGTACATGATACTTTCAGGGGGCATCCAGCGGATTGGCAGCATGGTGTGACCTCCGACCTTTGAAGACAACACACGCACACACACACACACACACACACACACAGAAAGAGAGCGAGAATAAAGTCAGTACCGTGTGGAGAGCGTGCAAGAAATATTTAGGGAGCCTTAAGGGTGTCCTCACATTCTCCACATCCAGTTCTATTCTATTCTTTTCTGTTCTGCAACACCATGCATTTTGAATGCATGGTTACACAGCTGTTCACATTTCTCACATGGATCACTTACAATACTTTCTAAAATAACGCTGCAAACACTTTACTCCTCAAAACTGCTTCCCGAGGCATGTGAACGAGGCAGCGGGCTAAGCGTGATGGCACGGTCCAGTAGACTCCATCGTCTCCGGGACCGTGGTGCACCTCGCTCCTGATCAGTGTATCATTTGATTTAAGGAGACTCTGGTGAGAAAGCATTGCTTTATACTCCCTCAGATAAATAATATATAAGTATACATCTTTAAGCTCACATATGACGCACTAATTAATTGTCCAGAGAATATGAAGGGATCAACCACCAACTGATCGAAAAAACACAAACATCTCTAGAATAACAATCAGATGTATAATTTGTGTGAGTCAGCACGTCAGCAGCCACACCTCATAGTGAGATAGTCAGAAAGCATAAAACAGTTAAAATCAGTCACAGGCACTCTGAGACACATTTTGGTCATGTCATTAAACTCTAATTTGAACTGAGCCTGTGGAGCCTGTTTAATTGTTGTATTCATTAGCTGTTTTTTCTTTCCAGAAACATGACAGTTCATTTCAGCTGAGAACTCTGGAGGCTTAAACCAAGTTGGTCTCCTGAGTTGAGGTTGGAGCGTGAATACTGTTAGATATGCTAGACACGCCAGAACTTGAACTGCTAGCCTGCTCAAAGAGGAAGTGAATTAAACCCAACCCTGTGTACTGACTCCATATATTAAGACCCCCCCTCTCTCCGAACATGAATCTACCGACCCATATGCGCTCTATTGCTCCACACGGATAGCACCATCCATTTTCTGTGGTTTATGCCTGTTATTAATGGCTTGGTACCCGCACTTGGCATGTTTCTTTGTTAGGCAGAGGGTTATTTAATGGAGTAATAAAATGCCCACGGACACATAGATAGCCATCAGATTCATTGGGAAACATATCTGCAGTCCTTAACTCTTCATCACCCTCTCTGTTGTGCTTGTAACGCTTTAGCTTGCTGCTGGTTTGTCTGGATGCGATTTGCATTTCTCTCTCTGTCTCTGTCAAAGTGCTTCATAGGCAGAGGCCATGATGAAGTACAGTGGGCAGACTGGTGGAAGGGTCACGATGTAAGAATAAGTATCCAGAATATAATAAAAGACTTGAATGGAAATACAAATTACACATACACTTCAACACACGGTATTTATACGACAACATGGAAATCCTTAATCAGACTGTGGCAGCTGTCTCTAATTTGGCCTCGGCTGCTGGTGATTGGCAATCAGTCAGCAGCCGAGGCCGCGCTCATAAAAGCTCCCAGTGGAGAGTGGAGCGGGAGAAGTGAGCAGAGGCGCAGTGTTGCGGTCTGCTCGGCGTGTGTTTTGCGGGAATAAAAGCATGTCATCGAAAGAAACCTCTTGGTGCCTGGCTGGTCCTTGGTGCGGGTGGGGGAAACCCACGGGTAGCGGCATGAGTCATGCTACACAGACTAACAATGCTACACGCTCACAGCCCAGTTGGCAGGAAAACATGTTGGCTTTGTACGTTTCTGTAACCCATGGATACGTATTCAACTGACGCAGTGCAACAAGTGATGCACAGAGAAAATAGAGATGGATGGGTCCAAAAAACATAGGACCTCACACAGGACTTTCACCCAGGAGACAGCTGTTCATGTCTGGTGTGAAACTAAAAGTAATTGTTGACTTAATGCATAAAAGAAAGTCATATCAGCAGTTACCTTTAATATATTGTTTCACATCTTTTGGGAAGTATGTTCCAGCTCATGACACACACAGCTAATTAAATTTTTAATAGCAATAGATTTGCACAAAACTAAAGCCTCTTCAGAAGGACTGTACACATACACTTAGTGATGGGTTTGCCAATAGCTTTATAAAATAAGAAAAAAATTATCTAATGGGGGATAAATATAATGCACTTCATAGTAAATAGATAGTGATCAATATTGGATTAAAAATAGCGAAAGTGTCACAGACAGACATTGTTATTCTATGTTATTCTATTCTACGTGTTGACATTATTCATTTACTAATTTGCCACATACTTTTTTCTTTTTCGTTTATTCATAGCTGATCATTTCCCCTGAAGGTCTGAAATATTAATATTGGGCGTAACATTTTTCTTATGTTTATCTGAGTGTGTATAAGAGAGAGAAAGGCAATTTTTACGGAAATGCTCCAACGAGGCTGAATTGAAAGGGAAAACAGAGGAAAGAAAACAAATGAAGGCGCGGGTAGGTAAAGCCTCAGAGCAAATCTTCTTGTCATTTCCATCAAACATAAAGAAAAGGAGCTTTGGACCGAGCACTTGTTGAGATTTTCACTGAAGTATAGACAGCGCTTCTCACTCTGTCATCCGTCCTTTCTCTGTTTCCTCTTTGTTGTCAGCAGCTTCGTCGTCAGTCTTTGTCTCCTTTGCTGTTGTCCTCTCTCTCTCCCTCGTTCTCACCTTCCCTCACTGTTTCTATAAGTCCGCCTGTCTGTCTCTCTCCATCTCTGTCTTATAAATATGCATCATTTCAGCTATAGACCACTGCCACTGAGTGTTCCAGGAAAGCCTAAAAAAAGGAGGATAAATTAAGCAGAGGAGGGCCCGAAGGCTCTCTGTAGTGACCTCCTGGAGGCTGTGGTATCCATGACAACAACTGGACTGTTTAAAAAAGAAAGCATTATGGGATGTGGTGCGGGAGGGGCTTATGTGACTAACTCCGCCCACTCTTTGTTATTCAGGAACCCTACCTTAATTGCCCTCTGTGTTGCTATGGAAACAAAAACTCTTTCCAAGAGAGAGAGCGAGAGTGTGTGTGTGTGTGTGTGTGTGTGTGTGTGCTGCTGTTAATTAAGAAATATGTGGTTATCCAAGGATGTTGACGAGGAAAGATGTTTTCCATTGATAAATCAGATCATTTATAGCATGCTGTAACATGAGAATAACAACATGAGTTTTGAATTGGACAATAATCATGCTAATCATCGAAGTCGAGAGGAGTTAGGGCGGATGAGGAAACCTCATATTGTTAGCGACACTACTTTAACCTTCACGCTATAAATTAGCGAGTAGTTTTCCTGCTTATATTTCCAACTTTAAAAGCCGGAAGCACTTTCCTGCAAAAACTTGGCTAAAGATTTTGTTTCTTTGCTTGTTTTTCTCTCCACTTTTACATCGATTTACTATCTATATGGTCTGGTGACTTTATGCGTGTCCTAAAGGGATCGTGGGCAGTCCAGTATCATCCTAGCATTGATGTGTTATGTTTGTCCACGTGCAGACTCACTGCTGCACAAGATAACTGCTCCACTCCGGCTTCTCGTTAAGACGCTGTTTGTCTGTGCTGGTCGGGGCTCAGAGATGGGTTTTAAGAGGGAACAAAAACACTCATGCCAAATTACTCTGCACTGATTGTTTAGCTTGGCTTTGTTTCCTGTGTTTTCCTACAGTTAAGTTCCTTTCAGCAACATCCCTCCCCAACTGCAGGCTGCAAGGAGAGGCTCAAGGTTTAAGTCGAGGCTTTCTGTCTGTCTTTCTGAAGCGCCCGTCAGACTCAACGTGTAACAAGGGTATTACTGACGTCACCAGAGCCCCTACGGTTCACTGCCTCTGCTTCTATTTCCCTACACACGCACACAAGCACACGCACACACACACACACACACACACACACACACACACACACACACACACACACACACACACACACACACACACACACACACACACACATAAAAGGGCTCTGATTCCTCTATGACTCATCTTTGCTCCTCTCTGACGCAAGAGCATGACTGGGTCTCTAAACTACCCCCCCCCCCTCCCAATCCCCCTCCACACACACACAGAAACACACACACACACACACACACACCTCTGTCTCTCCGGGATGCTGAAACATGGCTGGATCCCTGTGTTGTTCCTCCCACCATGCTGTACCTCTCTTCTTCTTTGCTGTTTTCTCCCTGTCTATCTACATTTCTTACATTGCTGTTTCTTGGTCTCTGTGGATGTGTACAGCTGCAGTATTTTGTTGTTGTGTTGTTGTCTTGTACACTGTATACAGGCTGCCTTGCCTTAGACCTCTCCTCTGCCACCTCAGCATGTGTTTGTTGCTTTATAGCTCTATTACTGCCTTTTCTCCTTTTGTGTATTTATTTGTGTCTTGTTTTCTCCCTCTCTGGCCTCCCACCCCTTTCTCTCTCTATCTCTCTTTTCCAGTTATTTCTCTCCTTTCATCTCAGTGCCACCCTCCCTCCTGCCTCCGTCTCCCGCACTTCCATCTACCCCCACCCCACCCCACCCCCTTTCTCCTCTAGTACTGCCTCAGCATACTAAACAGAAGTTCTCTGATTACTTTTCTTCCTGAGAAACGTTGGATACAACTCGGAGGCTCTCCGCCACTGCCTTCGCCGGTTGCCATGACGACAGCCTCAGCGCATAGCGTTATTGAACAGTTAGAGGAAGGAAGCGGGAGCGGAGGGGGTTGCTGTGCGTCTTCACATAGGAATAGTACAAAAGAGACCATTATCTTTTTTGTCCCATCTTTAATTTGATGCCAAATGACAACTAGTTATTTCAAATGTAATCTTTACCGTGTTAAAAAAAGACCCAATGAAAAGTAAATGTTCCATCTGCTCAGGACACCATGTACAGACTGATTGTGGCCATGTGGGACCTTGTATGCTTGACCTTTTCAACAATATGTTGTACTTGTGGGGGAACTAATTAAAATAGAGTTAGCAAATTGGAAAATATAAATGTAATCTAGACTGAACTTCTTTTCCGAATGAAGTTAAAACGATTTTTTAAATTTATTTCTTCCACTATGCTGAGCATTTTTTCCAGGCTGTTAAACTGCTTTTCCATCCAGTAATGTTCCAGTTATCTGGGGCCGGATCACAAGACAGCAGGCCGACCTGCAGGCACGGTGATCAGATACCCGAAGCCCCTCAGCAGGCCCTTTTCGATGCTCTAAGTACCCTCCGGATTTCTGAGCTCCTCAGCCGATCTCTCGGGCTGAACCCAGTCATCGTACGAAGGAAGCTCATTGCAGAGCTCAATCTGCAATATCATTCTTTTGGTCATTACCCAAAGCTCATGACCAAAGGTAGGGGTCTGTACGTAGATGAACCGGAACATCTAAAGTTATGCCCCATAGCTCAGCTTCATCTTCACAACAATGGTCCTCTACGATGACTGCATGCCTGTCGACGCCGGACCAAACCGTCTTTTCATTCTCACTTATGAACAAGACCTTGAGGTACTTGAACCCCTTGACTTGGGCTTGTGACTCACTCCCAACTTAGAGAGTGCAGTCCATTATTGGCATAAGACAATGGGCCCAGACAGACTAATGGTACTGACTCGCATCCCGACCCCTTCACCCCAGTGCATGCTCGAGGTCACTGTCTGATTGAGCCAACAGGACCACATCAATAGAAACAACAAAGACATCATTCTGAGCTCCCTAAACCGGACATTCTGCTTCCTTGGAATCCTGTCCATGAAAATCCCAAATGAACATCTCTCTTGCTGCCGAAGAGCTTTTTGATTACAACCGTGACCTCTGCCAGGGATATGAATTTGTCTTTGCGGGAGTCTTCAAACTCTTCTTGTTCTTGCCCCCTTTTCCAAGTGCTACAACTCTTATAGGGTCAGTGAATTGCTTTTGGTCCAGCCTCTTCCCTGGGACCACTTTGCTTTGGGAGACCCTACCAGGAGCTATTGCTCCCGACATCACAGCTCCCAGGGTTACTGGAGCACACAAACCCCTCCCCCCCCCCATGTTACGGTGGTAATTCCCTGCATAGATTTCTACATAAAAAGTAAAATGCATTGATCAATCCCATTACTGAACTAGAACGGGCACTCGGTAGAGCGCGTACCTTCGCCGCAGGCACTTTTTTGGTCCCTTTTCATGACCTTGACCTTTATCCGATCGATCCCAAAATCTAAGCAAATGGTTCCCGGATAATAGCCAATTATCCCACCAAATTTCATGCGATTCAGTTTAATACTTTTTGAGTTTTGCGAATAACACACACACATACAAATAAATAAATAAATACTTCCGCATTCTCAGAATGCGAAGGTAATTATACATCCATCATGGCCCACATATCATTGCTATCTTTCAGAATGGTATACTCTTTCTCTCTTTTTCCCTCCTTCTCAGAGTTTTCTGTCACTGTCATTTCTGTCAGTTTGTCACAGTGGACGGGAAAGGGCAGGAACACAATGGACAGTCGCTATCAATCCATCAGTACGATTTATTCGATTCTGGCCTTTTGGAAAGGTGACAGATTGCTGTACGGTAAAGGAAAAACCCCACAGCCCTCTCAGCTGTCTCTCATACCCCTGAGTTATCTTGACACTCATAGCGTGGCTGCTAAATGTACCTGCAACACACAAACACAAATACTATATCATATACTATAATATCCTAGTTTTAATTGCGCTGCTTGTTGTAGAGAAACCCCTTACTACACCAACCTGGGATGGTTCCTGCAGTGTGAAAATATCTGTACAAATACTGGAATATAAAACCAACTATTCACATGTTGTGGTTTGGACTTTGATTAACACAAGTACCACAAATATAAAATGTTTTCATGAATACATTTTTCGACTAACCAGACTATGTGCAGTTGGTAGACACATTCCTGTCTTTGTTTCATTGTATAAGTAAACAATTTTAGAAATGTTGTTTCATACCTTTCTCAAAAGAGTAGATGTTAAGGTCACAAACTAAACATTTTCAAAAACAAATCAGCAGAAAATATTTTTCTCATATCTCCAGGTTCACATTTCATATTTGTATAAAGTCTTCAGTACACAAAATAGCAAACACAAGTATGGCAGTGAACATACAGTATAACAGTTTTTAAACAAAATTATATATATATATATATACATTTAATATATGAATATAATGAATATAATTCATTAGATGTAATATTTGATATGCATAATATTTTAAAACTTAAATTACGTTGTCATTCATTATTAACCAAAAAGCATCAGATATGATCAATATAGCCTCTTTATGAGAGGTTATGACTTTTTCTTTAATTTCTATTCTTTCTATTTCATTGTCATAAATAGCACATTCAATTATATTGCAATACAGCTGTCTGCTCTGATGGTCTCTGGTAAACGAACAGCAGCTACACAAAATGAACACCTGAATAGTGAATGCATTTTTTTGTAAAGCAAATTTACAACGAATGGTGTATATCAGCCCTCAGTGGCAGAACAATTCTGCAGTATTTACCCAAACAAAAATCCCTTATTTTACACAAAGTGTGACCTAATAAGCATGTAACCTAACCCCCCTCCCTTATACTCAATTACTACATGTTAGGTTCGGTGTCACTGCTCCAGCTGCACTGTAACTTCACCAGAGTCCGTCAATCATGTTCATGCAGGGGAGGAGCAGAGAGGGACTCATGCAGTAGGGAGATTTAGGCTAAAAGAAGGGCCATAAAAAGATATCGACACATACACCTACCCTGTAGTAGTCAGTACTGTAGATATCTCTGGACATGCCAAAGTCCCCAATCTTTACCAGCAGGTTCTCGCCCACCAGGCAATTCCTGTTGGACAACAGAGATAACAAATAACAAACTTAGAAACAACAAGAAGTTGTGGCGAGATTCATTTGGATATAATAGCTTGAGTTACATTGTTTTTAATTGTTATGGTGTTGTTTCATCACACGAGAATCATTAAATCAGTTACTCACTCAATGTAGAAAAGAATCCATCAGTCAATCACGATTGATAGTTGTTGTTTGACAGAATATACATTCATGTTTTCTATTCTAGCTTCATAAATTATATCCAAATGAAAGAATTTACAAGTGTATCATTGCCATAAACATCAATTTAAAAGGACACAAGGGAAACATTAACAGGTATTTCAATTTCATTAAATTGGCACATATTTTTCACTGTTATTATCTGTTATTCCTTAAATGTAGAAGGGTCTGAATACATGTCCCTGTTTAAAGGATATTTACTGTTCATTGAGGCCATACAAATAAGCAGTGAGAAGCAAATGAAGTCATGGAGTATGTGACAAACCTCGTGGCCAGGTCGCGATGCACAAAGTGCTGCGAGGCCAGGTAGACCATGCCAGATGCTATCTGCTGGGCGATGTGCAGCATCTGAGACGGGGTCAGCTCCACAGGTCTGGTGTTCTGGCCCTCTGACATCAGAACTGCATCCGGACCGTGAGCCCTGCAAGGGAAGAGGTGGGAAGTTGTCCCGTGAGCCCAGTTATTGTTTGTTGAAGTCATGTAACAGTGTCGGTAACTATCAGCCTTGCATCAACCATGCACAATAATGCATACCCCTCTAAGAGAGAAGTCTGAGATGGACTCTTTTAAAATGGCAAGGACATTACTATTGCACAATCTGCTTTGTCTTTTGACCCCTCTGTTGTCATGATGCCATTTTATAAAAAATCGAATCCTTCAGAAGCCATCTGACGTTTTGATGTATTGAAGAAAAGAGCCGTGCCTGAGGAACTTGTTGAGGTCTCCATGTTTCATGTACTCGAACACCATGATGAGGGGGTTGCTCTCCACACAGACCCCGTAGAAAGTGACAATGTGTTCATGTTGAAGGTTGGTCAGCAGCTCAGCCTCGCGGTGGAAATCCTTCCTGGCATTTTCACTGGCCTCTTTAAGAGTCTGCAAACACACAGAAGTGACATTTTAATACACTGACACATTAAAACGTCCCACATTATGCCACGTACTCTATTGCCAATTAGTCATCTTCACAGTACACCCAGTCTGCTCCAATTTCTTGGCTGATGTCCACTAGAAAAGAAAAGTGAATGTCTTGCCTTGTAAAAGTGAGTTACAGCAAGAGTGTAAAATAAAATTCAAGGCACTGAGTAAAGACTGATGACAATGGCAGAGCAGGAACAAATGATATATTAATCTAAGCCATTACAATGTACGACACGGTTTACATTCATTATATTCCCTTTGAAACTAATATTTTCTCCCTTCCGTGAATCAGGGAATCTGTCAGGGAGGTTCTCTAATGCAAGCATCTGTGTAAGAAACATAAAAGTGAGAGAGTGAGAGAGGCAGAAAAGGAAAGTGATACGAGGTCTGTATTCATTTCACATCAAAAGAAGAAAAATATAGAATATTCCTCTTGTCCTACATGAATAATTGATTGTCTTCCTACAGTATATGATATTGGATATATGTTTGCTTTTCACCTTGCGCGCGTGTGTGTGTGTTTGTGTGTGTGTGTGTGTGTGTCTGTTAATGTCCTAAAATCACAGATAGAAGCTCCCATTACAAATATAGGTTTAAAGGACAAGGAGAAGTCACTAAGAAATCTCAAGGAGACGGAAATGACCCGCGACCTTTCAGCTGAATCGCTGAGATACCGGAAAATATGACAGACTGTAACTCCACCCACCTATTTAGTCAACCAATCATGTGTCATGATCAAAATGAGGCTTGGTCATGTACATTGCACGCTGTCATAGGATACAACATGATGATATGTATGGATACTGTATTAAAGCCTACACTCCAATCTCAGTTTGAAATGTGATGTTGGATGCGTTAAGAAAAATTGGGTTTGGCTTTCCTCTACACCTCTATTTTAGTTAAACCTTCCAGTTTCTTTTTATGTGACGAAATCTGTTATGGGGGTTCTCAAAAAGTAAGAGAACCCCGCCTGATTACAAAGAGATGATACCGTATCCATAAAGACTTTAGACATTGTAATTGATGGCTTTATTTAAGATCCATTTTTGAAGGCAGTATTTTGCACTTTGATTATATACTGTATTAATAGTAATTTAAATAAGTTTCTAACTTTCTAAGAAGACAGCAGATGTAGGTGTACATTAAGCAAGAAGACAGACCAATGTCCACATGATTAGAGGTCAAATGATCAACTGGAGGCGTCTTCTTCAAGAAGCTAAAACGACAAAACAAGTTCCTAGAAGGAAAGAAAACAACAAACACAATCTAGCGACCTTTGTTCTTATTGGGGAATGATTCAATAACTGTTAATCAATCTATCTACACATTTTAAACCTTTACAAAGAGTGACCTATTAAAAGGGGCACTACAATAATATAGGTCAACCATGACAAGTTATTAATATTCACATTTGACCGATTTGAACTCCCACTATGTGAGCTGTATGTAGCTTACACCGTGTGCTCCTGGACCAAGAACATCTGGATATATATTTAAGAAAAACGTTCTTTCCAGGCAACCGCAAACATTGAGCAAAACCATATTTATTGAAATAAATACATTCAGAGACTTTTCTGTGAGGCAGAAACATCTCGCTGCAGTATCACTTGTAACGCTCTAAGTCTCTGAACTCAATGCTGCATTCATTCCCAGGCTATAAGTCATAATATTGCACTGTTAGTCATCCAGTCTGCCCACATTCAGGACCCTGCACTAATACAAGCAATCAACAACCTCTCGCCCAGGAAGATAGTGACTCACATTTACATGTGCGAAGGCAACATTACTGAGAGTGCTAGGTTCTCATGATTGATGGCATCCAGGAGTGTAAGCGTGCATATGGGCATCTGCATGTGTTACAGTGTGTCTGTGGTTGATGGCTGCTCAGTGTATGATATACAGTAACAGTGAAACTCGCTTCTGTGTCATGGCCGACTGGCTGATTGATAGCCAACCCTTAAACCAGGACCATTAAGGTCTATTTGTGAGTGTAGGTTATTTTGATGTTGTGTACATGTTTCTCTAATGTAGCATGCATGACAGAGTACAACTTAAGTACATTATGAATGATGCTTGAATGCACTGACACATCTTGTAGCTGCTTTATGTACAATATTGATACGTATATCCATAGAAATGTTAGAAGTTTAAGTGAAATTCCACAAAGTTGGCAAAAGAAGAAACAAGTCAGTGTGTTGCAAACTTTGCCAAGAAGATGTGTCTATATTTTATTGTCCTATGCTAACTGTACTAATTTTACGAATATAATTGTACTAATTTACTAATAATATGGCATCTATAAGACTTTAAATGGGAGCATTTTGATTGCCTCTCAATGGCTCTCAACATAGTGGCGACTATGCCGGAGGTGTGCAGCTAACAGTGCAAACAGTGCTTACTTTGTATACTAAGGCAAACGTGCTGAAAGAGCAAACAGTGATTAAAAAAGGGAGGGTGGGGTCTACACTCACGTCACTGCGCTGCAGTTTTGGAAGCCGGCATCCGCTGTAACGGCCGTTTGAGAGGTGAGCTAGCCGGTGAAACACGCTCACATGCACTAAAAACACTTGTTGCTGGCTCGGCTTTGTCAACAAAGCAAGAAGCCCAGATAACAACACACACAGAGGGAGAGTGACTTCATTCTCTGCTCACGTAGACATTACTCCACTGTATCTTTATATAACTAATCTTTTTTATGCTATATTAGTGCTCTGAATCCTGTATACAGTATATATATATATGTGTGTGTGTGTGTGTATATATATATATATATATATGTATATATATATAAATAGTTACTTAATTACATTTCTATAACAATGGCCATCAACAACGATGTTGCAAAAAATTAAGTAAGTTCAGATAACAGTTTATTAGTTTGATGTACTCAAACGTCATGTTGTAACATTTGGTTTTAGTTATCAAAGTTCCGAGCAATCTGCCACTGAGATATCTCCTTTTTCTATTTGTTTGCGGTGCTCCCATTATTCAAAAACACCTCACGTTGAACAGCTGGATTACTGTACATTCTACCAAAGAAATGGCCCCTTTTAGCTTGTTTTATAAGTTGGATGAACCAACCCTTTTAATCAAGAAGAAGTCAATGACAATGCCATCATGACAAATGTGTTTCCACCAGCTTTCATCCTGTCTCCTCTTTGTTGATGCAGCAACAGGGAGGAGGAGGAGGAGGAAAAGACAACTGGAGAGAAACGGTGAGTCATACCAGTGGACAAAAAGACGAAGACGTAAAGAGCAAGAAGATTGTGCTGTAAGCAGGTGGCACATTAGCTAATTGGAAAGAAATCCGATGAATTGTTATAGTTAAATCAATGAAGTTACTCTCGTGACTAAATGATTCATCTACATGCAACCACACCTATGGCATTTGTGCAAGTTGATTGCTAATAACATAATGTTGTTCCAGAGTTGACATACTGTACAGCAACACACGGCATCTTGTTCTACAGTCAAGAATTGTGCTTCCGTGGGAATTTCAGGTACATATTTTACTGAGAGCTCAGACTGAGCTCAAACTAAGCTGGCAGCAAATATCCGCGGGCCAGCAAGTGGTTTAGAGAAAAGAAGAAGGTGGAGGATTTGAGGAGAGGAAAGTAGTTAGAAGAACGGCTGCAGAGGAGAAAGGAAAAGTACTGCAGGTGAGAGGTAGAGGTGAGGCATGGCAGACAGAGGAAGTGGGGACAGAAAGAGCGAGGGGGGGGGGGGGGGGGGGTCTCTTACAGGTCATGTATTGTTAATGAGAAGATCTCCCCCAATAAGATCGTGTTTCACCGCAGACCAGGAGAAAAAGCATCCTTGATGGAGAGAGAGATGCATGAACGGAAATATGTGATGGGAGGAAGCTCCCTGCTAAACCGTTCAATTTGACCCAGGAAGTCAGTGGTTTGAGTGTAATTCCACCTTTCGCTGTGAGAAACAAAAAATCTCTACGGAGGACCTGCTCACAATGGCAGAGGAAACAGAGGCGAGGAGATGGCACACACGGAGTCGTCTAACGTATACGTTTCAGAAACCCAAGATTATCTGCTGAAAACTGTAAATATATGTTTAAAAAACAATCTAAATCATATGTATTGTCACACAGCAAAGCCCACAGTGATATTCAGCCTCAGCAGCTATATAGAAGCCAATAACTTCAGCTCCAATGTCAATATCGTTATTTTGGTGCCACCAATCATTCTGTAGAGGCAAAGGTTTTCAAAATATCTTCAATCTAGACCCATCATAATTTGAAACACCTTCTTTTTTAATGCACACTGAAAGGTGTTTCATTTCTTTTGGCAGAGAAAATCTGTCCTTCCATGTCTAAGTTTGTGTTTTGTTCAAAGTGATCGAGTGGTTCTTCACTTACACTAATAATCTCACATTTTAAGGACAATAGAAAATAGACCATGAAAACTAATTCTGGCGTCCTGGGACTCTTAAACAGTAGGACCATATCCAGTTGTTTTAAACTGTGTTTCTTGCAGTAAAGAAAGTGAAAATAAGACCAGCAGGCCCCCAGATTACCTTGACAGCCACCAGTATCTTCTCCTGGTCAGGGGAGAGGTTGTAACACTCGGCCAGGAAGACTTTTCCGAAGGCTCCCTCTCCCAGCTCTCTCTTCAGCACGATGTTGTGTCTCTTAATGTGCTGGACGACTGGAAGAAGAGGAAAGACGAGGAGAAAGAGAAGAGTTCTTTTTAAAAGGTGGCCATCTTGGTTTTGAAACATTATGGATGTTAGTTCACACAAGGTCACAACAACAAGATGCCTGACATTGTGACACATTAAATAAACGTCAATCATTGAATTTTGGAACATCCTTGAATTTTTTTTTTTTATTGCATGTCTGTCTGAAGGATTGTACCACAATGAGACTAAACTACAAAACATAAGAATATGAAAGGAAATACACATTATGGTGGAGAGGTATCTTCTAAAGCTGCAAGGTGAGCTTATATGTGAGCTTTTATACATTATTTGTAATGGTTTTTTTCTGTAGTTATACGCACATTTCATCCAGTTTTTACTCAAATGTAGATCTTAAAAACGTGTCTCTTTCCCTGTTTCATGTCAGGTTGACAAACCTGCTCTCTGTTGCTAAGTAACAACTGATTTCTTTGAGAATGTTGCTTTTTACCGTGGCGGTAATACATAATTATGTTCTGCAGAACAAGGTGCCCTTACAACAACCTCGCTAAGCCCATGTGCAACTGTCTAGATGCAAGAAAACACATATTACCCTAAATATAACACATGCACTCAGGTACTTCTTGAACACACACACACACACACACACACAAACACAGAGGACACCAAGAGCTGAGATTTATCTGTGATGTGATTAAGAGGTGCATTTGAAGAAAAGCTGTCCACTCAGAATATCACATTAAAGCCCAGCTAGACTCCCAGAAGCTGCATCGATCTGCACTGTGAGCTGCCGAGGTCCACCATAACCCAATATGATCGAGACAGAGAAAGATTGTCAAAAGCATCTAAGATTGTGATGGAGAGCACACACCACGCAACATGTGTGTGTGAGGCTTTGCACTGTATACATGTTTCCTACAAATGATGTCTACTTACTACTAATTTGTTTTGCCAGATGCATTATGGGATAAAAATGAACAATTATGTTCTGAGACCACGCCTTTTCTAATGTAGCAAATGTTGCCTATATATATATATATATATACACACACACTGAATATACCACTGTTATTTTGGACTTTATTAATTGTGCTAATTATATATTTTTTAGCACTTTTGATGAATTCATACATTTACATGTGAGTTGTTACGAAATGATTTGCTCTTTTTGTCACGATGCGTCACGGATGTCGCAGCGAGAGCGGACGCAAATGCCGACATAACTACAAAAAACAATATTTAATTTCAAACTACTAACAGGACGACAAAAACGCGCACCAAACAGTCCTGTA
The DNA here is from genome assembly GCF_029220125.1 of Pseudoliparis swirei. NCBI lineage: Eukaryota > Metazoa > Chordata > Actinopteri > Perciformes > Liparidae > Pseudoliparis > Pseudoliparis swirei. Next base: position 20,584,656 of record NC_079394.1, on the reverse strand, counting down.
AGGGTCTGTTCTGTGTGTACTCTGTGTCTACTCTTTCTACTCTGTCACGCCGACGTCACGGGTAGCGAGGTACAGGAGCTCATGTGCAGAGGAATCGAGGAGTCAGTGTAAATAAACAAAAAGGCGCTCTTTAATGAGGCAAACGTTTCCAGACAAAAAACAACAAAGTCCAAAGAGGGGCAGGCAGAGAATCGGGGTTCAGGGCAGGCAGGCAGGCAGGGTCAAAACAGGCAGGATCAGGTCAACGCACGAAACACAGGACGACGGAAAAAAGACAAAAATCCAGCAACAGACAAGGGAAAGAGTGGCACAATATATAGGAGGGAAAACAGGTGTACGACATGGAAACAGGTGTATGACATGAGACATTAACGAGACAAGAGTGGCTGAGGGCAGGTGCAGGGAATGACACAATCAAGGAAACAGAGGCGACACAGAGAAGACACAGTAGACACCGAGGAGACAGAGTAGAAAGAGTAGACACAGAGTAGACACAGAGTACACACAGAGTACACACAGAATACACACAGACCCTTACACTTTTGCTATTTTAAGAGTCATTTCATTTCCTACCTGCTGTTGTTTTGTGGGGGACAGGTGTGAGTCTAACAGTCTCAGTGTCACGGAAGTCTGCTGTGAACAAGTGAATCCAAATTTGCGGTACACTGTTTTGTCGTGTAGGTGTTGTTTGAAGAAGATTATCTAAAGAGGGACCCACAGGCCAGAAGGACTGCCTAGTTGCATTCCCATCTTTATCCTCGGCATCAGCCCCAAAGAAAGTGGGGGATCCAAGTCAGACGCACAGGTGCATGCTAGATCTGGTGAATCACGGCTGTTCCTCCAGGTGACTGAGGAAGTAGCTTCAGTGAGGAGTGTGAGGCCTTTCTGCTGTTTGCCACAATAATCCTTGATGTGGCTGCAAAGCCTCATTCAGCTCCAAGTGTGTGAGAGCGTTGAGGAGCGCAGTGTGACTGTGAGGCTGATTGGACTTTTCATTGGAAATGATGGAAGCAGAGAAGTTGAACCCGGACCAGATTTCGGAGGACTCCGCGGTGCGCTTATACGCTCACAAAGCTGCTGACAAAGGTGAGCACAGCAACACACGCATGTACTCTGATGATTGGAACTCATTGGATGAGAACGTTGCTAGGCAACGTTGCGCACGTGTGCGTGCATTACACAGTGTGCAGAAATGTGATGCTTGGTTTGCTTGTTAGTGGCTGCAGCTGCTGTGGAGTTTTTATTGCTGACCTCTGTGCTGCCTGTTCTGGTAGTGTTTTATTCGACTGTTTATTCTATGAGAAGTGTCATGTTCTTACATTACTGCACCTGTGTTTGATTGTCTAAGTCCTGCTTTTCTATAACTCTAGTAATGTTAAACTCAGGAAGGCTGTTGTGTAATAAATTATCAATTGTGTACACATGCTGCAAAGGGTCGTTTTTAAAATAGGAACGTATTACTTGTTTGGAAATGTGTGTGTTGACACACACTTTATTTTGTAGCCTAAATACAGTTTTTAAAATAATAGACTTTTTGTTTAGCTGAAGTTATTGGCTCCTATATAGCTGCTGAGGCTGAACATCACTGTGGGCTTTGCTGTGTACAAGTGTGACAATACATTTAATTTACAGTTTCCAGCAGATCATTTTGGGTTTCTAAGTACTTTTTACTTGTTCATGAATAAAATGTCTTGAAATGTAACATAAGGAAAACACATGAAATAGCTTCTCACCAAAAAATGTGAAGATACGTGCAAATTAGGTTAAATATAATGTTTAAAAAAGAACGGTTAGAAGCGTTATCACTGTGGCTTAAACTCAGTATTTTTATAGAAGTATATGTTTAATATACATTACATATATTCAAAGACATCAGCAGCACACAATTCTCTATGCAGCAGTAGCACCCAATAAACCCATATACCCACAAGCCAACTATACCCACTATTTAACCATCTAATAACCTCACCGCACCATTTCCTGCCGTGGTTGTGTAATAAACGTTCACCCATGAAAACGCCTCGCACCACTTCTCCTTAATTAACACCCTCAAATAGGAAATAAATTGATGTGTGCAGACCAATGCTTCCCCGATCGCTTTTCTTTCTTTGGCAGGAAGATTTGGTGTTTTTTTCGTTTCTTTTTAAATTTGCCTCTTTCGTGACATTCATAATGTCTCATTTTTGCATTAATATATTCCAGAATCTTCTAGAATTGCATCGCACAGCAATCAAGAACTTTCAAAATCAAGTTATTTTTTAATTATGGCCTCATATTGCTCATGATTTCTGCTTTTCAGCTGTCTTCCTTTGCCAATTATTCACTCCTTCCAGCCTGCTTTCATTATTTAACTGTATCTCTTTGTGCAGTGCTACACATCACACATCTTCTTAATCAGTGTCCTTAATTAAGATCTACAGAAATATTATTCCCCATTTACCAAAATGTACACTCTCGCTCTGATGTTTTTCTAAATTACTACCGATTTTCCCTCATTTAGCATCCATCCATCCAGTCTCATTATCTTACTCTCACTTTTCTTATTTAGCATCCCGCTGCTCCATCATTTATTTCTCCCTATCTGCTGAACTTATCACTTTTTAATCAACATCCTCTAAACATTAACATCCAGGCACACGTTCTTCCTCCGTTCTGTTGCTCCATCACTCTTTTCTCATCACTTGTTCATGCCGGCGCTGACAACATTAACATCAAGAGGAATAATATTTCCCATCAACCTCCTCTCCCATATTCTTCCATCTGTCCTTTCCCCTGGTGCTCCGATCTCTCCACATTTCCCAAAACAGCCACCCCTCATACCTATCCTCCTCAATCAGCATCGTAGAAACAACTAAATAAGTGAATGTCTCGGGAAATAATCATTCCACCTATTCCCATCTGCCTCTTCTTCCCCATCTCCTTCCCTCATCTGCCCAACAGTCTTTCCATGACCCTGGATGCTAATATAAAACCGTTTGAGAATTGTCTGTTTGGTAGTTTGAACTAAGCAATGTGATATGTCAAAGAGACAATCGTGTTGAACAGATGCTTTGAAAACGGAGCCAACAGAGACGTCAACTCTTTTCTCTGAATTCCTCACGCAGTTCACATCATGACTCATATTTCCTTTTCACTCTTTCTACTCAGCCAAGGCTCCCAACTGCATGCCATCCTATCAGGTGTAGCAAATTGTGACCTCAATGTTCATAAGCTTAGTGTGTATGTGAGTGTGTGTCTGTGCATATGGGTGTTTTCATTTATTGTATGCACATGTTGACGCGTGAATAACATTTTCCAGAACAATGTTAATCCTCTTTCCCTGGATACAGAAAAATACAAACCCCAGACGATTCCAACGCAGCAAATCGTCTGGAAAGATTGAGAGATACTGTAGACAAAGCCAAGAAAGAGGAACGTGTAGCTTCACAAAGATGAAGAAAGATTAATCTCTTCTTCCAAAGAGGTGTTCTGGAAAGAAATATGTAATCTGATACTAAGCCTAGGGGGAAAAAGCGACAATTATTCTAGTCAAAGTTCAGTTGAAGGAGTAATGTCAGACTAATGTCCTCAAATGATCCATTTAATAAAACTTGAAGAGTTAAATTAATAAATAAAACATGGAAAAATACAAAATTCTTAAAAGCTGACCCTCTTTTTTGATGGGGTTGTTTTGGGGAATTGAATTAATGCCTTTAGCCTTTCTAAAATCATCCCTACTGCAGTTGCTTGAGACATTCAGTAGCCATGTAATGAACATGTAATGAACATGTAATGAACATGTGGGGTTACAGAAACAGGTACACAGTAGTTCCATCCCATGCAAGTCCATGGGGGATTTACTATGAGTCTTTCAAAATGCATGCAACACGCTTTCCAACCCCACTTGCTCCTCTGAGGTCTTTATTGGTAATGAGGCGTTAACTTCAGATGTAAGCTGCACAAGTGAAGCTGTGCGACACAGTTAACAGATCCATCATCTCTGCTGAGTCACTGTTGCTTGGCTGCTGCCAGGAAGAGGCCTGTGCCATCTTTCAAGTCAAAGCGTGTGTTCAATAAGACAGGCCACAAGCTGGTTAAGACCAATGTTAAAGAAGAGTTCAGTTCGTGGCCTGCAACTCAATGCCACTTTGCCAAACTGTCTCCATCAAAGGCGGTTCCTCGGGTTGGAAGAGGAGTGCCAAATAATCGGTCAGATACTTTCAGTATTCATGCCGCCGGTCTGCGAGTCAAAGAAGCTCACAGAGTAACAGTTGTAATGGAAGCAATATATTAAAGAAAAAACAAAACACACACACACACATACTGTACATACGCAGCTGTACGTTATTGACTTTCATTGATCCTCAGAGCTTTCATTCTTGTCTCTTTCGGCTGTAAATCCCGGTCAATCTTTTAGTAATAATGCATAACCAAAGAGGTCAAGGTCCAATCTCTCCCATTATTATATCCCAACTGTGCCCTCAAAGATAAGAGCGTGCACACACACACACACACACACACATACTTAGTGTGTGTCTGTGCATATGGGTGTGCCCTCAAAAAATAAAGCGCACACACACACACATGTGGTTCCATAATGTACTGCAACGCAAGGCCAAAGCCTGCAGAAGCTTTTATTACTTGCAATAATCCCTAATGTCATGTTGATGGACCGGGTCAATAGGTGTGTGCTCTGTCCGTCTATTGACTGTTGTCTCTTTCTGTTCTCCTCAGGTTTCTCTTTTCTTCTATTTCTGTTTGTCTCTGTCTCCTTTGTACTTTCTTTGACCACTTCCTCTTTGCCCTTTTGTTCTTGTTGTGTTGCCACTATGTACCTGTAGCGCTGTCAAAGGAACTTACCCGGCACACAGACTCCTGCACGCTTGCAACCGTCAGCTCTTAAAATGTGTGTTCATGAATTAATTTCTGAATGGGCTCTTAACCTATAGGGCACACACACACACACACAGACTTTACATTTCCACTTCCCTCTCTAGAATTGACAGCTCATCATCAGCAGCTCCAAGGTCATTGCCATGACATCGGGAACAATGTTGCCATGGTAACCACCGTGGATGACAAAGGACAGTCGCTTTAGTACATTGCTCATAATGGGTTGATAAGCATTAGCTAACCCAGTTCATTTAGGCTCCACGTGAAGATAAGTGGACTTTTACTCACATGTGGCGTCTTGAGGCTGTTCGTGCCCTGAAGTACTGAGGGTTTCTATCACCGGGATCTTGGTCATGCCAATGATTACAGCGTCTAGGGCCCATCTCTGAAGATGAAGGAGTGTTGCTGCCATTAGAGACGTGGTGAAGAGGAGGCGAGTCGTCATCGTTACTGATCACAAGATGGTCCTGAGAGAGGAGAGAAAGAGGGAGTTCGGTTATTTTGACAATGCGTTTCCTCGTGAGACGTCCTCGGTGCACATGGCGGCCTCGCTAATGGTAGGAAGACACGAGAGAATGATTAAGTTATTAAGCAGAGATTGAAGAGATGAGATCATAAAACAGAGAGGTTAAGCTGTTATTATCGATCACAATATTCATCTAGGAGGAGAGCGAGATCAGTTATATTCATAAACTTAGAGTTTAAAGATACAACATGGACTGTCACGTGTGTATTCATGTGTTTTAGCAACACTAATCCCCTTTAAGTGTTCAGTGACTTGTGAAATGGTGAAGAGACTCAAAACAAAGCTCAAATTGTGATCATTGAATTCGGGTCAAGTACGGTTTGTTACTATGTGCAATCTAACACAGGCTTCACCCTTAATTTGGGCTATACGAGTTTTCAGTAAGCAGAGACAAGCTGAGACACCTCTCCCAACTCCTTTACAGTGTCGGATTTCGGTTGTATTACGAAACCTCAATTTGAAAAGGATGCATAGTGCAACAAACAAAAAGCAGAGTTATGGGGCAAAGTTGAACCTGGCAACCAACAAGAGGCTGCGTGGCAGGCAACATGGAACAAATGAAGTCCTTGACCAACCTCTCAAGCATTTACTGACAATCGAGGTGAGGGCTACGGGTCTCCAGTCATTCAGGCAGGTTACCTTGGGGTGTTTGGGGACAGGCACAATGGTGGACATCTTGAAGCTCTCAGGAACAACAGCCTGGGACAGGGAGAGGTTGAAGATGTCTCAAGACTCCTGCCAACTGGTCTGCACATGCTCTGAGGCGCGCCCGGGATGTGGTCGGGACCTGCTGCCTTCCGGATGTCCACCCGCTTGAAGGCTCTGCGCACGTCGGCCTCTGAGATGATCAGCAGGCTGGTCTCCTCGGGCGGCGCTGCCTTGGCGGGCTGCCGTTCACGCCGAACCGAGCGAAGAATGTATTTAGCTCGCCTGGGAGGGAGGTAGAGGAGTTCTCTTCACCGCTGGTTCTCCCTCTGAAGTCCGTGATTGTCTGTAGCCCCTTCCACACACCTCTCACGTCATGGCTCTTGAGCTTCTCCTCCACCTTGTTCCTGAACTCCCGCTGGCAGAGCCGATGGTCTTACGGAGGTCGTGGCGGGCTCTTTGTATTCCGCCATATTCCCGGAGTCAGGCGGTGTTACGCGTGCCGAGTGCAGCGCGAACATCGCCATTTATCCACGGTTTCTGGTTGGGATAAATCCGAACCGACTTGGTAGGAACAACGTCATCTATGCATTTCTTGATGAACCCGGTGACTGAGGACGCGTACTCACTGACGTTGTTGTCCGACGCGACCCTGAACATATCCCAGTCCGCACGGTCAAAACAGTCCTGTAGCATAGACTCGATTGGTCCGACCAGCGTTGCACTTCCTTCACAGCGATTGGTTGCTGCTGCCTCTGCCTGTAGGCGGGGAGTAGTTGGATGGAGCGGTGGTCCGATTTGCCGAACGGTGGGCGGAGGAGGGCTTTGTATCCATCCCGGAAGGGAGTGTAGCAGTGGTCAAGAATCCGCTCCCCCCTCGTGTTGCTTTTTATGTGTTGGTAGAACTTCGGGAGAACTTTCTTCAGGTTCGCTTTGTTGAAGTCCCCCGCCACAATGAAAGCAGCCTCGGGGTGCATATGGGTGTTTTCATTTATTGTATGCACATGTTGACGCGTGAATAACATTTTCCAGAACAATGTTAATCCTCTTTCCCTGGATACAGAAAAATACAAACCCCAGACGATTCCAACGCAGCAAATCGTCTGGAAAGATTGAGAGATACTGTAGACAAAGCCAAGAAAGAGGAACGTGTAGCTTCACAAAGATGAAGAAAGATTAATCTCTTCTTCCAAAGAGGTGTTCTGGAAAGAAATATGTAATCTGATACTAAGCTTAGGGGGAAAAAGCGACAATTATTCTAGTCAAAGTTCAGTTGAAGGAGTAATGTCAGACTAATGTCCTCAAATGATCCATTTTATAAAACTTGAAGAGTTAAATTAATAAATAAAACATGGAAAAATACAAAATTCTTAAAAGCTGACCCTCTTTTTTGATGGGGTTGTTTTGGGGAATTGAATTTATGCCTTTAGCCTTTCTAAAATCATCCCTACTGCAGTTGCTTGACACATTCAGTAGCCATGTAATGAACATGTAATGAACATGTAATGAACATGTGGGGTTACAGAAACAGGTACACAGTAGTTCCATCCCATGCAAGTCCATGGGGGATTTACTATGAGTCTTTCAAAATGCATGCAACACGCTCTCCAACCCCACTTGCTCCTCTGAGGTCTTTATTGGTAATGAGGCGTTAACTTCAGATGTAAGCTGCACAAGTGAAGCTGTGCGACACAGTTAACAGATCCATCATCTCTGCTGAGTCACTGTTGCTTGGCTGCTGCCAGGAAGAGGCCTGTGCCATCTTTCAAGTCAAAGCGTGTGTTCAATAAGACAGGCCACAAGCTGGTTAAGACCAATGTTAAAGAAGAGTTCAGTTCGTGGCCTGCAACTCAATGCCACTTTGCCAAACTGTCTCCATCAAAGGCGGTTCCTCGGGTTGGAAGAGGAGTGCCAAATAATCGGTCAGATACTTTCAGTATTCATGCCGCCGGTCTGCGAGTCAAAGAAGCTCACAGAGTAACAGTTGTAATGGAAGCAATATATTAAAGAAAAAACAAAACACACACACACACATACTGTACATACGCAGCTGTACGTTATTGACTTTCATTGATCCTCAGAGCTTTCATTCTTGTCTCTTTCGGCTGTAAATCCCGGTCAATCTTTTAGTAATAATGCATAACCAAAGAGGTCAAGGTCCAATCTCTCCCATTATTATATCCCAACTGTGCCCTCAAAGATAAGAGCGTGCACACACACACACACACACACACACACATACTTAGTGTGTGTCTGTGCATATGGGTGTGCCCTCAAAAATAGGAGCGCACACACACACACATGTGGTTCCATAATGTACTGCAACGCAAGGCCAAAGCCTGCAGAAGCTTTTATTACTTGCCAATAATCCTAATGTCATGTTGATGGACCGGGTCAATATGGTGTGTGCTCTCTGTCCGTCTATTTGACTGTTGTCTCTTTCTGTTCTCCTCAGGTTTCTCTTTTCTTCTATTTCTGTTTGTCTCTGTCTCCTTTGTACTTTCTTTGACCACTTCCTCTTTGCCCTTTTGTCTCTTGTTGTGTTGCCACTATGTACCTGTAGCGCTGTCAAAGGAACTTCTACCCGGCACACAGACTCCTGCACGTTTGGCAACCGTCAGCTCTTAAAATGTGTGTTCATGAATTAATTTCTGAATGGGCTCATGCTTAACCTATGGGGCACACACACACACACACAGACTTTACATTTCCCACTTCCCTCTCAGAATTGACAGCTCATCATCAGCAGCTCCAAGGTCATTGCCATGACATCGGGAACAATGTTGCCATGGTAACCACCGTGGATGACAAAAGGACAGTCGCCTTGAGTACATTGCTCATAATGGGTTGATAAGCATTCGTTAACCCAGTTCATTTAGGCTCCACATGAAAGATAAGTGGACTTTTTACTCACATGTGGCCGTCTTGAGGCTGTTCGTGCTCCTGAAGTACTGAGGGTTTTCTATCACCGGGATCTTGGTCATGCCAATGATTACCGCGTCAGGGCCCATCTCTGAAGATGAAGGAGTGTTGCTGCCATTAGAGACGTGGTGAAGAGGAGAGGCCGAGTCGTCATCGTTACTGATCACCGAAGATGGTCCTGAGAGAGGAGAGAAAGAGGGAGTTCGGTTATTTTGACAATGCGTTCCTGCGTGTGAGACGTCTCGGTGCACATGGCGGCCTCGCTAATGGTAGGAAGACACGAGAGAATGAATTAAGTTATTAAGCAGAGATTGAAGAGATGAGATCATAAAACAGAGAGGTTAAGCTGTTATTATCGATCACAATATTCATCTAGGAGGAGAGCGAGACATCAGTTATATTCATAAACTTAGAGTTTAAAAGATACAACATGGACTGTCACGTGTGTATTCATGTGTTTTAGCAACACTAATCCCCCTTTAAGTGTTCAGTGACTTGTGAAATGGTGAAGAGACTCAAAACAAAGCTCAAATTGTGATCATTGAATTCGGGTCAAGTACGGTTTGTTACTATCATGCAATCTAACACAGGCTTCACCCTTAATTTGGGCTATACGAGTTTTCAGTAAGCAGAGACAAGCTGAGACACCCTCTCCCAACTCCTTTACAGTGTCGGATTTCGGTTATGTTACGAAACCTTCAATTTGAAAAGGATGCATAGTGCAACAAACAAAAAAAGCAGAGTTATGGGGCAAAAAGTTGAACCTGGCAACCAACAAGAGGCTGCGGTGGTTTGGCCAAAGCATATTTGCTGTCTCCTTCTTTGAGACTCTATTTCTACTGTTTACTCAAGGATTAAAATAGTTGCCGCCATGGTAACTTTCCAAATATTATAATCTCTGTTGTTAGTAGCCATAAGCAATTAATGTCACTCCAACTAAACTGAACCAACATGATTGTATTTCCTTTTCACGATACTCCACAGCACTTGTCACATGACTGAAGGCAGGCTGTCTGGACACCCATTGTGTTTCAAACTGGCTTCCACCTCATCGAAACCTCTTGATATGCAGAAGGTGGAGGGCTGACTGCATGATCCCCATAGCACTGGCCAACACTCACACATCTTAATGTGCAAACAGCACTGTAAGAAGTCCGAGGGCCGACAGTAGCACGTGCCAAGGTGAGACGACTGTAGGTAGAATGAGTGGATGAGGAGGGAGCAGCTCCCATAACGCTGACTTGATTCTTCTTGTTTGGATAAGAACAAACTTACAAATTTCCATGTGTGAAAAATAGGTGACTAACAGTCCTATTAGAGGGCTACGTCTGCAGAGTAACACGGGATACTATGTCAACAGTGTTGTTTTCATGTTTGAGGGCTGAGTTATTGTTTTTTAAGTCAAGCTCTGCATCATTTAATGATGAAGTCGAGGAAAGAAGGCAAAGAAAGAGTATTTCTACAGCGCTGCATGTCATCTCGGAACCTGGTGCAACAAAGATCTACAGAGAATAAGCTTTTCTGTCACTTTTTCAGTTAGAAAACACTAAATATTATGGCTTAATGATTTCGATAATAATTATAATTGACTGATGTTGTAACTGCAACATTATTCTATTTTTAATTAAAAACCATATTAGGCTACATACCTTGACAAACCTGAACTACTTTTAATTCCTGGGAAGGGCTCTCCAACCCACGAGCCGACTAGCACTTTCAACAACGTTGTCAGCCCCGACTGGGGGTGACACTCGGCAGTCAACTCTCTCTGACTGCCAACATTAGAGCAACAACACGTTCCCGTCTACATCCAGGATACGTCACAGCTCAGCACGATCACTCTACTCGGCATCTACCAATCGACTTTCTAACTCCATCACTTCGAGCTAATCACTCGACAACATCCAGACTGTGTGTCCTGGCTCCTCATTGGTGGAACGAGCTCCCCACTGACACCAGGGCAGAAGAAAGTCTCTAAACTAAAAACACATCTTTTCCGACTATACCTTGAAAAATAGATTAGCAATGCAGTGGCACTTGAATGGCACTTACTTGTGGTATCACTCATAGTATCACTTATGGTATAAATGTATGGTATCACCTATGGTATTACTTATGGTATCACTTATGGTATTACTTATGGTATCACTTATGGTATCACTCATGGTATTACTCATGGTATCACTTATGGTATTACTCATGGTATTACTTATGGTATTACTCATGGTATCACTTATGGTATTACTCATGGTATTACTTATGGTATCACTCATGGTATTACTCATGGTATTACTTATGGTATTACTCATGGTATCACTTATGGTATCACTTATGGTATTACTCATGGTATTACTTATGGTATCACTTATGGTATCACTCATGGTATTACTTATGGTATCACTCATGGTATTACTCATGGTATTACTTACGGTATCACTTATGGTATTACTCATGGTATTACTTATGGTATCACTTATGGTATCACTCATGGTATCACTTATGGTATCACTTATGGTCTCACTTATGGTATTACTCATGGTATTACTTATGGTATTACTCATGGTATTACTGATGGTATTACTTATGGTATTACTCATGGTATTACTTATGGTATTACTCATGGTATTACTTCTGGTATTACTTATGGTATAAACTTATGTATTAGTAATTGTATTAATGATGGTATTACTTATGATATTACTTATGGTATTAGTTAGGATATTAATTATGGTATAAACATATGGTATTAGTTAGGATATTAATTATGGTATTACTTATGGTATAAATTTATGGTGATACTTATGGTATTAATTATGATATGATATAACTTTATTCGTCCCACAGTGAGGACATTTAAAAAATCACAGCAGCGTTATGGTATTACTTATGGTTTTACTTATGGTATTACTCATGATATTAATTATGGTGTTACTTATGATATTAATTATGGTATTACTTATGGTATTAATTGTGGTGTTACTTATGCTATTAATTATGGTGTTACTTATGATATTAATTATTGTATGACTGTAGTTTGGCTTTCTTGAAGAAATGTTACTTCCTTGATTCTTGTTGTTCTGAGTTTGTGGTTGGTTCAAGTCGCTTAGGATAAAAGCATTAGCTAAATGACATGTAATGATTAAATAATACAGTGATTATGGCTTAAACTGTTGCAGGGATTTGTCCCAAACAAATATGTTCTCTGAAGTCTGTAGACGATGTGTTCAGCACAACAATATTTAATTTACTATATTATTTTGACGCGTATTTCATTTTAGACCTTAGACCTAGATTAATCGTTCAGCCCACATGGAGATTAAAATCCACGTTTCATACAACAGACGTTTTTGACTGACATGATCTGGAAACAGAAGAGAGGTGGCATGAGAGTGAAACACGGAGCCCAACCCAGCTGCAGATAAATGGTGTGTTTTGGCAACATAATTAGTTTCTAATTAAGAAAGTGGAAACGGTCCATGAAGCTGATCCCACCTTCAAAAGTGTGTCAGTTAAAGTACACCTTCAGGTCGTTGCAGCTCCTTTTCCGTCTTTAGATTGAGTGCCAAAACAAACAATACCAGCACTAAATAGAACATTTGCAGGAGCATACTTGCCCACATCGTTCTCCCTCTCACATACAAATAAACATAAACACACAGAACAATGCTGCTGAACACTTCACAATATACCTGTGTGAGTTTCTTTGACCTTTAACCCCTTAAAACGTACGACCTTGCAGGATATTTTCAAATGTTTTGGTCTCAACGAGATCCACTTCCCCGTGTAGTGAAAATACTTTCCGCTTTATTTGTTCCTACAGTTGAATTACGGGAGATGATGTTGTGATTTCAAGTCAACGTTGTTTTCATAAGCATGACCAACACCTTTACATAACCTTAGATGCATGCATATTATCGTTACCATGACAATGAAGCTCCCGAACTAAGTCCCCCCCCCAAGCCGTAAAGTCCTTTCTCTGCCTGAATCTAAACAAACTGTAAACATATTAAACGGACTACAATTTTTTTTGTAAGCCACATATAAAAGATGTCGTCCTGCGGATAAGGGCGTCAGATCCGAAGAAGAAGAACTTCTTGAGGTCATGGAGAGGACAGACTTTGTGTTTGTACCAGATGATACAATCACAATAGAAACAGCTTCCAGAGCTAAACACACAAAATAATGTAATAATAACCAGCTTGTAAATCATCTTCATCACTCAGGTACATGGTGGGGTGAGCAAATCGGTGCTTTTAAGTGCATTAAACTATAATAAGAGCTATTGGGTGATGGTATATTTAATGCCTCCAAATGATTTATGGATTCTTCACTGATTTCGGGGTGTGAACGGGAGCAAACGAGTTTGTGTGTATAAGGATCTCTGAAGAAGCATAATTGGACGTTTCCATTTAGACTTGGTCTGTCATCAGCTCTCCATCGTGTGTCAGTAGAAGAAAAGATCGCACTAAAGACAAGTTAGAGCATGGGTCCATCGACAGGGAAACATTCGTCAGAATTACACACACTCGGAGTGAACACAGTCCTTCTCCAGACCTCTTCAAGACACACAGTGTGCCTTGGTAAACAGCAAACATTGTATTGTGGGTTGAGATTGATTTCTTATGAGCCCAAAGCACAGTCGATGTATTTCCTCTCATGTGGTCGGTTGTGCTGAATTATAACGGCGGTTGAAATCGTTCATTTCCTCTGTCCCTGGCCTCGTATCAGGCTCCAGTGCTGACGGGGCTTGATTGAGAGGGAGAAACAGAGTTTGTTTGTGTGCGAGGATGTGTGTGTGTGTGTGTGTGTGTGTGTTGGTGACTCATGAGGGTTGAAAAAGGCCTTGAGAGGGAGAAAAGGAATGAGAGCGCGAGCACAATAGTTTTTTTGTGTGTGTGTGTTGGGATGTGTGTGTCTTGCTCTCAGTGTGTGTTGAGCTGTCATGTCTTCCAGCAGCATCTTCCTGTGTCCAGTAATCCCTAAAGAGTGATGAACAATGAATGCCAAACAAGTTGTGGGGTGAATTAAGAAATGTAATTAAACTCTTTGCAATTTTCAAATGGAATTATTTTCACCCATTCAAAGTAATTGCTACCATAGGAAACTAGTAAAAATGTCAACAATGATTTTAATATTGTATTGATATTATTTGTATTATTAGTTTTAGTGTTTTAGTGCAATTTAATCAGTTTCTCTGAAAACATACAGATCACGAGACGAAGAGAAAACAGTTTGTGGTTTGAATCTTTAAAAAACAGTTGCTACTAATTGTAAACACTGTAAGAATTGTGCATTTTAATCATGTTCCTAAATGTAGGAATATTTTAGTTTCCCCTTAAATTGAGACTATTTCAGCATTACTAAAGGAGATACCGCCATTTAGCATGTTACAGCTTCCATACCAACCAACTGGTAGAAAATGGCATGGCTTTCTTTCTTTGACTGGAGACATTCTTGAAGCTGTTTTGGGCTGTTCGATTTGTCTAATTAACGCTCTGAGATTATCACAACGTAACAAAGGGAAGAAGAAAAACATGGCGCACATGAGCGTGCAGGTTATTGTCTGTCAGCATGTGTGTGTGTTTGTGTTGGGAGGGGCCGATGATCATTAACGCAGAGAGGTCCCAGGGTCAGATCGTTATAAATACTGTTAAGCTGAGGGGCAACAAGAGCCTGCATGCATGTGTGTGTGTGTGTGTGTGTGTGTTTGTATATGAAAAAGAGAGGTGGCAGAGGGTCCACAGGGAGAGACTTGGTAAAAGAGGGATGGAAAAATGTGGAGTGGGGAGATGGAGGGAGGAGGAGAGAGATGGGTGGGAGAGGTGAAGGTATAAGTGGGGTCAGGTCACGACCCAACACTGTTAATAGACATGGAACCGATGTTTAAACTGGTGGAGACTGGAGCTACTCGCAGTCTGGCGGGGAGCAACTCGGGTTAATAAGTCAAGAAAACGCATCGCATGACTGAGAGGTGGGCGGCAAGACGATGAGCGCTAACAATGCCAATTATGTCGTTGTTTTTAGAGTCTATTTGTCTGTTCATTAAAGCGGTAAAGGTGTGTTGTGAAACGTTTGTCACAAATTGTGCATCTCGTGGAAACAACTTCCCCCTCAACTCACTTGGCGCCGCTCATTTGCGACCACATGCATCTCTGACACTTTGCATTGGTCTTTAAATAAAATTGAACCACCTATCCACTTTCAGTGACATTGCCTTGTTCCCAGGTCTGTACGTGGGGGGAACAATGTCACTATTAGCAATAAGAACGAAGACCAAAACGATGAAAATAAGTTGCTGCTCATCGCACGTCATCATTGAGGGAGCCGTTCGAGGACCGCTTCTCTACGACTGTAGTTCTGCGTTGTCTAGTTGAACAGCTGTTTCTGTGGAGGGAGGTTGAGCAACACTGAACAGTGACATTGTTAAGTTAATGACCTCTAGTCCTCACGGCCTGCTTCATTAGAGCTTGTGTTGGAACTTAGACGCTTGGTGAAACCGAGTGGATGTGTTTAATTGACAAACAATAGTATATACTACCTTATCAAGATAAAAGGAAATCCCCCCTACTTTTGAATGTGGAGCGAATGAGAACAACTTAAGTACAGTAGTGTAAACAAAACAGATCTTGTTACTACAGTGCTTCTCATCTCCAGAAGATAAATTAGTTGTGGGTCTTAAATCAACCGCTAAAATACGCCCCTGAGGCATCTTTTACAAATTCAGAGAAGTCCCAGTTATTGCTAAACAGGGTGACGGTAGAGCTACATGAGCTACAGATGCAACCCACCAATAGGGCCTGGTATTGTTTAAAACATTATAGTTCCCATGAAGTGCTAAATCAGTTTAAAGGGGTGTACAAAATGTCATTATTTTAAATTTGAATTCAGCTTCGATTGAGGTTTTTTATTAAGCTTCAACTGGCTGTCATCATCTTTTATGATTTTGTCTCCCTAAATCGTGGGGGAAATATAATGGAGTTATTGTGGTCATATAAATGTTATTTACGGTTCGGTGACATTGCTGCTAGCCCGCCACCTTAATACAGGTGCGTCCTCCCTTTGTGTGATAGCAAAAAAGATTTTGACTAAAGTGAATATGGGTTGTTCAAAGGTCGCTCGCTGTGCATGTGTGTTTAAAAGAAAGTCACAGAGAGGGGAAGACAAGTTGTTTCATTATCTTTGTTTTTTTGTTGTCAACATTATGAAAGGTTACCGCTGACGTTGAATGTTGGGACTGCTTTGCCCGCCCTCTGGTTACCCCTCAGGTGAGCCCACAGCTCAGACAGCTCCGTGTTCAGAGCCACGTGCAGGCAGAAAGCCCATCTGTAGCTGCTGCGTGGGCCAATCACAGGACGCATTCAATCGAAGAACGCTTGCGGTGTTTGGCTGCAAGCTAAACCAAAGAAATAGTCATTTATTTTCTAGATGCAGGTATCATGTAAATGGTTTGATACTAATTGATACAGGGTTATTTATTTTGGTTGATACCTTTAAGGTACACAGCCCTCACACACAATGTTACACAAGTAGTATACGTCCACTTGGATAGTCCATTCTTCAGCTCGTTAAGTTGCTGCTGTGACACCGCCGTTGCTGTGGGAGTCCGAGGGTTTGGGGATCTGGAGTGGCGCAGGAGTTTTATGGCAGGAGCCTCCACCGGAGTGGAGTTAAAGCGATGACTGAGTGACTGCATTGATCTATCTTCAGCTCTCTGGGTACACCTCAGACAACCCGAAGCCATTTACCGCTGCTTGTTGCCCAGGGCGATGGATGCAGAAAGGCTATTATGGGATTTAAGGACATCAGGGCCTGTCAGTCAGTCTTTCACAACAGCTCGGTTGTCTTGTGGCCAGAAAAGGAGCAGAAGGAGCAGTTGTTAGCGGATAATAGTGGATTTCATGACGTGAGATTATTTTATTGGTGCTAGACATTGAGGTCGGAGCACAAGATTGGTTGAACGATAGGTCTCTGGTGCACTTTAGTGGTCGTGAGGTACGGCCGAGATATAAGGTACAAGTTGAGAACAAAATAAATGCATCAGGCAGGCGTTCAACTCTAGTTTTCTCTCTGCAGTTGAACGCTTTAGTGCATTTACTGCAACCCGTTTGGCTCTAAAGCTGCTGACTAAATATCACGTACTCGAAACTGAGGCAAATTCACTACTCTAGCTGCCATGTCAGCATTTTTCCTCTAGATGAAGAATAAGTGACTCTACAAATTAAAAAGACAAGAAATTCCCATGCAGAAGCCCCTCATTCTGTCTGGTGTCTGGTGGACGTTTTATCCAACGGTCGGTGGAGCGGTCACCGCGGCTTTAGGGCAAACACAGGGCCGCTGCCACGGTTGACCCCAAATGTCTCGGTGACCCCGTAAGCCCATCACAGTACGTGCACACACACACAGATGTAACCTGAACTCCGTGGTCTCTAAACTGTGTCACTCTGCCGAACACAGGAAGCGATCTATTGATCCAGGAGGAAGGGGGATGGAGGGATGCGGAGGAGAGAGACAGACGGAGGAGAGACAGTGGAAAGGAAAGGGGAAGAGCTGCAGGTTTGTTGAGTGGCTGCTTGACAGATGGGGGGATAAATAGTCTAAATAATGCTTATCAGCTTCTTTCTCTGAGTAATAAGGTTCAACATTAACACAGCTTGCCAAAGGTACAACAGTTTAGGTTATTTTGCATTTCTTATTTTATATTTTTCAAAGTAAGGCACGGGTCATGTCACATATGTCCACACTCCAATCCCGAGTAAATTGAATCTAAATGTGAAGACGATGAAGCAGTTTTTAGTGTTTTTAGTCAGGATAATTTTACCAAAATATAACTGGTTATTGTCTATTTAGTCATCAGAAAATTAAATAAGTCTCTCCTTGTCTTGCTTACTGCTGAAATAGTTATTAATTTACATATGATTTTGTTCTTTATTGTTCTCTTAACCTTTTTTTTGCATTTGTAAGATTAATGATTTCCATTATCTCGGTATCCACTGCAACAAGCAGATAATTGTTCGGCATTGTCACCGGACCTGAAATTCTATATTGTGTATATTGTTTATATTTTATTTTTAAATGTAATGTTTTAGAACACTTGATAGTCTTAACAACGTTTTCAGGGTATTCAATTTCTCCCCAGAGCTTTTGGAATGTTTTCCATTGGACTGAAAGATGATGAATTATTGACAAATAGAAAGGGTTTATTTAACTGCATTCATCATATTTGTTAGAGCGGCAACAACAATTATTAACATTATTGACTAATCATTTAGTGTGTGGAACAACAAAAAATGGTGGCAAAAGGGCAATCGTGACAAGTTGATATCTTAAAATGTCTTGTTTAGTTTCACCAGCACTCAGAAAAAAAATTAGATATTTTTTTCAATAATATAAGACAAAGATAAGCTGTCATCTTTCTTGTTTTGTTGTCGCTTCTATTGTTTGTCTACCATGTAAAGGGCCTTGAGTACCTTTTAAAGCGCTATACTAATAAAATATATAATTATTATTATTGAATCCACACATGAGAAGCTGTAACAAGACAATGTTTTGCTTTTGTTTGATTAAAAAATGAAAAAGAAATCTTATAACAAATATTAATATGGACGATGGTTATTTTTCTGTTAACTTAATCGATTCATTGATTAACTTTAAAATTGTTTTACACTAGTCTATTTGAATGGTTTACCAATTATATAGGTACATATCCTTTCAGGGGTAAATGGCATCTTATAAAATAGCTTTGAAATAAATGTCTAATTATTTCTTAAATAAAATATTAGGTAAAAAAAAATCATATACAGAAAGCAAAAAACTATTAAAGGGAAACAATGGATATTCAGACTAAGAAGATAGATTAATGAGGTAGAAGAGCTCAGAAAGAAGAACGGGCAGAGACTTGGTGGGATGGATTCAGTAGATGGGTAGAATTTCCTCTACGCTGCAGCTCAGTAAAGGTCCGTATAAATCTGCCTGTACAGCGTAAAATCCTTCCATTCTTTGGCCTAATGCAGAGGCCTATCAGACGCCTCTCTCCACCAAACACCGGTAAAAATAGAAATTTCCTGTTCTCTCTGTCTTCATGCGTCTGTCACGTATCTCTTTTCTCATCTCCATCCATGTGTCTAGCACCCAGCTTTCTTTCGTCATCTTCTTATATCCTCCTCCTCTCTCTTTCTCTCTCGTCCTTTCTCTCAATCTGATTTTTTTCTATTTTTAATATACAACCCACATTCACCTTCTCATATGACACACTGGAAGACCAGTTCCTCCTACTGAAGGTGCTCTGAGGTGGTCGGAGATGTGAAAACGAAGAAGCAGGGAAGGAGGTGACAGTGAGAGGAATGGAAATGTGAAAAAGGACTGTGTTGTTGTGTTTCCGGATCTGTAACAACAGACCATCAGAGCACCAGGCACGAATAATAAAATATTCAGATTAGAAAATACGTTTAAAAGAGAATCACATCTCAACCTTTCTATTTCATCTTACATGAACAAACTTGTCTTTAACCTGTTAACTTTAAATTAATGGTAAATAATAAGTATATTTTTAAAAAACGCACTGTTTTTACTCTATCCGACCTACTGTGATGGAAAGTAGCAAAAAATATATCCTTACAAATGGAATATTATTAACCCCCCATAGTATTTCCATTTTATGTCACTTGGCTTCTAACCTTTAACCTTTGTTTTCACTTAGCTGTTGTCTTGTTTTTTCATTGTTTTTTATAAAATAGTGGGTCATTTGAACTCTAAATGAGAGGTTCAGTATGGAAAAGGTATTAGTTGTTTAAATGTCAAATTGTTGTATGAAATATAAACAGTTGTCAAATGAAATGAGAGGAATTCAAAATATTTCCCTCTGAAATGTAGTGAAATAGAAGTATCGATACTATACCTCATATGCGGGCTTCAGTAAAGTGTAGTTATTGTAGTTAACTCCACCACCGTCTGCCCCTTTCTGTAATCTACGAGCTAACAGTCATGCCAACATCACCTAAGTAGGAAGTGATCAGGGTTTCAACTTCTCTTTCTTGGTTTCCTTGTTCTCTTTGCACAGCTGTCACTCTGCATGTGAATAAACACGAGGCCGCCTCATGTCGGCTTTCCCGGAGCGTCACTGCTCCTCATCCTCATCCCTTCGACCGCCGAGTGCGAGCCCTCGAAACCCTTCCAGCAGAACCCAACCTCAACACTCTTTCTAAACTAATTACTTTTACAACTGATACTTTAAGTACATTTTGCTGATATACTTGCTTTTACTTAAGGAATAACCTCTGGAGTGGTATTGTCATATTTACGTGATCAAAAGATCTGAATATGTTTTCAGGCTTAACTCATTCCACTATAAAAAAAAATCTGTTTCACACCATGAATCAACGTTTTTAAAAAGAAAGGTCTGCAGCCTACTGTAATAAAAAAATGAAAAGCCTTGATGACTTTAAACATTGTTGCTGCCTTTAGTTGAGAGATGGACAAAGAGACGGAAATAGGAAAATATGATTTACAGAAAAGGGGAAGCATAATAAAAGAGGAGTTGGATGTGGCGTTGACTGAAAAGTCAAACATGTTCACAGATATATTCTGTTTCAAGGATTGTGTCTGACTGAGCCTTTTGTACTGATGAACACTGAACACACTGTACTAAATATGCACACACACTCACCTTAAAGCACTTGCTTTTTTATATGAAAAAGACACATTTACACACAAGGAACAACAATAAATGATTTCTTTTATTGAGAAGGAACAAAAACTTTTCTTTCCTCTGAATTTCTTTTTCAAATGAGCCTTTAAGAAATTAGCCTCTTGAACGCAGCTTTAATGCTCCATAGAAGAGGATCATAGTTGTTTTTTCCAGCGTTGCCTTTGTACTAAATATGACATGACTTGACATTTTGTGTGTATGCTAACGATTGAAAGATAGAAAGGTTACCATTGTGCACACTAGTGCGAACCCTAACCCTGTTTCAGGGAACTGTGCTGCAGTTAGAGAACACGCATGAAACATTAGGGATGGTAATGTCCATCACAAACAAAAACAGGCCCTTCTTCAGTTGTAAAACAGGAATAGTGTGCATCAGATGTACAAAGGAAATTAAAAGGACAAATACAGTAAGGATAAAACATAAAATAATATTCACTTCCAGTTAAAAAAAATACTATATGATACTGTCACATTTCCCAGTGTTAGCATTTTGTAAATGTTTAGCTCAAGCATCTTAAACAATTTCAAGAAAACTGTAAATATGCAATTTAGAATGATAAAACATAAAATATGTACAATTATGTGCAAACAAAATTCAAACTTAAAATGAGACTAGCATCCGGTTTATAATAGAAACTAACAAAGTCAGTATTAAGTCAAAAACGTATAGCTTTTTTCACGCCAATGCACTTTATATATATTTTTTTATATTAAAGAAGAATCTTGGCCATCAAAATGAAAAGTTGAAGAATGAAATGTATCGACAAAGGATATCTTTAAATATGTATCTGGAGCAAATCCTGCCTGAACAGGAATCGGCCTCACTCTTGTTTATGTTCCCTTTTTTTTTTTTTTTAAATGAATAGTTTGACATTTTTGGAAAT
Source organism: Pseudoliparis swirei (assembly GCF_029220125.1). NCBI lineage: Eukaryota > Metazoa > Chordata > Actinopteri > Perciformes > Liparidae > Pseudoliparis > Pseudoliparis swirei. Next base: position 20,563,103 of record NC_079394.1, on the reverse strand, counting down.
ATGCTTATAGAGTTGTATGAGAAGATGGATACCACGCTCAATGTCTGTCCAGCAGCCGGTTAGCTTACCTTAGCACAGAGACTGGAAACTGTCCGACAGTAACAAAAGCCTCCCACCAGCACCTGTAAAGCTCATTCATGAACACGTCGCATCCTGGTGGTTTCATCTGTACAATGCAGACACTAGTCTGTATGTCACAAACTGTTGAGCTCTTGCAAGGTTTAAAGGACAATGTTGTTCTCTGTGTTCGGGAGTGAAGTTCACTGGTCATGTCACATTTGGTAGTAACTGTTTGTAACCGATATAGCTTAACTGCACTTTGCACTAAACAGTAATTAATGCATAAGAAAACAGTATCAGGTTGTATTTGTATGTAAAAAAAAAAAAAAAACATAGCTTAAGTTTGAATGCAAGTTCACATTTAGCAACAGACAAAGATTACATTCATGTTGCTGATGGAGCTGCGATATTTGAATATGTCACAAACAGACTGATAATGTGTTTTGTTGAAGTCTTCCCTCAATAATGGAAAGAATCTTTCTTTCTCTTTCAGTCCATCTCACTTTCCTATAAACACACACAATGTGTACTCAAACACACCCTCAGTATGCATCATCCACTCTCACCATTAGTCTTAGGCTTTTTAAAATTAATACGATTAACCTTTTGCTTTTATTTATTTATTTTGTTGCATTTTTAAACATTCTTCACGTTTTCGTTGAGTATTTGACGCCTAATTAGCACTTTGGCAGATTGGTTAATTCTGTCTATTTCTAAGCCCCAACATTGTAATTTGGGATTTTCTTCTCATCATGAGCGTATTTATTTATTTTCTATGAATACCAAGTGAAGTAAACCTACAGACTAAACTGACTGTGAAGATTCAACCAAATAAATGCGCCCTCATTTGCATATTCCATTCAATCAATCTCACATTGTAAAAGCTTGAGAAAGCTTTGAGAGTATGCTGGTAGTTTATGGCACTGATTTCTAAAATAAAAACGACAACAACAGCCCTTTCAAAACCACTCTTTCAGTAAAAAGGTGAACCCTTAAACTAAAGTATATATAAAGTGTAACACTAAGTGCAGTTTAGCAGCTCGCATACCGCAATATCATCAGTGAACACCACTTGGAATGTAAATGTTCTTACATAAGTAAAAGTGCACCGCCCCTTTTTTGTCTTATTAAAGGATGCAGAGGCAATTCAAGTGCACACTCTGAAGATAATGTGATTTAAAAATATAATACGGTGTGTGTTTTGTTTTTTCTTCTCAGATTAGATTTGTTGACCAGTATGGCTGTCCGGGGTTTTAGATAAACAACGTTGTATTCTATTAAACTGTGATTTAATTTAAAAGAAAACAAAAAAACCTTCTTCCACACCAGCAGAAAGTGTCTCTGTGTCTTAACCCTGTAACCCTTTTAATCAAATATTCCCCATGCATCTGCCCTGACCTCAATCTCAGCCAGCGCTGCCTCTCTGTGTGTGTATGTGTGTGTGTGTGAGAGTCATCCCGCATACTGACTTGACATGTGCACAGATGGCAGACTGTCTAAAGTAAAATGCTTCCTCCATGTGCATATGGGATGCACCTAAGTACTTCACATGTAATTATTAATTCATGTGTGCAATTGTGAATATAAGCATGTCTCCGCGATGTAACCGAGATGTGCAGCGGTGTATCCTTCCATGTATCCAGAATGAACATGTGTGGGCCACATGGACACAGAAAAGTGCATTAAAAAACATTTATCAAAATCCACTGTAAAACCATTATGGTTTTGTATGTGGGTCATTATGTGTGCACATGTGTACATTTGTAGACCGATGTGCATGCATGACTGCATCTATCTCTCAGAGAGGAAAGGTGGGTGGAAGGCTACCGTTGATTGATTTAACAGAGACATAAATGTATGAACTTGTGTGTGTCAGTATTGGAAACTGACAAGGTGCATTCCCAGGTGGATTCCAGGCAACATCCTCCTTCACTGTAAAAATATTCCCCCAGAAAAACCACCACCGACATTGTTTGATTTATAGAGCAACTGCATTTGCACTCTAACAGCACCGTAGGTAGGACGAGGGGGAGGAAAATAAATCTGTTTTTCTTGCAGATGTGCTGGATGTTTTGACAGGTGTAGTGAATACCTGCAAAACTAATTTGACGGTTACGCAGCGGTTCGAGTGCAAAGTGCCTCCCATGCAGGCAGGTCGTGTGCTCTGCCTCTCCTGGCGTTAACACTGTGTGATAAACACGTTCAGAAACCTGCACAGCTCATCGCGTAGGTATACTTTTTTAGCATTTATAGCATGCAAGAGCCAGACAAACGGAAGTAAAAAGCCCTTTCTCTCAAAGGCCTTCCCATTCCTCTTATCCCTTTTATTATTTCTTCTAACTGCGACTTGCAGCAGCGCCGGCTACACTAACAAACACCACTTCTTCAAACGGTTCTGCTCTCTTCTGTCAGTTCGGCAGCATCACCGAGAGTCAGTGGAGGGGCTGCATGTCTTGAGTGTTATTATACCATGTAATAAATGCATTGTTTACGAAGTTAGGCTTGGATGTACGTAAGAGGGGCTAAGAAATGCATAAAGAAATATTGAGCTGTTCTATATCAGCACCAAGGAGCTGATTGGTAATGTCCAAAATGTGCAGCAGTGTGTGTGTGTGTGTTTGTGTAGAGGTGAGAGGTAAGTGTGTATTTGGGGAAGATGTAGGTTAATGGCTGTCTCTGTCCCTCTGCTGTGAATAATTCATCCAATGGGAGGCTTTTATGTGTCTCTGAAGGCTGTCTCTGATTGGTTGATCAGGCTGCTGCATCCCAGAGCTCTACCTGGTTCCTCTACCTTTAGAAGTTGATAATGGACACCATCCACCTGACCACTTTGTGTGTTTTTGCAAAACCTCGTAACACTCCCTTCATTTTTTTAGACATAGATTTCTTTTTTGTTGGTTGGATATGTGGATGCCCTTCTTCTTTATCTTCCCCCCATTTCCCATTTGCTGTCCCAAAACACTCTTGACACACAAATACACACTAACACAAACAATCTTTCTCCCTTGCTTTTAGTCTCTTGTGTGTCCGTCTCCGTTAGCGTGAGACCAACTCCACTGGGATGTTCTGAAACAACGCACAGCCTGAAGGGAAACACAGAAAACATAAACAATAACAAAAAGAAAACAACAGTAACAAAAGAAAACAACACAACTGTAAAATAATAATAATAGCAACAACAAACATATTTTGCAGGAGAGGCATAGTTGCTGGTGTCAGAACCTCAACATGTTTTCTGCTTAGTATTTGTTAAAAAAAAGTGTCTATATTGTTGCACTGTAGGATGGAGAAAATACACAAGGATAACCATAATTCAGTCATTTCATGCTCATGAAAGCAACTTTCTTTGAGTTGTAATGCCAAACTTTCAAATGGAGCTATATGTATAAATATATATCAATATCCTTGTGCCGTTTTTCCACCCTTCATATAGCTACACGTACTGTGGGGTGAGTAAATACATTTTCTAGGTTAATTCAATCTGGTATTAGAGCAGAGGTTTAGTAAATGATGCTAAAGTTATTCACAACAGAGCGGCACCAGAACGTCGTCCTATATTGTACTTTGAAATACAACATAGTATTTCTGATATCTATAAAAACCTGGCTAAACATGCACTCGGTATACAGTTTAAATTCCTCAAAAGTCATTTTAAACCACGCCGACCAATTGCAGCAGTGCAAATATTAAAGTATATATCGAATGCAGAAAACGACACCAGGGAGTCCGCGGTAGGAAACAAGGGAGCGCCAACCTCCCGTCGTCTAACTTTGTGGATCCTAGAGCAACATGTTTAGATCTGTTTGATGAGATAGTTACAGTGTTTGATAGATGGCGATGTATTCAACAATTATGGGCGTTTGATCTCAGTTCATGGGTGTATAGGAGCATTGTGAAGTGTGTTGTGTGATGCAGCAGCTTGCAGCCCAATACAAATGTCCGTGTATGTCAGGTCTTAACCTATGAAGAGTAATTATTGTGGGAGTAGGAGAACAGCTTTTTAATAAGGACTCAACAGCTTAACCCCACTCTCCGTATGATGCCACCCACTCTGAGAGCATTCTGTCTCGTCTTGTTAAACGGGAACAATTCCCCCCCAAAAATGTAAATTATTTAGAAAATTATGAAAGATACAAACACTAAGTCATTCAGACAACGTGGGAATGTTTCCACGCTGAACAGCGTTGAAGACGTTGTGTGCCAAAATAATGCTGGGTATGCTCACACTGACAATGAACGTCTTTACCGAATTTAATCTGTCCGTTAGCGGAGAGATTTGAGTCTGGACCCATGTCGTGGACCCAAGTCGTGGACCCACTGCTTGAGTCAAATAATCAAGAAGATTCCGACAGTATAACTGGTGCCACTGGTGGTGTGATGATGTTGAGTGTATTTACTTAGCAATCAGGCAGCAAAGGTCACAGCCGCTGTACGCAGATCCACACAGAGCAGCTTCCCAGTAAAATGTTGATTTGAACAAGGGATAATGTGACCTTTAACCAAAACCTGAACAATACAGGTATTGATCGCACACACACATGAGCTTCACTTGATAGCCCTCGACCTTCCCACTGCTCCCAGATCAATGGACACACTCACGCCTACTGTTCCACCTCGTACCAGTGAGCACAATGGGCTGTTTGACATATCCAACTATTTTAACTTTGTGTCACATCCCTGCCTGCAGAGACACACACCAAATATAATCCTTCACATGTTTCTTCAAGAAAGCCACGGACTGATACCAACACCTAACATGCCACTGGGGGAGTCTGTGCCAGCCAAACACAACAGCCTTATCTGAGTTGGAGGCTTATGTGTGTTCACGTTACCGACCTGTCATTGTACGACAGGTGCTGAGCCGGCCAAAATAAATGAAACCTCTCTGCTGGCTGAAAGTCTAAACGCATTACAAATATGAGAGAAAATGAGAAATGTCACCCAAACACCTGCAGCCAGAGTTTGTGTGTTGGACAGTTGTAGGTAAGTGAGTCATGTCTCGCTAAACATCAAACAGATGAGGGGAGAGAGATAGGAGTATAGAGGTAAAAAGGGAATAAGAGTGGAATTCCCGATGTGTCACGGCGGTGATTTAGGTTTTATTTAATGTAACTTTATATCTTTGGGGTCTTAATTACTTTTATTTTGATTTCCTCCGTGCCTATAGCTACACGGAGGGAAAAAAGGCTTCTAATAATCTGGACTCCACTCGCTGTTTGGCCTTGCTCGGTCCCCCACTGTGTTTTAGAGTGGATACAAGCCAACTCATGCAGCTATTCAGATTTTAACATTTGGTTTAACAATGGAGGTCATTTTCTCGTCCACGTGGTTCTGTCGTTATGTAGCTTCTCAGTGGTGCTCCATGTGTATTACATTCCCAACGTTCACATTTTGGTTGAAGTACGCAGGTTTTTGCGTCGAATGCTAATTACGCGACCACGCCGCCTGTGTGACGGGACACACCGGTCTCCGGCATGAAATTCAAACCACCAACCAACACCACTCCCTTACTTTCTGTCGTGCATAAGGACCACACTCTCTTGCTTCCTCTGTGGGTACTAGATATTAAGATCCCTTGTATACTTGAGGTGCTGCAGATGTGTTATATGGATGTAAATCTGCATTTATCTTATGAATGCTGCGTGGACTCAGATGATTAGTGTTGGAGCTCCGGGGTAACTTCTGTTGCTCCGATCACAAACTAATGGGGGCCACAGAGAGTCTGGGATAGAGGTGATGCTCATCCTCTTTTAGCATCTCTGTTTGCTTATTGAAACTGAAAAACAGCACTAATGAATAAACACACAATACTGAGGAATTCGTCCAGATTGTGTTTACTTGTACAGTAGCTGCTATGTCCTTTCCCCAAACTATATCTCCACCACTGCTGGCAAGGAAGAAGGATGTGTAATTAGGGAGCTTGTGCAGTGGAAATAAAGTCAGACTGGGCAAGTAATGGCTGAGGCTGTCAGGAGAAAACCATCCAGGAAGCTGACACTTTATGATAAAGGACAGGGTGAAGCGAGCCAAAAACAATCTGCTTTCCCCCTTAAACTGCAAGTGTCATTTCTCTTTTGTGTAAAAATCAAAACTTGCAGAGTAACGAAGGAACAAATTAAAACGTTCCAGTAACTCTTACTGTACGACCACTCGGCAGTGACCACAAAGACAAAAAAACATGATGTCCCCCTTGAGGAACGCTCCTTGAGATTCACACAGTGACCTCATAATCCACCAGAGACACGTTGGGCTTTTAATATGTACCCCGACACCACGATACAAAGACTCAGCTGAATACTTGTGTCGGTGCCCAGTGGGACTCAGCGGAGGAAGGTAAGGACGAAGAGGTTCATTGGTATCGCAGAAGGTTTCCACGTGATGGTGCATGCGTTTAGCAGAAGCCAGGACGGTGTCAGGTCGAAACTTCTCAACTGCGACAATGCCTCGATCAGCCCAGAAAAGTTACAGAAAGACGACACTCGCAACAACGAATAGCAAAATAACCCTAATCCAGCTTTATGAGGACCAAACTGAAGAAAAGAAGTCCCCGAAGTGATAATGGCCTCGTGTTTTCAGACATTTCATCAAATCAAATCAAACATACAGTTACTTTTGTGCGCAGGCATTATTTACTTAATATTTCTCGTTATAATCCAGCACCTGTTAAATATCGCTCATACCAGCAGCCGCTGCTAAATATTTCAGGAGAAATACATTTAGGACACTTGCATGTGAAACGTTGGTGATGCTCGTCGTCTCAAAGCAACACACCGACTGAACTCAATGACACAATATCGACGTCGAAAAGCAATGTCGACGTCACATATGGCTGCCAATCACAGTGAGTTACGACTGACTCACTTTCATCAACAGAGCCAGTAAATGGGGCAAACAGCGTCTCTATTATAACTCTGCAGTGATAAACCCACGCTTTACGATTTGACGTCTCTTGTCTGCTCCTCTCTGTGTCCCAGGTGTTGCACCGTGTGCGTGCGTCTGAAGATAGTGATTCACTCCCCTCCCAAACTCTCGTGGTAATGATTTAGTTTTAAGCAGCGCTGGTCGGCAATGACGCAGGTTGCCGTGGCAACAGCATGCAACGGGCGACGGACGTCGCCCCATGTCACGCTACAGACCTTTTGACAACTACGAACACACACACACACACACATACACTGTACGCATGTTCTGTGTGCATCTCCCACACAGATTCATGTGTTGTCTCTCACTCTAAATAGACTCGCTCCACCCCGACAACGATGACAGACTCTCTGTCAAAGCTACGTATGCTGACCTCAGCAGGAACATGTGCTAATGCAACACTGAACAACGTTCACATTTCAACCTCACTCGCTCCAACATAAATGTTCCTCCTTCACTCGTCGTGATCAATGATAAGGCTTTGACAAATGCCAAATATTCTCTGGTTTGTGGATATTTGCTGATTTTCTAAATATCTTCTAATGAACAATTGGAAAAAATATTATCTTGGACTCTGGAACTGTTTTCAGACCATTAATAAACCAAATACCAGATAAATGAATGAAGTAAATAATGTAACGATTGATTGTGAAAATAATTATGACATGCTAACTGATTTCAATATGCATTTCACGAAACTCATTTGTGTGATACAGCTCCTACGCAAATGTGTTTTCTTTCACATGTATGGAGCAATAAAGATTACTCATGATTACATATACAGCACATATTTCTTCTTATTATAAGGACTGTATTTGTAAGTACAATATGTCCGTTTAAACTCAGGACATACAGTTGCTTTTCTGTGCATGTCGGCTTCTGACTGCTTTTTTCTTGATTTCTTGAGTATTTTGAATCAGTTGTCGTATGTCTGCTAAGAAGCCCATGCACCGCTCAGCCCAATGGCCGGTCTGGCACGGGGCCATGGACGGCACTTCTAGAAACACAGTAATAAATCCAATCGGATGCTCTCAGAGGTTACCAACACACAGTATTGGCTGAGGTATTCGGCCGACTGAGGGTCGGTGATTAGCAGGTCCGTCTTTCAATCAGAGGATCGCTGGTTCAATCCCCAGCTGTGCTAGCCCTAGTTGATGTGTCCTTCAGCAAGATACTTACCCTAAATTGCTCCCCGCAGCTGTGTATACGGTGCATGAATGTAAGTTGCTTTGGATAAAAGCATTAGCTAAATGAAATGTAATGAAGTATCTGTTTCTGTATTTTTTTTGTTCCCTTTCAGACACAAACACATGGCAATGAAAAGCGTTCTCTCTGTTTCTCACATGTCATTTCACTGTCACATACATGTGGTCCTCTTTTTTTCTTCATCCTTCACACACCAAGATTCACACTCTTGCTCGCCTCACACACAACCACGTCCCACCATCTTCCAGCCAGTGTATTGAATTTCAATTTGGAATCCTTTCCTCTCATGTTCTCAAGAAACCTCTTGAAATAAATCAGCCGTCCCGACAAACAAGTCTTGCATATCACTAATGTAGTGGTGCCACTTGAGATGTTTCGTCCATACAAATATTTCCTCTCATAAACTAATATACAAACGGACCCAACAGGCATAATTCAGAACCAGTAGATGTATGTGGACTTCTCATTTCTCTGTTTTCCATTAACCCCTTGATGAGGAATACAGACTTTAGCATAATAGTAATTCTGCCACTTAGATACATATATAAGATATGTAATACAATCTTTTAAACATCATCCTTAATATTTAATGAGTTATATTTTATTTTGATGTTTTCTGAACAGTGAAAGAAATGGTGATGCGTGTTGCTCAATAATTGAATTCAAGATTGGCTGACTCTTTGTAATCATTTTGTAATTTGAGAGTATAGTTGAACTAATCCTGTAGTTATTGTTGTCGATACTCCTCACCTTAGACATATAGATAGTCACGTAAAGATATTGTCTTTAAATCGATTTGTGTGATGTGACCTTCTGAATGTGCGATTATTCAACATACACACATCACACAACATGTCATCATGTAGACTGTATTCTTTGTAACATCTGTTTTATTTCCATGATTCTCAGGAAATATGATGGTTGTGTTTTCTGGGCATGTCGGCTCCAGATTGCGGACTGGTTTTAAAGAACCAGTGATGAATGTGTCGTCTGTGTCTCTGGAGTTTCAAGGACAAGTAATAAAGATGATTTAGTTGTTAGGAAGAGTAAGACTTTACCAGACATGCAAGTATGAACATGTTTATGTATCAGGGGGGGAAAAAAGGACCGACACACGAAAACACGCACACACAGTTATTCACAGAGGACTTTCTTTCTATTTTGCCCATTTTCCCCCCTTTATCTGTTGCATCCATTTGTTGTTTGGATGCAGAAGACACACACACACACACACAAACAAATACACACACACACACACAAGCTGCTGAACTTAGCATTAGGCGGAGATGGGAAGTCTGGAGAAGCAAACGATCAATTGATCAATCAATAAACCTCTATCTGTTATAGTGCTGCTCCCAATCGCTCAGTACTGGTGCTCTCTCTCTCTCTCTCTCCCCCTCTCTTTTCTCTCCTTCCCTGCTGTGCAGAAAATGCTTCACAAATTAACAACACAAAAGCAGCCAGACACAGTAAATGATATTGGCATGCATCGTTGCCAACTCTCATACATATTCAGGAAAACTGGGGACTTTAGTGTGCGCCTGGTTTGTCTCGTGCTCACTTGAGTATCTTCCCGAGTGCAGCAGCACTTGGTGCTGATCGATATCTAAAGCCTCATTAACATAGACCCTATCATACAGACATTCACTGGACTGCCAAGGAAAAGGCACGTTGATGCAGCATGAGCACACTTTCTGGCAGCAGTGGCATTTAGCGAGCGACTGGCGGGACCTTGAAAAACACGGATTACACGGACGTATACATGTCCGCACACACAAATAGATGTGGACTCGCATAACTTGGTCTGATGGCTTGAATAATATGACTTTTGACTAGAAATGACATGATATTGACCCTAATCTGACAGAAGCAATGATGGAGAGGACGACTGTGAGTACTATACTCAAGTACAGTATTAAAGTACTTGTACTTTACTTGAATAATTCTATTTAATGTTACGTCATACTTCGACTTAAGTACTTTTCAACGGAAAATATTGAACTATTGACTGTACTATATATGTATTTTAAAACTTGAGTTAGCAGCCTGGTATTGCTTTAGCCTTGTGTGTCTGTGTGTGAGTCGTTGTGGTAGAATGTGGTGCCGGGGACACCGGATGTGGCGTGAGCACCTCGGAGGCTGCTGGAGTCCTCTGCCAGGTGTGTTGATGTGACAGACCGCTACAGCTGTAAAAGAGAAACGGTACTCAACGTTGTAGGTGTGCCCTAGAACAAAAGATGTAGTTGCTTGAATATTCTTGTTTTGTTGTTGTTTTAATTGAAAGTTGTCATCTCATCTTATGTTCAGGTTAATTCCCAAAAAAATGACCTACCCACTAAAAAGTTCAGTTCTGCCTTTTCAGCGACAAGTTTGGATCTCATTTGCATTTTTGTTAGATTTAACTCGTGCTTCAAATGTTGACAGCTAATGAAAAATAACTTCACAAAGGGACCCAAAGCTAGATTCACAATTGATATTACTCTGTCCAACTCCAAGGTACACACCAAATCAACATGATTTGAACTGCTATCAAATACGTTGACACTAATACACAGTGTGTCTCCCCCAGTGTGTTTTATAGAGAGGGGTTTGGAAAGCAGCTTTTGTTTCTTCACAATATTTAAAGCTCTGTTGTGATTCACGTGTTATAATGTACGAGCATATGTGTTAACCGATGGCCTCCATGTAACAATGGCAGAATCTAAAATGTCATAAAAAAGGATTTTCTTCCATGTCATATTTCTCTTCTCACAGATGAAATCTTTTGTTGTTGCTTGTTGGGTTAAGTGGTGTTTAGAGGAACCATGACATCGACAGGATTAGTTGTCCTGACAAGAAAATCCCAGGATACACTTGAGAAACAGTCATGCTGATGTTATTTTTATAGAATACTTTCCAACAATTAGATATGAGCCCTGTTTATGTAGCAATTACACGACAGTCAAACCATTGATCTACGTTCAGCCATCTGAAAATAACATTAGAGTGAAATGATTTCCATTAATAAATTACAGCTGCCGCCAGAAAACCTCACTCTCCAGACTTTAGTATCTGTAATGTCCTAAATATGCAGATGCATGTGGAGTTAATGCATCTTCTGATCATGGACCCCTGGTTTCCTTGTATGACCATTGAAAGTCCATTAATGTCCTCTGATAAGCATGTTATCAACGGGAGAATCAAACAAGGTCACACTGGACATTTTTAAGTGCTTCCTTTTTGAAGCAGAGAATGATCAAATTTAAAAACCCTTTGTGTTTCAAAATACACATTTGAACTACTCAGCTGCTCTGTAATCATTTTCCTCTGCGCCCGGCACAAATAGTCCGTATACAAAATGTCCTGTTCCCACACGCCGCTCCCAGTTTCAACTATCCAATTTCTCACAACTCTGACCTTTTGCAAAGGTCAAGCTGACCAATACAAGACAGGAAATGATGTGCGGCATCACTGTGGACCCGCCTGACAAAGAAGGAGTAGAGAAAGACCATATCATAGCGACCACCAACACTTTACCCTTTCAAAATAAAGTGCATCAACTTCGTCACATTTATTTGGAACCCAATTTCTGCAGAAACGTGACATTTTCAAAACTGTCTTTCATGTCCTATAACCTAAAGTAAAAACCAATGGCTGGGCAGTGAGTGGTGTTTTTAAACCTATTACCTGGTGCCTGTTGAATAGATTCAGCATAATCAAGACACTTTATAGAACCACAGATGATAGACAAATTAAAAGAACATTTAGGCAAAATTTGCTGCAACATTACAAGAATATTCACATAAAAACCTAGAAGGAGACGTCACGTTGAATGTCATCAAAAAGGTCCCGAAAAATGTGTGGTCAACAAAACTATAATAGCAACACATGCAACTGGATCTTTACATTATAATAAACACAGATATTTAGTTTTTATGACAAAAGACTATCAAACTAAATCTGAATTTTAAAATATGTCCAGATAGAAATGAGCACACCAGAAATGAATGTGGCAAAATTATTAAAACAATTAATTGTGAAGTACAATTTGTACGAAAATAAAACGGATGGATGGAGGCACGCGTACGGACAAGGTCCAGCACTTTCCATTTTCACAGCACTTGACACAATCACTGGCCTCAGGATCCACCGTAGACATTTGGACTTTTCTTCCTCGGCTGTCAACAAGAAAATCTGCAAACAAACACGACTGTTCCTCAAATGAGGACGCAAAGTGAAACGATAAACACCAGGAGAGCCTGGGCCTTATTGTCTAGCCATCCAACCCCATTATGTTCTACATGTTCTGAATTATTGCTAAATAAGTTATTATCTTGTCTGTGCCTTTGTTGTCAGGTGCTCTGAATATAAACCTTCTAAAAAACTTCACATTTTAAGTTATGTTTTTCACATTCAGTTCATCTACAGTCTGAGTGCAGCTCTTCGGGGACTTCGGTTCTTGCTGCTTCAGGTCGCTGACATGAAGACAAGTTCTTCCAGTTGCCAAGGAAACGTCTGTAACGAAAGTGAGTTCATCCTGACAGGTGTCATTCTAACGTCCTACTGCACTGATCTTTAAACGGGCCCTCAAGGCTCTCTCTCACACACACACACACACACACACACACAGACACTAACTAAAATACATGAAACTTTGGCTGCATAGTGATCATATTTTCTGATTTGGGTGCCAATACCTTAATGTCTGGTAATCTGACCACCGGTTACTTTTCAAGACCAAAATGTGAACTATTAGATGTATTGCCATGACAGTTTGTTATGATTTCAAGATGATAAATATGACTGAATTTGATGAAAACAACGATGGATGATATTTTGGAGATCCCCGGTATGTGTTACCCGCCAAGCAGCCGGATCGTCAGGGACTTTCATTTTATAATTGATTAATACATATCTGACTCCGAGCTGAGTATACTACTGTATGAAATATATGAATATTTGATTGTTTTAGGTGGAGAGAAGTGTCTTGACATGGAGCCATTAATTGGAGGGCTGACACCTGCCCTGAAGCAATCAGTGAGGTAATCGCAACCAAAGCGATACCAACGGCTTGTGTAGTTAGTTTGCAAAGAGACAGTAAGAATGTGATGATGACAGGTAAGAAATGATTGCTTTTAGGTTTAGCTCGGTTTTAAATTAAATACTGAGCTTGATGTGATCTGCATCTGTAATGTCAGCAGGTTGCCAACCAGCTGGCTGACTCCTGGCCCCTGTGGCGAGGGGCCTTTCCACACACCGTGCCGCCATCCACCTCCAGGCAGATGTCCTCACCCACCTGAAGTGGCTTTACAAAATAAAATAAAAAATTTCGACTGTAACGGATCATTTTAGGGTTGACTTGTAATAATTAACTCAACACTAATTTGTCAAATAAAAACGAAACTGTTCCTTTAATATATTGATTTGAAAATGTCAAGTGCCTGTCACATAGAGACCATGTGCGTGATTATTATGTTTTCACCTAGAAGCAGTTTATTTACACATGCACTTCATTTTAATTTGCAATAACTGTTATGACACTTATGTGACGACTCTTCAATAGGTCCAGACAGATCTCACAGAAGAGCCTGACAGCTTGTATGCAGATTTTTTTTTTAGATGGAGCACCTGAGATGGACTCCCAGAAACGATAGTTCAATGCAACATGGGAGCAACTTTGCCTGCTTTTACTTTCACAGTCTTTTTTCAAAGTGTATGGAGGTGACCATTGTAAGACAATGTGATGTTTTTTCGCAGGTTTGAATCTCCTGGCAGTCGACAATCCTAACTTCAATAAACTTTTATATTAATTTTAACTAAATTCACTGTCTTTATTGTTGTTGGTGCAGCATTACAACATGCTAGGACTTCTCTTTGTTAGATTATTTGTCAGACTTTTTTACAGTTCTTTATTTTTTCAAATGTCTTAAATAAATGACTCGCTTTTACCGGACCCCTGTCAAAAAGAGCAAGCCCCCTACTAACTGGCACCACTGGGCTGAACAACCTTTCTGGTGATATGTGAAAAATGAGTCAAACCTGGCTGAATGCATCAATGTACAATTTTGTCTTCACACAAAGCAGCCGCACACACTTTGCGTAAAATACAATCTAAAATGACCAATATTATAACTTAAATCTACATGTTAAATCTAAAAATATGTCTAAGAATCTGACGCTGATACCATAGTTGTGCCGACACATTTCGAGGTTTGATACTCGGCTCAAGTCTAAATACAGAATCAGAGAGTTTTTTTCCCAGCCTCTTCAGTTTGTGGCTCAACTCATTCAGCCTTTGCTTCCTTCTTTCAAAAGTGTTGTGGGCGAGCGGATTTCTTCGGAAAAAAAAACCTCAAGAGCTGGAGGCAAAAGCTGCTTTTCAGCAGGGAGAGGGCGAAGAAAGAGAGGAGGTTGAAGAGTATAGGAGGAAGTGGTGGGAATAATGAGCACGCTCGGTCGGCCCCAGGATGAAGCCCTGCTGACCTTGAGGGTGTCATATTGATCGATCAGCAGCGAAGAGATTGTTTTTGCAAGAGAGAGAGAGAGAGAGAGGGATGGATGGAGCAGTGTAAAAAACTGAAACCTGGTCTCATGATGAATCATTGATAAGTGGACAAGGGAGAAATTTCTCCTTTTTCCCTTTTCCTCTCAGTTTATATTTGTATTTTTGTCTTGCTCTGTGTTTCTAACATCGTCTTTCTAGCTATTCTCTTTCCCCTCTCTCTCTTGCTGGGTTGATCCCTGTTTTTCTTGCTCTCTTTTTTTCTAGCTCTCTTGTCAAATGTCAATTTTAGCATTCACTCTCTCTCTTCCGCAACCCCCCTTCCCTCACCCCCCCTCCCTCTTCCCCTCCTGCCTTGACATTTCCATCTTGTTTGAGCATCAGGACTCCGGTTTGTGTTGACGCGTCCCTCCTTACAGCTGCTTCGAGGGCATGAACACATATAGATGCTGCTGAGGTAACTCCTACCCGCTCTGCCTCCACTGTCTCGTCTGTTTTCTCCTCCAGGAAGCCGCTGTCTCTTTGGAAAAGGTTGTTGTGTGTAATTTTGTGGAAACTGTCAAGCTTCCAACAGGCCTTATTTAAGCCAGCCAGTTTCTCGGAGCCCTAATCATTTTAATTTGATCATTTTTGCAGCGTCCAACATTCGTACAGCATTCGTACTTCTCTTTGACTTCCATTTCAAAGATGACTTCCTCAATAAATAAAACTTCACTACAATCATTCACTTGTTCGCACACTTCATTGTAAACAACAGCTGCTTGCATTTGGACTTCACAAAATGACCTTCCTTGTGAGCCAATTTGTGGCAAAAGGAACATATCCAGGATACAAGCCCACATGCTGTTAGGTAAAATGCAGCCTTAATGTGGTATTTCAGGCCAAGACTCAGGCAGTCTAGTTGCTTCCTTCATCTAAATGGAAAGTTGTATTGATCAGATAAAGTGTAGCCTAATGTGTCTAATAAATTGGCCTATGAACAAAAGTGACATCCCACCGATTATAAAGCATGGGAGGGTTTTTTGTTTCAAGTCTCTCAGGTTTATATCCAAATACTATAATCCCTTTTTTTTCTTCTTTTTTAAAAACTTTTAAGCAGCTACTCAATTGCGTGGTTTGTGGTCTTATTGGCTGTCCAGAGACGATACCGCTATACCCGGTGACGCGAACCTCAAAGCTCTGCAATATATTTAATTTAAATGTAATAAGCACCCACTCCAAATAGTTCACAGCAGGGTTCTATGGACCGATTTGGGCAACAACAAAAAAGAATGCAAAATAAATCTTATTTCTGCTTATTATAAAAATGTGTATTTCATGAACCTTTAAGAACACAAACTAGACACACAGCACTCAACGGGTGTAAGTTGACAATAAGGGGGTTTCTGAGACCTTCCCCAAGGTATTGGTGTCTTCATGTGGTATTTTAGAGGAATATTATTTTTCTTCAGTAAATGTTTTTGTTTTCTTACTTGAGTTATATTAATGATTAATTTTACATCTATTTGCAAAGTAGCAGAACTCTTAAATGTAGGATCTGACGGTTGGTCTTTGTGGTATTTGTCCTGCAACTCTTCCACTGTGTGTGTAACTGACAGTAACGAGAGCTGCATTTCACCTTAAATTCATGATTTTTCCAGGAAAATAAAACGCCAAATGAGGAGCACTCGGCGCCTCATCACACTGTAAACTGTAAATACGCAGAACTGCCATTACAGAAAAGAAAAAGAAATTAAAATACGTGGAAAGAGCTGTTTTGGTGGTTGTTTGCCATCCCCAGCGGTCCAATCACACGATCGGTTTTGCACGTCAAGAGCAAAAACGAGCAAGATGAACAGTATTCCAGCAACACTGAATCTCCAAGAAACACCATCGCTACCCACATGGTTAATCTTACATCTGCCAACACAACAACATGCACACAGTATACACATCCTGAGTGTCGAGAAGCAGCGAGGAGATCGTGAGAAGCGACCTGTACAAAATGTTGCCCATGTGTTATTGATGAGAGAGGAGCATAATAATGCAGTCGACATAAATAATGTAAAGCAGGCACAGCTTTTTACTCAACTGGCAGAGAGAGATGGGCAGCAACTCTGAGTCAGTGAGACGAGCTGTGGCGTTCTCATGCACACCTGTTCAATGAGGTACGAGCCTCTCTGCACAGTCGTGGCTCAGGCGGAGAGCCTCACACCTTGAGTCCTCCGTCTGCACGGCGAACGGTCTTTTTACACGAAACTGAACCTCATTGCAAGACCATCCACATGCACCGCTTTCTGATCACAAGTTCAGTGTCATCGTCAGTACTGTGTGAGTGTGTGTGTGTGTGTGTGTGTGTGTGTGTGTGTGTGTGTGTGTGTGTGTGTGTAAGTGTGTGTGTAGGTGTGTGTGCGTTTGTATGCAAATGCATCCGTGCACATATTTAGAATTTGGAAAACGATGTTTTTATGACAAAGTGCTGTAAGATTTATTTAGCGCTGGTAGTGTGCTGACTTCTGCTGCTGTATAAATAGATATTTTCCTGTGAATGAACTTTAGTCAGTTTAGGAAACATGTGGAGGTTTCAAACAGTGTGGGCACAGTCGTTGTGTGGATTACACACAGCTCTCAGACTCTGCTCATCCATACGGACTCCACTGTCTCTACAGCAGCGTATTAGAGCCATTGCACAGTCCAAAAGTTTGAATTATGGAACTGGGGGAGGTTGTCGGAAAAACTTAATTTCCGAGATTAAAGTTCAAGATTATAACGTCATACATTTATGAGTGCAAAGCCGTAGTAACACCATCCGTCTGCTTTCTGTTGCTCCATAGTGTTAATATGGTAATGATTCACATTTTCATTGATGTCCTTTTATCAACATAAATAAATACTAATATTGTAAAAAGACCACCATCTTCTATCTTTGACTGCACAAAGTGCGTCTTGTATTTCAGCACAGCTCAAATTAAATCCAACAACGATTTTTGAGTAGGAACAATTCTTTTGGGACCATGTCCAACTGTCAGTTTGTCTGAAGGGAAAGCGACCCAGACGACTTAACTGCGTGGGTTGAACCACAGATTATTGTGTCTGAGTGTCTGGAAAGCCCCCCCTCTTCCCCTTCGTGGTTTATGTTTTACTTTAATCTCAGAAGGGGGTTATCTCTCTGCATATGACCCTCTCCACCAGCTTCGCAATTATTATTCTTTTTGCCTACGATGGCCCTCCTATGCTGTCGTAGTCTCTCTCTCCACACACTCAATGTCAACATGCTGCAGGGCACATACACTGGATGTATGTGGAGCACGAGGACAGGACCGCAGCAGAGAGGAAGTCGACTCGAGGGGAGCAATCAGAAGGGCAAACCCGTAATGTGACCTAACATCCTACACACGAAAAGAAGCGCACACACATGGAAAAATGCTTAGTCGTACAAGAACACATGCTCAATCACAACTCCTGATATATAGGGGAATGCAGAGAGGCATTAGAGAGATTATTTCCTTCCGAGCAACCTCATTCACCTCTCCTGGAGAAAGAAGAAACCTCACAGGAGACCATAAATATAAACACAAACACACACACACACCTACACACACAATGTCTGTACTAGCTGCTTCATCTATCTTGCACCCCTCCGCCCTGGAGGGGTCATAAATCAATCAAGGTCAAAATACTGCACTTCAACAGTGCAAACAAGAGTCACGCACACACACACACACACACACACACTAACACACACACATTTCACTGCATCAAATGCTAATGTTTCAAGCGGCGAAAAAAATTTTTAAAGCATAAAAAGACTTCCTCAGAATTTGTAATTCTTGGGTTGCTTATCTATATTAATGCATTTTTGCTTTTGTAACCGACGTGCACAAATCAAAAGACTGAATTGAACAGAAGGCACAGAAAACCATTCCTATACCAAGCTTTTGTATCTTGGGATTTTCGTAAAGCCGAGTTTCAACTTGAATCCCTTTGACAACCGAAAATGAGCCAGTGGAAAATAACGACGATCTTGCAGTGTTTTAGCTGCGCATTGAACACATCTACATTTTAAAAAACAGCATTCCCATCGTTATGTAGAAAAGGAAGGAGTGATGGAGGTGTTGTTAGTGCACAAGGTATGAGGACCTTTCCACAAAGCATCAAAATGAGCAAAACCAGAGACAAATTAGTCTCAGTAAGTCAGCGCGACAAATAAAAGAGAATAGATTAGTGACATGTTACACAGCCATTAGAGAAGTCACCGCAGTAGTTTAACATCAACACGACAAAGAGGAGCTCAGCTTAGTCGACATGCATGTTAATCACCCGATGAACCTCCTTCAAACAGCAGCTGTTTCCACCTCAACGGGATGGATTCATGGACACATAATGGTCTGCATATTTCAGTAGATTTATTGTGCAACCACAAATACACAATTTGAGCTATTTTCATCATATCCTGAACATGACAAATGACGCTATCCCATAATGTTGTTCCCAGATTGGTCCTATTAGTATTACTACCTGTTGAAAATGTACAATATATATGTAATGTGAACACGTATGACCAGGTCTCCCACAAGTGAGACTGAAGCTGGATTCATACTCCTGCATTAATGTGCTGCGTCATGAAGCTAACATATGTAACTGCACCTCAGGGCTTGTAAACATTAGCAACTTAACTTTGTAGTCAATTTACAAGTGAGAGCAGGTGATTTTGGATCAATCTTTTAAAATGTGTTTTTGATGTATCCATGAAGCCATCAATGTCCACAAACAATAAATCGCCATCATCTTTTGGGGGGGGATTCATTCAGTGTATTCATTTAGTCACCCCAAAAGTTGGAAACCACCAATGTAGATACGGGTCAGGAGTCTTACCTTTGATGCCAAACTTTGAGTTCCCACCGAACTTCAGAATAACCAACATGATAAGGAAGCCGGTGAAGGCGACAGCAGCAATGCCCACCACCACGTACACCTGCGACGTTGGAAAACAGACTTATACATCTTGTTTTAAGTACTGCTGTATCTTTGTATCGTGCTGGATTCATTCAATTACTTCAAACATGGAAAAAAATGAAAAAGATTCAGCTGCAGTGTTTCTCGACAGGTCACGCAAATATACAGAAGAAAACAAGCCCAAACAGTCAACAGCTGACTGAGGCAATCAGCAAAGGAATAGAGACAGAATACAACAGTAATACGTGACTTACAGCGACTCTGTCTTCAGGGGGTTCTACAGGCGGGCCCTCTGTTGAGCGAGAGAGAGAGAGAGAGAGAGAGTTTGCTGCTGGAGTGAAGGACCTAGTATACTTTCTTGATTCCCTATGATTGGTTGGTCATCTTCTTCTGTTCACATTGAACAGCTCGTTCAGCGGGTGAATTTAGCTCAAGGTGGTTAGTAGCCTACGTTGCACTTTGTTTCTGGGTGAGAGGCCTTCCTGAACGCTACGTTAGCAGCTCAGTCCATCTCTTTCAGCTCCCTCAGCCTTAATATCTGAGGTACATTTGCCAAACACTTCGGTTGGCCCTCATCCTCAAAGGCTCTTCTCTTGTAACATTGAAAGTAAGACCCAATGTTTAAACATACGAAGAATTAAGCGTTAATCTAAAGTCTTGTAAGGTCAGCTGTTAATCAGGGTTTCCTTATACGTATTAGGACTAACTAGCTCTGCACTGCAATTCAAGAACGATGCTGTTTCTTTATTTACATGTTTTCTACGTCGACGTATTGCCTGAGAGGGACAGCTTTAGCCTCAGGGTTTTAGCCTGAGATAATGTATTATTTATGTATTTTAATGTACAACCTTTTATGGTGTTCTCATTTAAGTCACCTGGAAGCATGAAAGAAAAACAGCTGGAGACAAAGTTTTCAACCCATTTAAGGAGCGAACTAACGTTGGATTAATTGCAGCACATGAGTCGTCATTTCAGCAGGCGAAATCCACTTTCTATCGGCTGGAAATGAGAAGCAACAACAATACGTGCTGTGCGAGAACGGAAAGCTTGGTAGGCGTATAAATGATAACTTAAGGGGGCGGGGCTTAGCAATGTTTGTAACTGGGAGTGAGCAAATACAAGGCGTGGCAGTACCTGTGGTTAGATCTGCAGGAGGGGGGCAGTGTTGGAGAAGCAGCAAGAGAGAAAAGAGACAATGGAGACAAATTAGTTCCCAAACAAATCAATATAATGAAAGTGTAAATTATTTGACATGCATTCCACAAATATTGTTGTAAGTCATGCCTGTTCTCTGAGCTTGTTTAAAAAAACATATTCATCACCCAAACACAATACACAAACAAAACAGACAACATATATTTAACATGCACAACATCGGAAGAAATCATAATAACATTGGGGACACAGTGTGGGAAAAAGACAAACAACAACCCTAATCCCTAGCTGCAAGGATGTGTAGGTATGTAACGCACCCTCAGCAACTTGAAAGAAAAAAGAGAAAGAGAAAGATTTCTAAAATGTAATTTGAGTCAATTGATTGAGGATGAAAATTATGAGATGTTAGACAGAAATATGTATTGACATGAGAACAGTGACACTATGAACACACAATAAATATTAACTGGATGTGTTGGATTTCACACTTTTAACATATTTAATGAAAACATTGGAAGCAATGGATATTTATTTCACTCACCATAGTAGTAAGGCTCCTTCTCCGTTCCTGCACATGAGGACAACAACACACAGGTTTCATTTGAAAATGCACTTTGAGCAAATGCTTCTTGGACAGTACTGTAGACTTGATTAAAGTAAAATGTTAGATTATGACATGTTAGTCTTTTGCCTGAGGGGGGGAGAAAGGTTTTCAGCGCTTCATTGCAATGTGCAGACACTTTACCTGTGTTCATACTAATATTCTTCACACAACAGCTACAATTATTTCATGCCAAGGAATATTGTGAATGTCACATGTCTCTTTTTATCATCATCTTGGTACTCTGTAAATATACCACATTTATTCGTTATAAAAGCTCCATCTTTAAAGGTGGTGACTACCTAATTGCAGATACAAAACTGCCAGCATGGCTCCCTTTGTCTCAATGAAGCTGTGGGACAGCATCAGGGAGAGGAGGCTTCTTCAGACAATGGTCGAAAGCACTCCCTATTTACTGAGCAGAATTGTGTGACAGTGAGTCTGTAACAAATTCACAATCTTGGCATAAAGAATGAGGAACAAATCTGCAAAGTTTGAGATTGAGAAAAGCACAAAAGACCTGGAACAGTGACTGTAAAGTGATTACAGCCCGGCTTCAGTTTTCAGATTGTCCGTCCGTCACGACTTCTTGTAAGCGAGGGAATTTCTACAAATGTCCACTTTCACTTTCTCTTGAACTAATTAATGAACACATTTTAGTGGTCAAAGGTTCATGTCACCTGACGAAACCCATTTTTGCCATAACTCAAGAATTCATATAGTAATAATAATGACACTTATTGCATCATTGTTTCAGTTCTGTCTGTTTTGAAGAAAGTGAATGATGATTTTCTAAAAACAACATTGCGCTCCTCACCATCCCAGGGCTTGCGCATGAAGTGAGCCTCCACCTCCCTTTCATCTGACCCAAATTTGTTTTTGGCCGAGAGCTTGTAGCGCCCATTGTTGAGGTGTGTGGGGCTGTCCAGCTGCAGGCAGCCGTGGTACTCCCTCTCTGTGATGTCATGAATCATGGTCATGATGAAGACCCCCTCTGTCACCGCTTTATCGTCCAGAAACCACTGTAGCTGCGGCTCTGGGTTTCCTAGAAAGGTAATGAAGACTCTGTGATTTTCATTGTTCAGATTCTTACATGATACGCCTCGTTGCTGTGATTCCTATGCACTGTGACACTATTCAAGATGTAGAGTTATGTCATGCTTCAGCACATGATGTGGACGTCTGTCTTACCCGCCACGCTGAAGGGGATGCACCAGTGATGATCAGGGATGGCATCGCTCAGTTTAAGGATTTTGGGAGGGACTGAGTGAAGTAGAGAGAATAAGTGTTGGAGAGCAACAGTGCCAGATAGAAACAGTTCATAAGATAAGAGCAAAGAGCAATTCAGAGGTAAAACTAGCGAAGCATGCAAAACACAGTTGTCCTCCTGAACATTTAATTATCTGTTTTAGAGACTGCACTGATGAACGATCTGCATTGAATTACGACTGCTTGCCACGGGGCAAACGTACAAAGTATATCCAGCAGCAGTGAGGACTCTTTCTCTCCAACGATGTTTTCAGCTGTGCAGCTGATCTTGCTGTTGTGGTCCAGCGATGACAGGTTGGACAGTCGTAGCACCGAAATCTGGCCTGATGTCTCGATCTGAGTGGGTAAACACATCCATATGTTAGCACAGACATATGATTTTTTTTTTTTAACTCATTGTCACATAACTTTTGATAATAGGAATATTGTATTTGTCATGGATGAATGTTGAAACTGCCATGACAAATAGTCCCTCGTGGTTTGGTCGGATTTGGCCTTTAAATGTAAGCAGATAGTATACAAGTTAAATATGTTTGTGATCTGGGATGAAGCATTGAGTTCAGCTTATCCAACCAGTGAAATCACATTCATGGCACTTTATATATAAGGCAGGACTTCACATTAAGGCTGGTCCAGAAGTGGATAGGTTGTAGATCTTGTAAATGCACTTGCCCCAGTGTACAAGTTGAAAGTCATGAACAGAAGAGAAATGCAATGTGTCTGCAGGTTATGTGGCTCTCATTGCTTGGCGAAATAGTTAAATGAATACATTCTGGCACGGTGAACTTGCTGGTGTTCTGACAACTGAGCTGAGCTCAGGTATCAAATGTCGGTGGTATCAGTGAGGTATCTAGGACTGCAAATTATGTTTATTTTCATGATGGAGTTCTTTTGGTATCTTTTACATCGGAAATAAATAGGAGGAGTATAATTTTCCGAAGCCCAAGATGACCTTTTTCAACACTATAAGAACCCTATGTTTATCGTTTACTATCATGTGTGACAAAGAAATGCCGAAACTCCTCCCATCTCAGAAGCATGAACAAACCTTTGACATGTATGTTTAATAAATGAATGCAATAAATCTTATTAATAATTAATAAAAAAGGTCTGTCAACCAATAAATCGACAAATTGTTTAATCGACAAATTGTTTCATCTCTCAAAGTATTAATACGTAAGGTAAGTAATGTGATACGACATGCATAATCCAAACATTTATAATGTTGTGTTTGTGACCTGACCTCATAGTTGGAGACCAGCGCCATGTTCCATATCAGCTCAGGTGAGGGCACCCCGGAGGTCGTACAGGACAGATCCACGTGCTTCCCCTCCATAAGTGTCACTTTGGATGGGTTCAACGTTGCCATGGGAACCTCTACATACAACCAGGGGGAGGGAGGGAGGAGAGGCAGAAGAGGAGGGTGCCAAGGTAGAGAGAAAAGCGAGGAAGCAAACTTAGGATTCATGGCCAACTCTTGTATTTTCAGTTGAAACACAAGGCACGTAACCACCTCGACAATAAGAGTGGAAGAGCGGCCTCACACAAACCCACTACCACAGGCCCCCAATTCAATCTCCTTCTTTCCATCTCTCTCACGCTTTCATTTAAACACGCTTACCCCAATCAAACAGTCAGACAAAGAGACAGAGTTCAAACAGAGTGATGGTTTCACTGATTTCTAGTGCATGTCTTCAGCGGCCCAAGTACTCAATTGATTGGACACAGTCTGAAGCCTCAAAGACACTGGTGCTGACCAGGAGGTGACCTGGCTATGACCAATCAGACTCAATCAGGGTCCTGCCACCCTCATCCGCTGTCCAATAGCATCCCTGATGAAGAAAGGAGAGAAGATAACGAAACAAAGACAACAGAAGACGAGAGAGCAGACGAGACACAAGAGAAGAGAAGAAGACACGGGACAATGAGCAAAAAGAAGAGAAGAGACGAGAACCAAGAAAAGCAGAGGAAACAAGACGAGACACAAGACAAGAAGAGATTAGAAAACAAGAACACAAAGAGGAAAATAAAAGAGAATGCAAAATGGCAAACGAGAGGAGTGAAGAACAATAGAAGACAGAAAGGGAGAAGAGACAAGAACAACGAGAAGAAAAAGAGAAAGGTCAAGAGACAAGACTAGAACCAAGAGGAGAGGCGAAAGAGAAAAGGAGAACCAAAAGAAGAGAGGAAGAAATGGGTGTCGACATCTACTGCAGATATAACTGGACAGATTCCTTATCGAACCCGTCTTCTCCTCCCATCCTCCTCTTCTGTCCGTCGGCAGAATGCTTATCACCAGGGCAACCCACTTATCACGACAGCAACCCACTCAATCACGGTGAGACGCACTAAAAAACAGTGATTTCAGTGGTGGCCGGCCAGCTGCCATATCAGGATCACATCTTAACCGGCTCTCGCTAAATCAGCTTTCTCCTGCCTCTACAGCCATCTGCAGGTCACACACACACACACACACACACACACAGAGCTACAGCCCACAGCGACGGGAAGAAAACGTCTGTTTTGAATGTTATGACCTGTCAGTGCGTAGAAAATTGTTTCCATGTGAGATTATTTTCGCGTGTAGCTTTGGTAGTCAAACCAGCCGGGACATCCTGTGTGATTGTACTCCTCCAGGATGTGTTCAGAATCAACAAGTGGGACGGAGGAGCGATTCACCGTAATTAGCAGGGCAGACCAGCCTGTGTCTGTGACACCGCGAGAGCCATTACGTGGAAAGATTTCTGTATTATGTGCTTCAGCCGTTGGCTACAACCAGCCAATTGTAAACATATGGAAAATACTGGCAGTCAAATGTCTGCAGAGGGTGAGCCAACTAATGCAAAACATCCAAGACAAACGAGAGGAGGCTGTAAAATCAAGAAAATCATTTTCATTTAGTCTTTTGACAAAACGATCCCAACTCGAGGCCTACTTTCGAGCGTTCGTCGTGGTCATTGAGTTGGATTTGTTGACATGCACGCTCGGTAGCTTGAATGACACTTTAAATAAATATAAAAATCTTGGCTTTGAATTGTTTTGCCAGACTACCACTTTCATACTTAAGAATGAGTTATTCTGCTCGGGAAGCAAATCACTGGCACGTATTTTGGGAGTGATAAAATCTTTCTGGGCAGAGTTTCATCAAACATTAAAAAGCATAATTAACATTGACCTGCCCCTGCAACGTTCTACATTATTCTTAGAAACATTTTATTTCCAAACGGGGTGTCCAGATGAATACCTGTTTGGCATTTTAATACCAGGCTGTAAAAAAGTGCTCACAAAGCGCTGGTTGCTTCCTGGGCCCCACGATACCGAAGAGGATAGATATCGTAAACGACATCTATGCTATGGAAACGACCACGTTTTCCCTTCGCCTTAAGAGAAACGTGTTTATTCAACTCTGGGACGAGTGGGTGAAATACCTAAAACCCTTACAAACAAATGTTGTTGAATAATGAATGAATGACCTTGTAACGTTGAGCCAACCTTCTTGACCTCAATCACGTTCAAGTCTTTTTTTTGTTTATGCATACAATCTCCCAAATGCAAAGTTACCACTTTTTGAAAAACTGTGTATGCTATATACGCTGGTTGGAATGTATACTTTGTAACCTAAGCTAATGTCCCAAAATATATGTATATATATATATATTAATGACTGTAAAAAAGAATGAAGAAAAAGGCTTTTTCAAACCTTATTGGTTCACATGCCCGGTCATATTGTGTAACTATTTAACAATATATGCAAAATCTATTTCTTCATATTTTATATCAAAACCCAATCATCTTTTCTACCTGTTGAACAACATATGTGTTCTTACATAAGCGCGGACAATGGTTGAAATCACAACAGCTTCTGATTTTTTATATTTGCTCGGTAATATAGACGTGCATCACCAGGAGAAATAGAGAAAGCTGAGAAGGGAAAATGTCTGAGCAAAGCACGAGGCCACCACCAGCTTCAATGCTTGTCGGCATACTCTGGATAATCCAAGTGTCTGCACTCTACTGGAGGGTAAATCATCCAGTCCTGTTTGGAAACATCTGTATGCATTAATGTTTCGTAACTCACTTATGCAGATTTCTTTCTTTAATCTGCCACCTGTCTTTACTTAAAGTAAACTCTAAGTAACAACTTGGATTTTAACTCGAGTATTGAATTTACAGACACGTGGCTCTGTACTCCAGGCTCAGATGGTGGCGTGACCGTTGGTAAGTCATGAAAACAAAAGGTATCTCACTCACATTTTCATTTATTCATTCAGTCAAAGTTAGCATATCTATCTGTCTCCATGTTGTTTTTTTCCCCATGATATGACATGAGCGCTGAGTTTATGCCAGTCCTTGGCACTCCTTGAATTCAGAGTGCTTCCATTCACGGGCAAGATTTGCTATGAATGGGCCGTGAATTACAAGCACAGCATCGGCGACATGCCCCGGTGATGTGCAGCTGAATAGCTGCTCACAGACCATATTTAAAAGCAAAACATCCGCTCTGGATTGAAAACCTCTGCACAATACACCCCGCTATACTCGAGCGCCATTGTTAGAAGTGTCATTGTTGTCAGCTCTTGTTATGGGCCACAATAGGTGCATCCACATCGCTGTTCAGAGAAGGGCTCACATCTATAATGTGCGGCCACTGCTTTTCCACCACAGAGATGTGGAGATTTCTGACAAGAGGCAGGAGGAGGCCAGATAGCGAGAGAGAGAGAGAGAGCGATCTCTCGCCCGGGTCACACCGCCTGCCTGAGCTTGACGTCTACCTCGCCGAACTGCTGCGCTCTTTATAATGGTCATCAATAACGATCTCATATTTATTTTAATTTATAATCAGTTGAGACAGTAAAAGTTGAGAAGCGTGTGCTGAATTTCATTATTTATTGTGCACGCATTTTTTTTCCTATCACAAAGAAACAAATGGGCGAAACGCTGACTCTCTGGATGAGCGTCTGTATTTCTCGTGGTGTGGTTGGTGCTCGGTGTAGACTCACAATGCCTTAAGAGAGACATTCACTGAGGAATTTCGGTTCATAGACGGCAGAGAAATAGGAAGGAGTTGTCTTGACTCTGTCCTTTACTGTGGCCAATTCCATCATTATTTTAATTCTCACTTTCTCCCAATTATAGCACAACTTTTGTGGTTGGGTTGGGTGATGTTTAGGTTAGCAAAAAACATGTTTAAACTATAAGAAACATCATTAATGGTCAATAACAAAGTGAAACTTTGGTCTCCTACATGAAGGGAAAAGACGTCCATCCATCACAGCAACCTCGACACTCTTCCACTCCACCTCTAACGGACACACTGCTTCCTGCATTTGCATTGAGCGTAGATCATCCTAACCACTCTGTTCCCAGTGAATTCCCGTGCCTGCACGCCTGCTCAGTCGCCGCAGTTCACGCCACCTCATTGTTCTTTCTGCATTCCCTCCTGTTCTGCCATCTCAACAGTGTAAATAAACTCATTACCTTCACCCAACCTTGTTGCCCCCGTGTCTGTGCTTGGGTCTGGCCAAAACCAAACCCTCACACATAATGATACTGAGCTGGTTCACTAATGTATCATTCTTGTCATATGGAGGACCACTGATCCATCCATCCATCCATTATCAATACCGCTTCATCCTCATTAGGGTCGCGGGGTCGCTGGAGCCGATCCCAGCTGACATAGGCAGGGGACACCCTGGACAGGCCGCCAGTCCATCCAGGGCTCACATAGAGACATACAACCATTCACACCTATGGGCAATTTAGACATCAATTAACCTGACTGCATGTCTTTGGACTGTGGGAGGAAGCCAGAGAACCCGGAGGGAACCCACGCTGCCACGGGGAGAACATGCAAACTCCATACAGAAGGAAAGCCCCGACCGGGAATTGAACCCACGGCCCTCTTGCTGTGAGGCGACAGTTCTAGCCGTCACACCACCGTGCACTGATAAATTATTCAAATAAAACGGCACAGTATTCCATCTTTACACTACAACTTTTCCTCCCCATTTCAAAGTCTTTGTAATTACTTTCTTCCCTTTCCCACGGAGATGATTTACTCGTCCTGAATCCTCCTCTTTGCAAAACCCCTCTGCTGAATGACAGCAGCATGGCCTAAAATGGAGCAATAAACATAATGCCAAGAACTTTTAAAAGACCCCAGAAACCACCAGGACTGCCAGACATGAATACCATCTTCTTTGTGCCGTTTAACTTCTGTACTTTCTTATGCGTTTTTACAGCTTTTGTGTTATGTTGTTAAATTCCTTGTTATCTAACAAGTAAGTGAGTGGACTCCCGATAGGAAATTCACAAACGTGAAAGAATTTGCTGCCCACAGACACAGATGCCATTTGGCCTTTTTGGTCGGACTCTACTGGCATATTGCAGCTCGAGTCTGTGCCCTGCATTGTGTTTCACATATGAAACTGTAAGTGCACACCACACCAAGGGAAGGAGCAGAGAGATACAGAAAGTGTGACACAGAGACAGATGTGCAAGTATATGCTTGCACTGAACAGTATATCCATGCAGGAAGGAAGGATGAGAAAGGGAAATGAAACCTGATAGACATTTATTCCAGCCAAACAAATGGACAGAAAGACAGAGAGGGAGGCAGATGAAGACAGAGATATATGCTCTGGACGGCTCGTTTAAATTAATGCTTTTATATATTTTTAATATTTAACAAAAATCTGATTAGGCCACATCAACGTAAGGTGTAATGAGTATGAAATAGAAATAGCTTCAATTGTTTGACATTAACAAGAAAGAACCTGAACTGATCCTACAAGTTGATAACGAGATATTAAAGGGACTCAATCAAGAGTGGGAAGTTTAAAGTTGTTGCTTTTTTATTTATTGTTTATAATCATTGTATTAACAAAGAACTAAATGGGAGTGTTTTTAATACCTGCAGCTGTTTGAACCCCAAACCGTCCACCTACTTTAGCAGCAGTTGTTTAGTGAGGTTTAGTTTGGGTCAGCTGTGGGAACAAACGGTGTTTTCCAGCCTCTCCGAGTGGAGCTCCAGCAGTGAACAGTCCACAGAGGGAAACTGGCGGAGAGACAGATGCGGGTGGCCCGAGAGATCAGCGTCAGCCCGAGGGCATCGTTGGGCATTTCCTCTGCTTTGTGCCTTTCTCATACGTCACTCCGAAATGTTCAGGCAGACAGAGGGACAGACAGTCACACATGCAAGCAGCCAGAGAAGATGGGAAATTAGGAATAAAGGAGGATGAACGACGGCCTGGGAGAGGGGGAGGCAGAAGGTAGCGAGACGAAAACGACGCAGAGAGGAAAAAGCCAGCAGTTGGGACTTTTGGCCCTGGGGCATCATTTGACACCCATGCACCACCAGGTCCTCCTCCTCCTCATATGTCACACTGCCAGGGGGTCCCCTGCCCACCTCTCCAGGGGCCCTGCTGTAACTGTGCTAAGGCCAAAAATAACCTCTGCTAATGGAAGGAAGGCAGAGGGCACGGATCAATAGGAGTTATCAATGACATTGTTAGCTTCCTGCATGCTAACTTATTATTGTGTCCTGTACGTCTCGACTGCTCTGAGCTATTTCTGAACAGATGACAAAAATACTTTGAAATCCATGTGTTTTATTAAAGAGAACATTTGATTTTATTTGAACGGATGCCTATAAAGCTGTTCTGACTAATGTGTGTTTTATAAATTCAAATATTGTATGTTCTCACTTTACAGTAACATACGGGATCTGACTGAAGTTATTGTCCCGAATACTGAAACTATCTGTGTTTCATTGGCTTCCTTGAGTTCAGCTCAAGCTCTAAATTATTACCAAATGTCCCTTTGAGCCAGATTTGCACTCATAAAAACCTTTGTTTAGGACAGTCAAAAGGGTTAAAGTGTAATCTGATTCTGTTCATGAAAAGAGCTGAGTCTGAAAGATTCATGACAAATTAAGAGAGGAAGAAAAAAGCATCAATTAACTGCTTGACATTTATACATTCAAGCTTGATAAACACTCCCATAAGCAAGTACATAAAAGGATTGTGGTCTGTGAAAGCCTGTCTGGGAGTGACAGCAAGCGTGCTGGTTAACTTAACATTGTAAATAAAGGTATGCGCTGCTACTGGAAATAGAATTGTCTGGTTTGTAAACACAGTATTCCTTCAGGGAACACTAACTATTGTTTATTTGCAACTTAAACAAAGATGCAACATATTCTCATTAAGTATTCCGAATTGAATCTGTAGAAAATGTCTTTTATTGCTCATAAAAAACGTGATTATTGCTGTTGCAGTTGAGTATCGCGGCTTCCACTAAGTCCAGAAAGAACTCCTTCACTAATGACCAAAACATGATGATTCAGAAAAAAAAGGAAATTAATTCTCCAGCCGGTCAGTGCCATCGGACAAACTGCAGATGGTCTTTATAACACTTCATTTTATTCTCATACATACAGCGAAATTTCTCCACTCAGCATCTTCTAAAACTCACTTTTGTCGTCTTTATGTTGATTCACACGCTCCTCCATGATAAAACATTGTCTGGTATGACTCGTTACAGGGTAATTAGTCTATAAGATGACATAACCTCTCACACAGTGTGCACAAACACTCCTCTGCAGGTCACATATTGCACGACTCCAACTGTCGGCTAATCTATGCATCATATAATATAACGTCAGGCTGTTGAGTGTCGGTGGACTTTTAATGACACCCCGCAGAAACCTGCATGTTGAAGCCCTCTGCAAATTAGTGTGTGTGTGTGTGCGTGCGCGTGTGTGTGTGTGTGTGTGCAAGTGTTCATTTGGACATTTGTTTGCTTGTTCATGTGTAATGCATTGTAGCTTTTTGCACTGAACGGTGTCGAGAGAAATTACAATCTACAAGCCAAACTGAGTATTGCGTCAGTGAAATACAGTGTATGCAGCATCCTTGCTGTAGCCTGTTTAAATATACCAGCTGGGGCTGATTACTACACTGGCTTTAGTTAATGCATCGATTTTATCCAGCTATTATTATAAGTTTTAGAGTAACCAACTTGACGTTTTCCAGTTCGTCATTCCCACACAGCTGATGATAACCAACCAAACACTAGCTAGTTTTAAACAGTATATGTCCTAAATTGAAACACAAACACGTTGATGCAAAACTTATGAGAGAACTAATGTTCAAAATAAAGATTTGGGAAAAACCTACAATAGGAAACAATTAGGATTACTGTTTTCCCTTTCTGTGAAGGTCTTTTCCAGCCTGTTACTCTGTGTGTGTGTGTGTGTGTGTGTGTGTGTGTGTGTGTGTGTGTGTGTGTGTGTGTGTGTGTGTGTGTGTGTGTGTGTGTGTGTGTGTGTGTGTGTGTGTGTGTGTGTGTGTGTGTGTGTGTGTGTGTGGGTGTGGGTGTGGGTGTGTGTCCTCACCACAGTTAGGTAGTATCAGTCTGGACATCAGCTTGCGTCCTCCTCCCTCCTCGATGCAGCGTAGCTCCTGGGTGTCTGCTTCCTCTCCTAACCACAACTTGATCCACATGTTCTCACAAGAGCAGTGCAGAGGGTTCCCCGTCAGGATCCTTCACACACGCACACACACACACACACACACACACACAGTCAAGAACCTCAGAGAACTTACATTTGAAATGATAAAGTAAAAGCTTAATTGATTGTGACTTAAAGGATTTTTTACACGTATTTCATGTTTCTCAATATCTGCTATATTACAAGTAATATTGATTAGAAATTGGAGACCGGGTAATGTGTACGAGGAGCAAATTTGCTTATATTGATAGATGTCATAGCCAATCACACATTAACCACTCGATGGGGGTTAATTGCATCTTGCCAACTTCAGATAATCTCAGTCTTTACCCTGTTGCTATCGACATCAAAATACTGATGATAATAATAATGTTCTGTCTTCAGGATATCTCAAGATTGCAGCAGTATCACATCATATACAGGACTGTCTCAGAAAATTAGAATATTGTGATAAAGTTCTTTATTTTCTGTAATGCAATTTAAAAAACAAAAATGTCATGCATTCTGGATTCATTACAAATCAACTGAAATATTGCAAGCCTTTTATTCTTTTAATATTGCTGATTATGGCTTACAGCTTAAGAAAACTCAAATATCCTATCTCTAAATATTAGAATATCATGAAAAAGTATACTAGTAGGGTATTAAACAAATCACTTGAATCGTCTAATTAACTCGAAACACCTGGAAACACATTTTCAAATGTTTGATTTTGTTTTGCTGTTATAAATCTTTTTTTTTACTTGGTCTGAGGAAATATTCAAATTTTATGAGATAGGATTTTAGAGTTTTCTTAAGCTGTAAGCCATAATCAGCAATATTAAAAGAATAAAAGGCTTGCAATATTTCAGTTGATTTGTAATGAATCCAGAATGCATGACATTTTTGTTTTTTTAATTGCATTACAGAAAATAAAGAACTTTATCACAATATTCTAATTTTCTGAGACAGTCCTGTATATATATATATATATACAGGTATATATATACATCACAGATCTTATAGGGATATGTTTACATACTGTGATGATAAATGGTAGGTGAAGGGCACTCCGAGACAAATTTGTAATTTGTGAAATTGGGCTATACAAATAAACTGAATTGAATTGAATTGAAGGGCAGAGAGACAGACAGACAGACGGACAGACAGACAGACAGACAGACAGACAGATAGAGAAGGCTGAACTGAACTCACAGATAAGACATGTTGAGGTGTTTGAATATCCTCCAGGACAGCGATGACAGGTTGTTATCTTTCAGGTTCCTGGAAATGAAGTCGAACATCAGGAAGGAGATTGCGTTTGTAAAAGCAGATCAAAATATTAGATCGGTGTTACAGAAACTAACAAGTCATTTCACAAGCACCAACGATCCTGAATTATGTTTATAATTAAAATGAATTGGTGCATTTGAGCAATATAATGAGTTTCACACTTTAATCATGTTAATCAATTATAGATCCTGTTCAGACGGAACCTGAGCCTGTCACAGGTTGTTTATTTTTCTTTTGGTTAACTTTATTTTAATAATATCACAATTTCTGTACCTTTGGATTTAGCGTACATCTCCTGTAATTTAAACACTAAATAATCCGACAAATTAATACAGTTGAAACATACCTATACATTTTAAAAGATGAGGCATTTTTAACAGTTTTGTGCTCCACAAAGTGAAACAACTCACCCACTAAAGATGATGAACACATCTATACTGTCGATGGCAAGTCAATAGAAACCAAGCAATAGACAGCGTGAACTCACAGGTACTGTATCTTGATGTTGTTTTCAAAGGCCAGCTTCGATATGTATGTTAGCCTGCTGTTGGTCACCGTTCTGACACAAAAACAAACACAAGAGCGTCATTGTCATCGGCAGCACGAATAAAACCATTTATAACGAGAACCGCAACATGAGCAACAACGAAAACATGACTCGAGGTTCAGCTCAGATCAGTGGCATTGCTAACCGGTCATGCTTTAGGATACATGCAGAGGAATCAGCACCTGGCCACCCAAGTGCCGCTGTTATTATTGACTTATTACTAACCCTAAAGGTAGCATATGAGTACCGACATCGGCAGGTATTAGTATCGTTTTATACTTGTAGGTCAATGGTGTGTGTGATTAGAACTGTGAAAGCGACTAAATTTGTTTTTTTGCTCACACTGGAAAAAAAAATGTATCTGTCGAATGGCGACATGAAAACTAATGATGCCAACAAAAGCCATCCATCTGAAGATAATATACACTACCGTTCAAAAGTTTGGGGTCATCCAGACAATTTTGTGTCTTCCATGAAAACTCACTTTTATTTATCAAATGAATTGAAAATTGAATAGAAAATATAGTCAAGACATTGACAAGGTTAGAAATAATGATTAATATTTGAAGTATTAATTTTGTTCTTGAAACTTCGAGCTCAAAGGAAGGCCAGTTATAGCTTATATCACCAGCATAACTGTTTTCAGCTGTGCTAACATAATTGCACAAGGGTTTTCTAATCAGACATTAGTCTTCTAAGGCGATTAGCAAACACAATGTAACATTAGAACACTGGAGTGATAGTTGTTGGAAATGGGCCTATACACCTATGGAGATATTTCATTAGAAACCAGACACTTCCACCTTGAATATTAATTTACCACATTAACAATGTCTAGTGTGTATTTTTGATTAATGTTATCTTTATTGAAAAAACAGTGCTTTTCTTTGAAAAATAAAGACATTTCTAAGTGACCCCAAACTTTTGAACGGTAGTGTACATCCTCAAGATACATTTGTGATTCATTTATTATTTGTGTCACGTGGACTTATGAGAAATACTGTTGCCGTGGTGAAACATTTGTCAAACATGAACATATTTAACATGAACATATTCAGCACAGGAAATGAAGTGTTTTCTGTCCAAAGAGGCCAGTAAACCTGCCGCTTCCTTTAGCTAGTGGCGAGGCTCGCACACGTAACGGTAATACAACATTTTGGTTTGTACCGGATATCTTTCAGGAAAAATATAAGCATCATGACTACAACACTGTAATCTATTTTGAGAAATACTAAATGAATGAAGGATACAAAACAATTATTCCCCCCCCCCCCCTCTAATTCAGGGCTATCCTCGCATTATTTTCCCAATTAAATATATTTCTCGTGTGCAGCTGTTCAGGCCCTTTCACAAGTCGGCCACTGTGCAACGCTAATGCCTGAACATGTGTAAATGTACCAGATGTCTCAAGAGAAAAACTCTTTCTACAAAAGTCAGGGGCCTTTATTATTCCTACATACTGTCCATTACTCTGCACGGTTAAAACCAGATTCAGATAACACTATTTGATATGGAAAGTCGGTCCGGCAGATGTTTCGTAACTGATTCATTTCATCTGACATTAGCACAGATTAGCACAAGAGTTTAATCATATCTGTATCACGACAGAGGGTAGTTGTGTGTGAAGTATTTGTCAGACGAGTTGTCTATATGGCTGCGGCTCAAACACAGCACTCGTTTGGTTCCCACTGGTTCTGACCACAATTAACAGCATGCACTTGCAATAACGTGCTTTGTACTAATCTGTCTACCGAATGGAATATTGGCTGGGAAATTAGGTAGTGTCCACTTAAGAGGCGATACCGCAAGAGAGAGCTGCTTCGTTGGCAATTTCCTTTTTCTTAGATTAAGAAATAAAAGGAGACACTGATGCATAGCATAACACATCAACTTCAAAATCCTGCAATAAACCAAACAACAGACATGGATAATATATTGCCTAGGCAAAGAAGCAGAATTATCAGTAAAGGCAAAGGATTATAAGACATAAGTTAAATATTGTTCTTTCTGCCATAAAATGCTGCATTTATATTGGGCCTTGAGATCTAACATTGTGTGTAACGGAAAAAGGTAATGTGTGATGACAGAATATGAAAAAATTTTAACATGAAAACACTGTAATCATTTATCAGATCAAATGTGCGTGTTGAAGAGAGCGGTGCATGTTTGCCCTGGGCCAAAGTGTTTGTCTTGTTACTATAAGCCATAAACACTTACAGGTTCCTGAGATTCTTGTAGTAGTGCAGGTCTTTGTCGTTGATGGAGGAGAAGCTGCCCTGGTTGGCGATGTAACTGTCAGGGAAAACAAGTGTGTGTCAGCAGGCTCATTAGTTAACGGAGGGAAACATGAACAGAAGCACTTGGGCGAGACAAAGGGACATAATAAGCCCATATAATTACAGTTCAAAATGTAAAAAATGAACTGCGGCTGATCAAGGGCACACGAGGGGAACGGGTAGTTTGTAAAAGTTGAGAAACAGGCCCCACTCTCCTCCCTCTTTCCCTCAGCTGCACTGGAGGAAGGCACTTGACCCATTTAAGGGCAAACAGAAGATGATTGTGGGCAACTCCGCGCGTGAATGAATGAAACTGTGAGAACGGGTTCTGAAAAACAAGATGCGTGCTTTTCAAATGTCCCTTTCTCATGGCTGAGAACATTTAGACATAAAGAAAAGCAGAACAATGTCACCTACAGAGGGAACATGCTGTAACAGTCACAGCAGGAAGTCTTACTGTTGCACACAACTCACAAAGCCATTGAATAATACCTTTTCATGTGGTAGACGTACCTGACTGGGAACAACACAATATTTCTAATTAGATGCATCGATTTTTCAACATGTCGATGGTGAAGGGCCTTCAGCCTAAAATGTCTTTTTGTTGACAATTATTTGATACGACACGCTGTATTGTACCTTTCTCAAGTCTCATAATTTATACGAAAATGAATACAATTTAGTCACAGCATGACAATTGATATGTGAGAATTGAAAAGACAACATCTAACCCTGGTGGCCGATTGGGCTCCAAGATGCTCTACCACATAACACACCATCTAGTCGCATTGTCACCGCTATGAGTCTGGCAGGAGACGTTTGATGCTCATCACCTCTCCTGTCTGCCTGCCCTCATTTCCTGTCAACCCTCCGTCGTCACTAAAGGCTGGAAACAAGGCTACGAAAAAATAGTGGTAAAATGTGATACGTGCCTTTCAATAATTAAAGAAGCTGACCCAGAATGTCAGCATTGCTACAGTACACTGCACTGATGAAGTTAACGCATCCTTTGAAAAGCAGCATCTTCAACACACTCGTGGATAAAATTACTTTCACACAGGAGTTGAGATAGTATGATACTGATATTAAAATCTGACTTAATGTTTGTCAAGTACAAAATCATATATCTATAATAAATTGCCAATTACAGCTTCAACATCAGCGGAGAAGTATCTGTAAATCAGCTATAACATTAAAGGCAGCCAGGTTGTGTTCCAGTTCAAGTAAGACTGCTGAATAATAATCCCAAAGCCCAATAGTGCTGCAGCGGTGGCGTATTTTTGTGGGCCAACGCAGGAAGTTAGCACTGCA
The DNA here is from genome assembly GCF_029220125.1 of Pseudoliparis swirei. NCBI lineage: Eukaryota > Metazoa > Chordata > Actinopteri > Perciformes > Liparidae > Pseudoliparis > Pseudoliparis swirei. The sequence continues at coordinate 20,525,558 of NC_079394.1, read as the reverse complement.
CTTGTTCCCTCGACGAAAAAGCCAATGTGACTTTTCCATGTATTTTTTTGGGCACACAAGTTTATGATACTTACATGTCAAAAGATAATCTTCAGAAATGAGCATCACTGATTTGTGTCGCGTGAACATGCAATAGGCAGAAGTGAATAGTCAGCATTAGTCGATATATATATATATCACTGAGCGCGTGTGTAAACAACAAGGCTGTGAAGGCAGATTATTTGGCGTGTGGGCATTTCATTATTTAGCCACGATTGTTAATGAATGGGTCCCAAAATCTACGAGAGTGGTGTACACTCGACGTGTTTTATATCGTAAAACAAAACTTTAAAATCTCTAACGCTTCATTTTAGTTAATCACAGACCTTATTTCAGTCATCGAACCAAAAGTCTGGTCAAAAGGCCCATTGACTTCCATACCTGGGCACATGAAGGGCAAAATTGCGAACTCCTTTCTGGGTTGTAGGACTGCAGCACTCTGTACTAAGAGCTTGCACGTGCAATGCTTGTTTTTCCTCAGCTTTAATGTACACTCTCCTTCATGTTCATCTTTGTGTCCATCTGCCCTTAATTGCCTGTGCTTGAATATTGTGATACAAAAGATATGTTTTGTTATGGGGTGAATGTATTTTTCATTTCCAACTTCCTTGCTTCTTTCTATTGTGTTAATAGTTATGAAAGAACCAACACCCCTCCTAAATTTTTTTGATTATTATTGACAATATCATTTCGTACACCCACCTCCTCAGGGGACGGGACGTGGGAGGGGTGTGTGTGTGTGTGTGTGTGTGTGTGTGTGGGGGGGGGGGGGGGGGTAGGCAAGGTCGTTTTTGAATTAGACATCAGTAACTCGTCTGTTTACATCAAGCCCTCCGTGAATGCTTTTCAGCAGACTGCCGGCTCATTGAAACATCGTCCAAGGCTTCTCCCAAGTTCATATCCGACAAGTCGTTATCAGCAAGGCCAAAACATTGCCACGAAATATATTGCTGCAATTCAATATTTTGTATTTGCCCTCGGATATAAATGCATGATTTATTTCTGTGGCGTTTTATGAAAAGGGGCTACAGTACTTGTCAAATGCACACTGAGATGTTGCATGTATTGTCCGAGGAGGAGGAGGAGGAGGAGGAGGGTCCGCTTTTCAAAGCCAAATGTTGACTCTGCTCGAATTTTTTTCTTTCTTGATCATCGATTTTTCTCTGGGTCTGTGGTTAATTTAAATAGACTCATAAGCCGTCTTGGGAAGTGTCTGTACACATATTTGGACTTGGTGTCTAGGTCTACACGCACACCCTCACACACACACGCACGCGCCCGTAGGCTACACATGAAGGGCTTTGTCTAATATGATAAAGTCTCAGCCTCAACTGCTTTTTAAAAACATTTTAAATGAGCTCTTACCACAATAGCGATGTAAGATGATGATATATGGTGTATGCAATGTAGGTTACACATGATGCGTGTCATGAGCCGAACCCGTGCCGATTAAATGAATATGTCTTCGATGTTTATCCAAACTGGTAAATCTGTGAATTCGCCCTAAATTCATGCAAGAGATTAAGTGCGTAAAACCTGGACCGGTTCTGGATCTTTCTTTGCTTGTCAGTCAGCATCAGACACAAATATGACAGATAATGGTTAAAGAATCATTCCTTCATTTGGAAAGTGTTGGACAATACAGCCACGCTGAGGCAAGCGGGATGTATATGAAAAGGACCACTTATGAATCCGACACCTCCCTTTCTAAATATGATGCTTATGAGAGACACACTCACATGTCGGTGATGTTCTCCATCTCTGCCTCGCTCTGCAGGACCGGGAACGCATTGACGCCCCGTTCCGGATCCACGCAGGATATCCTGGTGCTGCTGCAAGAACAAGAGGTCGGGCATACCTCCGTGGACATCCACGGATCTCCATAGCCCACTGACACCCCGATAACCACAACCCACCAGCACCAGCACCGCCACAACCCAGACCCTCTGTCCGGCGAAGAGAGAGCCCCGCTCCCGGGTCTCCAGGCGCTCATCTCGGGTGCCAACTTCAGCTATAAGGCTCGCTGAACAGCCCCCACAGCCCGGCCCAGGTTGGCTGGGTTCAGACCCGGTTCGGCCAATCAAGGACACGAGAAATTAAGCAAAATCCGATGTCCGTGGTGGATGCAGGCGGCGCCGCTAGAAAAACATCTGCCGTGACTACGATGACAGAAACAGACAGAAAGAAAAAGACCCAGAGTGTGTGTCCCCCCTTTCCTGAGCGTCTCCTCCACAATCCCCGTCAGTCAGCCACTCAGTCAAAATCACACTGCCACACTGACGGGTGTGTGCCAAGGAGGCTCTCTCTCTCTCTCTCTCTCTCTCTCCCCCTCTCTCTCCCCCCCTCTCCCCCCTCTCTCTCTCTATCTCTGTCTCTCTCTCCTCTAAGCTGACACGCACTAAGCGGAGCCCCTTTCGACACAATGTTTTCTGTGTGTGATTCTCGACAGAGGGCGAGAGACGGCTACTGCTGGTGTTGCTGGTGGTGGTTTTGGTGGTGATGGTGCTGGTGTTGCTGGTGTTGGTGGTGGTTGCCAGTTCAGGACATGAGAGCCATGAGGAGAGAGGACGTGTACCGTTTTTTTGTTGCTCAAGGGCACCTTAGCGAGGCAGTTTGCCGAACTTGTGTTTCTTTGGTCATGGGGTATAAACATCTGTCTCAATCTTTTGGGCTGTCAGGGGTTAAAGTTCCTTCTGGCGTCTGTGACAGGCTTCACCGGCCTTACCTTGAGTTGTGAACAGAGAGTCCTTGGCTAACAGTGAGAGAGAGAGGGGGGGGGGGGGGGTCAGGTGGTAAAGGTTTCTGTGTGCAAGATCTTATTTAACCCTCCTGTTACCTTTGGGGTCAATTTGACCCCATTCAATGTTTAACATCTCTTAACAAATTACTAACATCATTTTTTTAGCTTCATATTTCACGACTTTTCCTAATTTATTGGGGACAACTGGGTAAACATAAAATTCACATGATATGTTTTCAATGTCCTGTACACAACTTGTACGCATCGGTGTTCTTTGGGGTCAATTTGATATAAAAAATATGTTCTTAGAAGTAGTATAAAGCTATTAAAACACCCCAAAGATATCTATTTCCAATTTGAGGTCAATCAGTGAGATTTTAATGGTGATCTGCATATTTCGCCATAGTCGTGAACAAGTATTTCCGGATGTATCGGTTTTTATTTAATGGGCTATTTAGGTAGTCAACAAACAAACATAAAGTACCTGACACCTAAACTTGGGGAACAATATTAATTCTAATAATTTTCTGGAGGTTTTAATTGCTGGGGTCAAATTGACCCCACGGGTAAAAGATGTACATTTGAAGGTCACAGGAGGGTTAATGTATCTACTAGCTGGCTTGATATTTCGTGTGTAAATGAGATATAAGGAGCTATCAATTTACAGACTCTAATCATTCATCACTGTCGGCTATTATAATCATCATTATCATCTTGTTGTTCTGCTGGGTGTTTCATAAGTACACCTGTCTACAGTTAATCAGGGGAGAACAAGGCTGCCTGTAGGAGGTCTTATTTTGAATTTAAGTGCCGCATTTACAGTATTATAATAGGACAACAGCCTGCTATTTCCCATTAAACAGAGTGTG